>NW_008360317.1:6691270-6694074 GCF_000622305.1 Nannospalax galili | reverse complement strand
ATTTCATTATTAAAATATACTTTCATACAGAAAAACTCATTTTTAATGCAACCAACACTTAGATGTTTGCACATGCATCTCTAGTCTCTATACAGCTGGTTATTACAAGTCACAGCTCGTTATTTTCTGAGATCTGTGGCATCTGAGCATGATATAAAGTCATCAGGTAGATTTCAATGGTAATGTTTTTCACATCTACTAATTAACATGAAGCAAATTTTTATGGTTCTTCCTCAAATATAACTCATTTTTTTATTGATTGATTTTTTGTGTATTTCATACAGAAGATCCCAAATAGTCTTATACATCTATATACCCACATCCCAGGTGACACCCTCCCCTGCCTCCCCCACTGGAGCCCAGATATTCTGTCATCCCTGTTACTATCCACTGTGTTGTTAGTGCCCCCAGCAGTTCTCCAGTCCTTGTCCATCCACTGAGTCTAGTCAACCTATCTATAGTTCCTTGTTTTAGGAAGATCAGGTCTTCCTCATCTAGCAGGAAGCTGTTGCCACTATTCCTTTAGATAAGATTGGGGTCTGCTGTTAATTTCGCTAGTTCTATGCTGGGTTACTGTCTTGAAGTCTCTTGGGCCACCTGGGCCAATGACTCAAAGGAAGATATCTCCTGTCTGGCATGTTTTTTTGAGTTCATTATATATTCTGGATGGTAAACCTCTGTCAGATGTGTTACTGGTGAATATTTTCTCTCATTCTGTGTTTTCTCTCCACTTCCTTGATTCTGCTTCTTTTGATGTACAGAGGCTTTTTAGTTTAATGACGTCCTATTTTGTTGACTCTTGACCTTGTTTCCTTGACTTTTGTGCAAGGTGAAAGATAGGGGTTTAGTTTCATTCTTCTACAGGTGGAGATCCGGTTTTGCCAGTACCATTTGCTGAACACACTGTCTTTCCTCCAGTGAATGTTCTTGAACCCTTTGTCAAATATCAAGTAGCTGAAATTTCATGTATTCATATTTGTGTCTTTAGTTTTGTTTCATTGATCTACGGGTTTATTTTTGTGCCAGTTCTAAGTTGTTTTTATGACTATAGCTCTGTAATACAGTTTACAATCTGGTAGAGTAATACCCCCAGCATTGCTCATGGTGCTCAGGGTTGCTTTGGCTATGCTAGGTCTTTTTTGCTTCCATATGAATCTTAGGATGATTTTTTTCCAATTCTGTAAAGAATGTCATGGGGATTTTCATTGGCATTGCATTGACTCTATAAATGGTTTAAAGGTAGAGTAGTTATTTTCACAATGTTAAATCTTCCAATCCATGAGCATGGGAGGTCCTTCCATTTTCTGATGTCTTCCTCAATCTCTTTCTTTAAAGATTTAAAAATTTCATTGTAGAGGTCTTTAATGTCTCCGGTCAGGTTTATTCATATATATATTGCAGCTACTGTGAAGGGGAGTGTTCCCATGTACTCTGATTGCTTGTTATTAGTATACAGAAAGGTACAGATTTGTGTTGATTAATTTTGTAGCCTGCCACCTAATGAAAGTGTTAATCATTTCTAGGAGTTTTCTGGTGGAATTTTTGGCATCTCTTAGATATAATATCGTATTATCCGCAAAAAGTGATAATTTTATCTCTTCTTTTCCAATTATTACTCTTTAATTTTCCTTCCCTTGGCTTATTGCTCTTGCAAGAGTTTCAAGTACTATGTTAAAAAGGAGTGGAGATAGTGGACAGCCTTGTCTGGTTTCCTGAGTTTAATTGGAATGCTTCCAGTTTTTCTCCATTTAGAATGATGTTGGCTGTGAGTTTGTTGTATATAGCTTTAATTATGTTGAGGTATTTTCCCTCCAGTCCAGTTCCCTCTAGGATTTCGAACATAAGTGCATGTTGAATTTTGTCAAAGGCCTTCTCTGCATCAATTCAGATGACCATGTGGTTCTTGTCTTTGAGTCCATTTATATGATTTATGACATTTATTGACTTATGTATATTGAACTATCCCTGAACCTCTGGAATAAAACCTACTTGATCGTGGTGGATGACCTTTTTTATGTGTGTCTGCATGCAGTTTGCAAGTATTTTGTTGAGAATCTTTACATCTATGTTCATTAAGGATGTGGGTCTGTAGTTTTCTTTTTTGGTTGTATCTTTACCTGGCTTTGGTATTAGAATGATGCTGGCTTCATAGAAGGAATTTGGAAGATCTTCCTCCATTTCTATCCCTTTGAATAAATTAAGTAGTATTGGATATAGTCTTCTTTAAATGTCTGGTAGAATTCTCCTGTAAATCCATCTGGTCCTGGACTTTTTTTAGTCAGAGGTTTTGTATTACTGTTTCAATTTCCTTATGTGTTATGGATCTGTTTAAGCTGTTGATCTCTTCTTGGTTTAGTTTTGATGGTTCCCATGCTTTTAGATACCCATCCATTTCTTTTAGGTTTTCAAATTTGGTAGCATATAGGTTTTTAAAGTATTCCCTTATAATGTTCTGGATCTCTTTGGTGTCTGTTTTGAGGTTTCCTCTTTCATCTCTGATAGTATTGATTTGCTCTTTCTTTCTTTTGATTAACTGGTCTAGCGGTCTGTCAATCTTGTTTATCTTTTCAAAGAACCAGCTCTTAGATTCATTGATTCTTTGTATTATTTTTTGTTTCTATTTAATTGATTGCTACTGTTATTTTTAGTATTTATTCTCATTTACTGGATTTGGATTTGGTTTGTCTTGTTTCTCAGATTATTATTTGAGTTGCATCATCAAGTCATTTAATTATTCCCATTCTGACTTTTTTTTTTTTTTTTTTTTAAACGGGCTCCCCCTTTCACCCCCCGTTCCCGGGCAA
>NW_008360317.1:6669886-6691227 GCF_000622305.1 Nannospalax galili | reverse complement strand
AGTTCCAGGAATACTTTTATTTCTTTCTTAATTTCTTCTTTGACCCATTCAATGTTAAGGAATGTGTTGTTTAATCTCCATATGTTCATGTAGTTACTAGGGTTTCTTCCAGTGTTGATTTTAAGCTTTATTGCATTGTGGTCTGATAGAATGCATGGAATTATTTCAATCTTTTCGTATTTGTTGAGGCTTGTTTTATTGTTGATTTTGGAGAAAGTTCCATGGGCCACTGAATATAAAGTATATTCTTTGGTGCTTGGGTTGAATATTTGGTAGATGTGTGTTAGGCCCATTTGATGTATGGTATTGTTTAATTCAAATGTCTCTCTTTTAATTCTCTGTCCTGTTGACCTAGCTAATGGAGACAATGGGATATTGAAGTCCCCAACTATTAATGAGTCGGGATTAATCTGGGTCTTAAAGTCTTGTAGTACTCTTTTTATGAAGTTGCGTTCACCAGAGTTTGGTGAATATATGTTCATGATTGTAATATTTTCTTGATCAATTCTTCCTTTGATCAGAATGAAGTGGCCCTCTTTATCTCTTCTTATTAGCTTTAGTTTGACGTCTATTTTGTCAGATATTAGAATTGCAATGCCTGCTTTTTTCTTAGTACCATTCGCTTGGTATATTTTTTCCATCCTTTACCTTAAGGTAGTGCCTGTCTTTGAAAGTGAGATGAGTTTCTTGCAGTCAACAAAAAGATGGGTTTTGTTCCTTAATCCATTCTATTCATCTGTATCTTTTGACTGGGGAGTTCAGTCCATTGATACTTAAAGTTACTAATGAAAGATGTCTACTGATTCCTATGGTTTTTATTTCTGTTCACATTCTTGGTGTAGCTGTGCATTTCCACAGTTATACCTTCATTAAGTTTCTTTTGGTAACCCCTTAGGTATAGTCATTCCTTTCATTAGCTCTTTGTATTGCTTCAAGAACTCTCTGAAGGGCTGGGTTTGTGGACATGAATTCTTTCAGCCTATTTATGTCATGGAAAATCTTTCTTTCCCCTTCTACTATAATAGACATTTTGGCTGGGTAAAGTAATCTGGGTTGGCATCTGTGGTCATTTAACACTGGGAATACTCTGGTCCAGGCTCTTCTGGCTTTCATAGTTTGCACTGAAAAGTCAGCTGCAATTCTGATGGGTTTTCCTTTATATGTGACTTGTTGTTTTTCTTTGCAGCTTTCAGTATTGTCTCTTTGTTCTGTACATTTTGTGTTTTTACTGTGATGTGCCGTGAAGGGTTTCTTTTCTGGTCCTGTTTATTTGGTGTTTTGTGTGCTTCTTGTATTTGTATGGGCATGTCGTTCTTTAATTTTGGGAAAGTTCCTCTACAATCCTGTGGAAGATCTGGTCCATATTGTTATCCTGAGATTCTTCTCCTTCCTATATGTGTATGATTCTTAAGTTTGGTCTTTTTATGGTGTCACACAATTCCTGCATATTCCATTCTTGTGTTTTCTTACATTTTTTCATAATCTTTGCTTGAGTTGTCTACTTTGTCCACTTTATCTTCCAGTCTTGATATTCTGTTTTCCATTTCATTCATCCTATTGGTGAGTCTCCTGTCATTTCTAATTGTCTTATTGAATGTTTCACGTCCGTCTTCATTTCAGCCTGATTATTCTTCAATATTTCTCTTTTTTGAATTCATTCAGCAGTTTATCCCTATCTTCTTTAAGTTCTTTGATTTCTTTGTTTGTGTGTTCTTTAAATTCACTGAATTCTTTTATCATCTTTGTAATTGTCCTGTGTTTTCTCTAGGGTGTTCTCATTGTACTCTACAGGACTGTTGGTACTTTGTGGGGATATATTATTTGGGTTTTTCTTGTTCGTATTTTGTCACTGTGACTTTGACTTGTGGATTTCTTTCATAGCTTCTGATTCTTGTGTGAGACTTAAGCCTTCCTTTGTTGAGTTTAGGTCTGCTTCTTTTTGTAGACTTTGTGCACCTTTATAGTTTACTTGTTGGACATGAAAAGCTGGTTGATCTTTTCTTCAGGTTCTCTCTTTTGATTTTTACATTGGAGGGGCTAAATTGATTTTGTCTTCCTGCTCAGGAGTTCCCACAGAGACCCAAGTCTGATGAGTATCAGATGCTCTAAGGCTTTCTCATAAGAACTGGATCCCTCTAGGAAAGGTGCTGGCCCTAGGAAGTTGGAGTCCGCCCAGAGATTTAAAGGGAGGTGGGGATGGGAAGAGGCTCCGAGGGCTCCTGAAGGGAAATGAGTTGGTTTGGATGCAAAGGATCAGGAAGCAGTGGCGAGTCTGGGCCAAGAGGTCAGTCCAGAGGTCTGGGGTGCCAAGACAAGAAATGTGACAGTGCCCAGGCTAGGAGGAGAGATGGTGTCGGGGAGCTGGAAGAGTGAATGAAGCTGGGGGAATCGAGGTGTCCCATGGTGTTTTTATGACTATAGCTTTATACTATAATCTGAGATCTGGTATGGTGGTCCCGCCAGCATTGTTCTTTTTGCCCAAGATTGTTTTGGCTATCCAGGTTTTTTTGTGACTCCATATGAAGTTTAAGGTTTTTTCTTTCAAGCTTCACAGAGAATGTCATGGGCATTTTGATTGGAATTGCACTGAATCTGTAAACTGCTTTTGGTAAGATGATCATTTTCACAATATTTATTCTTCTCCATGAGCACGCTAGGTCTTTCCATCTCCTAGTGTCTTTCTCTATCTCTTTCTGTAAGAGAAAGTTTTCATTGTAGAGATCATCATTGTCTTTGGTTAGGTTTATTCCTTTTTTTTTTTTTTTTTTTTTTTGCAGCTATTGGGAATGGGAGGGTTTCCATGAGTGCTTTTTCTGATTGCTTGTTATAGAAAGCTATAGAAAGGCTATAGAAAGCCTTCTATAGAAAGGCTACTGATTTTTATAAGTTGCAATACCTGCCCTTATAAAAAACTTTATTTTTATTTTATGTATGAGTGTTTCCTTTCATGTATGTGAATACACCCATGTCCTGTAAGATAACTTATGTTTTGATGGTTCCCATAGCAGGTATGTGTCTTAATGGGATTTTCTGTTCTTGGAGCAGGTACAAGTCAGTCATGATTCAATTACTAGGCAGAGGTTGCTGAGGGATTATTGGCATTTCTCCAGTGTGGGGACAAAGCAGTGAAAACACCTTCTTGCAGGGGAGGTTCAATTTTAAAATACAGCACAAACTTCTTAAAATGCGAGTCAGTAAATTACATGGTCTATTGAGATAAATAAGTAATACTGAAGTAAATTAAATATTAGTGAAGGCAATAGGAGGTTTGGGGCAAGAAGAAGGGGAACTGCAGTTTTAAACAGAGTGATTGGAAACTCCTTCCTAAGAAGGTGGCCTCTGAAAGAATCCCCAGGGCTGGTGAGGGAGGGACCTGTGTTGATGTCTGTGGTATTGCTTTCCAGGCAGAGGGAGGAATCTGTGCAAAGGCCTTGAGGTGGCAATAAAGGAAAAGCAGTGGATCCAGAGGGTGTGGAAAAAAAGAGTGGCAGGGAAAGGGAATGTAGACAGGTGAGTGTGGATTGTTTAAGGTCTTTTGCCATTGCAGAGATTTGAGTTTTACTGCAAGCCCTTAAAGGGTTTGGAGCTGTAATGGAATGATCCAACTTTTAAGCAAGATCTCTCTGACTCTGTTGTGGAGAACAGGTTATCAAGGTACAGAGACTGGAGCAGAAATGGTCATGAGGCAGGGACCTGATACCCAACAGTATGACACAACAAGAAGCTAGACCAAAAGGATCTGGCCACATCAAAACTAACTTCTCTTAGGTTTTAGGCATTCATTTCAATCAGTAAGTAAGACACCAAGACTCAGTAGATTGATTATGAACGGACATATATACCAATTTAAAACAAAAATATAACTATAAGTAAATGCTAATCCCAAACCCTAAATCTACAATTGAAAAACTAAAAGATTTTCAAGAACTCTTCTGCTAGAAATACCTGATCTGAATCAACAAAATATTCACACATTTATTTATTTCATAGTATGCACATTAATACATTTTTGTTGTAAAATTGTTAATGTGGTTAAGGGTACTGTTAGAGAGTTACGTAACACATGTGCTATCTACCATGAGTTAGTTGGTATTGTTGTTTTTATCATAAATGAAAAAATGTAGGCCAAATGACTTGACTTCTGTCATGTAGTTGGTAAGTCAAATGCCAAGACTTGAATTCAAGACTGTCTGGACATTCACATTCCTAACTTTCACACTAGACTACACACACAGACACACACACACACACACACACACACACACACACACACTGTTTTATTGTCCTGTGTTGTCTTTTTTTCTATAAAATAAGGATAAGACTAAGTTTTTGGATTTGCTATATCTCAGAATTGTGGACTATGAGTTAGTCACCTGTTTGTTGTTGTAAATAAAATTTTTATATGCCCATAACTTTACTTTCTGCTTTCAGAATTGAGTCATTCTGACAGAGTTTTTTGCTTTGTATGTCCCTTTAAGCAAAAGTGTGTTGCCCCTGTCTTTGGGCTTTGCCAATTTGCCAGAGAAATAATATATAAAAAGTGGTAGCAATAAGCTCGTCATGGTCAGGAAACAGGAATATAGCCAGCTGTGGCTGCAGTGAGAGAGAAACACATAGCAGGGGAGAAAATAGGTCGGCGGATAATGGACAGACCACATTGGGCCTTGTGACCTTGATGGGAAACCATTGAAAGTGTTAACCGTGATGTCATTTATTTTTCACCAAAATCATTCTCCATAGTTTCTGTAGAATAGAGAAAGTAAAAGCAAAATGGGAAGACCATTAGAAGCTGTCAATGTTGAGAAGAGAAGGAATACTGAGAGCTGGTAGGATAGAAGGGAAGGGAATGGGATTGGTGGGCTATATTTTGAAGGTAAAGATGGACATCAAGTATGGCTGATGGGAAGAAAGAGGAAACAGTTATAGGGGCTTGAGCAAAGGGGGTGGTGATATAATTTATTAACATAAGCTAGTTAACTGGCATGGGAAAGGACAGGGCCTCTAGGAAATAGAAAGAGTTCTGTTCTCAGAATTCTAGTGTAATTTTCACAGAGGTATTGAGAGATGTGAGCCTATAGTTTGGGACTTAGAGGTGTTAGGGCTGGAGGTTGAAGTCTTGGATTTATTAGAATTTAACCAAAGCCAGGAGGCATGTGTGTCCCTAATGCCCTTTGGTGTGAATCCATCCACTGGAGCCTAGTGAACCTACCAAGAGTCTCACCCTTAAATGAGTCTGACTTTTTCTCAGAAGCCATCAGTTGCCATAAGGTTGGGGTTTCTTGCCCACCTGTCCATGCCCTGGAATTTTGCCCAACTTGGACTTATGTGGGACTTGTGCATGCTGTCCCCATTGCTGTGAGTTCATATGAATAACTGGTGAGCTATCTGGAAAGCCCTGTTTCCCTGCAGTCATCCACCAGCTCTGGCTCTTACAATCTTTCTGCCCCCTTTTCTGCAATGATCCCTGACCCTTGGGAGGTAGAAGTTTGATACAGGTATCCTATTCAGGGATTTTCAACTGTCTTGTTTGATGGCATGCAGTTTATTTCCTTATTGCTTGATGGTATTTTCTAAAGGCTTGAAGGCTTGTTTAAATTTCTTTTAAAGTGTCAAGACAGTAACCTGTGTTCTGAAGCTGTGTTCAGTGAATGTGTGTTTTCTGGAGTCTGTGTTTAGTGATTATGCATTCAACAAGGTCTCTCCATTTTGACTATGAGGAAGTGGAATAAATTAAAGCTTTTGTGAATTCTGGGAATTATTGATAACTTCCAGCTCCCTCCTGCCTAGTGACTGTTCTGGTGTTTTCTGTCAGTCTTGTGAGGGTTTTTTTTTCCACTTTATGCATGCATAGATTGATATATATCTAGAGTATTAAAAAGACCTTACTGTAAATTTTAGAACATTTTTTAGAACATTTTGTCCTCATGACTCCTTCATCTGCCCCATACAACCTAACTGCCTTGACTGTCCAAAACGTTGGTCTCTGCGCCTTCAACTTGTCATGATGGGCAGCCTCTGTTTGCATTCCTTCCTCCTGTGCTGTAGCCTGGAGACTGCCTCTAGGTAGTGAAGCAGAGAGATGGTAGGGTTTTCTTTCCTTGTTTTCTCTTCTCTGAAGGATCGTAGTCCTGCATGGCCTGTTGTACAATTCCTGAGAATACTAGTTGTATGTGTTTTGATTATTTTTCTGATTAGTCATGGCAGTTTCCAGTTAATACTTCATGGGTAGGCTGTCTCTTACACAATCATCATAGCTATTAGCATCTAACGGTGTTTGTGTCTACAAAGCTTTTCATTTTGTGTTTATACTTTTAGTTTCAGATTATTACTCAGTGTTTACTTAGCTGTCATTATTTTCAGGTAACTGAAATGTGTCTGTATATGGTTGTGGTTTTGTATTAACTGCCGTTCATACTCGGTAGATTAGGGTTCTCTGTAGCTTCTACTTTGGCATTTTCTTTTTAAAATATTTTATTATTTTTACTTTATGTGTATGCATATATTCTCCATTTGTGTTTAAGTGTACACATGTCATGCAATGCCTGTGGAGGTCAGAAGAAGGCATCAGATCCCCTGGAACTGGAGTTATGAACTGGTGTTAGCTGCCATATGAGTGTTGGGAATTAAACCCAGGTCCTCTGTAGAGCAGTCTGTATTCTTAACTGCTGTGCAATCCAGCCCCCCAGGCATTTTCATATCTCTGATTTTACAAAGTCAAACAAGGCTCTGAGCAGCAGCACATTAGCAAAGGAGAGCTGGAGCTAGGAACAGGTGTTTCGCCCTGTGACTTAGCATTTACAAATTTCCAATGTCAAGTGAGATCTTATATTCTAAAACATAAGAATTGGTTTGATGTGTGAATTATAGCATATTTATTGCAAGTTTTTCCTGCTCAGGCAGGAACCCTCTTACATGTCTAATAGCCCTTGTTAGCTGTGATTCAGGTAGAAAGTCCCCAGTGCTTCCATTCCTATGCTGGTTCTACAGGTATCACAAGGCATACTGAAATGGCCTGAAAGAAGTGGGCACACAGTAAATCCACAGCATCCCACAATGCAGCTTCTCCATGAGTTTCTGTCATAAATTAATGTTATCTCCCAAGACTTACAGATCTTAAAGTTCTTGAAGACTATGTGAAGAATAAAATGAACCCAAGTACTTCCTTGTATCTTATATCATCTCTGAGTTTTTGAATCCAGCTCCCTCTGACTCCACAGTGATGATCCAGCCTGAGTGTGAATTCAAGATGTCTGAGTGCTCAGAGCATATCAGAACCTTACATTCCCTTTAGATAGGCATACAGTCTGTTTTAGTGGAGCCTAAGATTGTGTATAAAGTATAAAATAATTCACTGTTACAGTCTTCACTTCTAGAGCGTGAAAAGACATTATTTTTCTGCACTGCATATATATATAATATATAATATATAATGTTCTTCCTTCAAAAAAACTATTTGTAATGGTCCAAAACAAGCAAAATCTGCTAACATATCCAGTGTACTGTGTAGCATGTACTGGTAGATGTATTTGAAATAATTGTATTTATTCTGAAAGCATAATGCTTTTCTGTGTACCAAAGCAAGAAAGAAATGTAATATTTTCTGATAGGAGCAGTTGAAGTGTCAAAAGAATTTCTTTTTAAGAATAGATGGTTAATACTTCATTCTATAAATATCTTGAGGAATTCAATGAGATAAGTTGGGCCATTTTTTTCTCAAGATATAGATAACTTCGTTATAGATTCAACTTATTAAAATCAAATTTATTTGGAGTTTAACATACTAGGGTGGGCGCTGCTGGACTTACCCAGGAAAGAGGCTGGCAGATTGTGCAGCCCAGGGAAGCAGAGGGAGGTGAGAGTGGGACCAGGCCCAGAGGACTCTTGGGGACCTCTAGAAGGAACTGGGTCCGTCTGGATGCAAGGGATCAGGAAGCAGTGGTACCCTGGCTGCAAGGTCAGCCCCAGTGTCTGGGGGTGCCAAGACAAGAAATGGGCCAGTACCCAGGCTAGGAGGAGAGATGGGGAAGGGGAGGTGGGAGGGTGAATGAGGCTGGGGGAGTTAAGACACACAGTGGGCGCCACTGGACTTACCTAGGAAAGAGGCTGGAGGGTTGCGCACCCCAGGGAAGCAGAGGGAGGTTCTTCTAGTGACTTTTTAAAAAACCATAGAGAATTGTATGAAGTTTAACAATAGATATAGACAACAGTTATGATGATGTGGGAAATTTAGCAGAATGGAAGCATATGCTGAGGTTTTTTGGATTAGAATTCTAAAATGAAATGTAACTTTCTCCCCCATGACTATTGCTTTTTGGGTGCTGAAGAAAATAATAGTTTTAGATCTTCTGATTGGCATAAGAAGGATAGTTTCAAATTCATGCATTTAGTTACTGAGAGGAAGTTAGGGAGAAATCCTCTGGATGGATTTCCCCTGACAGTAGCAGAACCTTCTCTGCCTGTTCAGATTCCAGTTCACTGGAAAGAACGAGGCCTGAGTGTAATGGATTTATTCAGGAACCTGCTTCCAGCACTGGTTGTGTGCAAAGCACTGTGTGTGTATGTTGTGGGAATGTGTTACTAAAAGAGGAAAGCTATGAGGGGACAACTTATACTGGATTAGCACGTATGGGAAGACTTCCTGGAGGAACAGGAGCTGGGCATGAACGACTTCACAGGGCAAACACAGTGAAACAGAAAGGTTCATATAGGAAGAACACGACGGAGACATTGGAGCTTCGTTGGGAATGGACAGTATGTGTGAGTACAAGTGGGATAAGTGAGTTGGGTGTCACTGGAAAGGAAACCAGATGGGTAAGTTGGGGCCAGATTGTCAAGACATTTCAGTACTAGAGATCTGAAGGATTTTGTTTTGTTTTGTTGGTGAGGAGTTGAAAAACCTTGGTTTTAAACTAGAGAATTGACATACTCATCTATTTTGAACAAATAAGCTAATGAGATAGGTCTTGGTAAGGAGGAATCGACTCTCATGGTAAAAGCATGAAATAATACCATTTTTATACTTTTTTCATATTTTCCAGATTTTTATAATGCTGCATGTTTTTGTAAGCACTGTAACTTTGAGTGGAGGGTCCACACTGTAGAAGTCAGAGGGACACAGGAAGCGAAAGTGGTTTCTCCTGCTTAGACCTTATGCTCATCTTGTTCTGATCCCCTTTCATTAGATACTGAATCTGCTCTTCCCTGAGCCTCAGACTCTTTCTTCACCTCCATAATGAGTATAATGACAGATCCTAAAGCATTCTGTAACTGAGAGAATGGAGTTTCTGATACTTGGAAGGTAATCAGCAAATCAACACTTCTGGCCTCAGGGCCAGGATTCCTTCTGCCTTCTCCCTGGACTCTATTGGAACCTCTGTTTCTTTCCATATTGTACGTAGCCCCTTGTTCTCCATTGCCTCAGGCATGCTGGACTCTTTCTGACTCGAGAGGCTTGTATTTATTGTGCTTTTTAGAACACATTTCCTACAACACTCTCCAAGGCTGACTGTTAGGATTCAACATGCATGTCTCTGCCCCTGAGAGACGGACATCCTTGACCACCCTTGTTATTATGCCCCCCTACTCAGACAGGTACTTCCCAACATGTTATCCCCTGTGTTTTCTTCACTGCCTTTATGAAGGTTTGTCATTGACATATTTTGCTTTTACATAATTATTACCTTTTGTCCCCCTTCAATGTGTATCTTATGAGAACAGAGACATTTAAAAGTCAGTATCTAGAGAATAAGTAACATTGAGTACTCATCTATAGATGGGTCATCTGTATCAATCTCCCCCACTCAAAGCTCAGGAAACATTGGAGAGGGCAGAAAGAATGGAGGAGCCAGAGGGTTGGTGAGGAGAGTTGTGAAATCTTGTCTTTTGGACATGACATGGCCTTTGCAAACACATGAAGTCACAGCACTTGTGGTCACCTGCACAAGATCAAGCCAGTCAAAATTCTAGCACCATGGGGGAAGGGCTTATGAGGCTCCATCTCTAGCTGTGGAGCTATTGGTCATTGATGGATCCTGAGGGAGGGAGAGTCACTTTTCCATGGGGGTATGACTGCTGATAGACTGCCCATGCCACAGGAATGGCCCCACACCCATGTGCATGTGGGCAGCACTAATTGGACTCAGTGGTTTATTAAAAAAAAAAAAAAAAAGAGGAGATAAAATTGGGGGCGGATATGTTATGTTGGGAGATTCTAGGGAGTTCCGGAAGTTGTTAGTGGGGGGATATAATCAAAATACTTAGTATATATGTATTAAAATTTTAAAGAATAGGGGCTGGAGAGATGGCTTAGAGGTTAAGAGCACTGACTGCTCCTGCAGAGGACTTGGGTTCGATTCCCATCAGCCACATCGTGGTTAACAACCATCTGTAGCTCCAGTTCCAGGGGATCTGATGCCTTCTTCTGACCTCCACTGGCATTGCATGACAGGGGTGCACATACACACATGCAGGCAATACATTCATACATGCAAAATAAAAATAATAAATAATAAAATATTTTTTTAAATTTAAAGAATAATATTTTTAAAATGGAAAAAATCATTATCTGTGAAATTGATGTTAATTATAATAGCACAGCAGCAAGACTTACTGTTTTTCTAATATTGTCAAGAAGCAGTAAGATCCAATCATAAAGGTGACATAGTCAAAATTTTAAGCTCTTGTGCTGGATAGCTTTAGTGTCAACTTGACACACCTGGGTTGAGGGAGCCTCAATTGGGGAATTTCCTCTATTGGACTGGCCTGTGGCCATGTCTGAGGGGCATCTTCTTGATGAGTGATGTGGGAGGGCCCAGCCCACTGTAGGTGGTACCAACCCTGGGCCTGTGTTGCATAAGAAAGAAGGCTGAGCAGGGGCCAGGGGAGCAAGCCAGTAAGCAGCATTCCTCTGTGGCCTGTGCTCCAGCTCCTGCTTCCAGGTTCCTGCCCTGAGTTCCTACCTTGGACTCCCTGATGAACTGTGACCTGGGAGATGTAAGCTGAAAAAACCCTTTCCTCCCCAAGATGGTAGTGGTCAGAGTATTTTGTCACAGCAATGAAGAACAAACTAGGACAGCTCTCTAATCTAACTGAAATTACTCAACTCTGCTGTTGTATTATAAAAAGGTATAGTTTGGGGCTGGAGAGATGGCTTAGTGTTTAAGAACATTGGTTGTTCTTGTAGAAGAATCGGGTTCAAATCCCAGCACCCACATGGCAGCTAACAACTGTCCATAACTCCAGTCCCAGGGGATCCAACAGTCTCTTCTGACCTCCACGGGCATTGCATGACATGGGTGCACTTACCTACATGTAGGCAATACATGCATACACATAAAATAAAAATAATAAAAAAAATTATTTTTAAACCTATAGTTTGCAAAGACCAGAAGCTACTCTCAGACCTGTAACGGCTGAGTGATCACTGTTTTTTGAGAACTACTAACCTTTGAGGTAGCCACATCTCTTTCTGTACTGCTTTGTTCAATCTGTGCTCATTTTTTTCTGAGAACCTATTATGAACCCGATGCTGGTTCACGTAACACAGATTAAATATACAGTTCAGGACTTTGAGATTGAAAGAGGTAAATCAGTGACTACTATAGCGATAAGTACTTGATAGTGACTTCTTCAGAATGCACATGGAAGATTTTCCATGCGAGCAGAGAGGGATTTGGGAGAGATGTTCTAAACAAGGTGAGTTGTTATGAGTTCTGAAGGATAAATAAGAGTTTTCCAGGCCAATACAGGGTAAAGATGGACAGAGAGAGGCCATAGTTGGAGTGATTGGGATCCATTATAGGAACCAGTAACTCTGTATGGATGCTTAGGGTATCTTTTGTTGCACTGTAGATGATCATGGACAATTCATTGACACATACAGACTCTGAAGTTCCTCAGGGACCTTTGGATAGACATTTCCAAAATGGAGTCATTGGGGCTACAAGGAAATCTGAGGCAAAGGTATAAATGTTGGGTCATTACTCTAAGAATGTGAGTTGAAGCCATAAGATGGATGAACAGATTTGGGGAAAGAGAGGAAGGGTGGAATAAGATGATCAAGAAAGGAGATTTACACTAAGAGACAACGGAAGCAAAAAGCCAGCAAGAGGCAGAGCCTTGAGGGAAGGGGACAAGAAGACACGGTGAGAATGCAGTGAATGGGTCTAAGGCAGAGGGAGTTTCCAAAGTAGGAAGTGGCCAAAACTGTTTCATATGAGACAATGCAAGTAAAAACGCAAAGAGGCTGTTGAGATTGAAAATTAGGCAGCACTTGGTGACCTAGTTTTCAATGAGCAATTTTAGCAAAACGTGGAGGTGGAAGTCACATATTAGTAGGCTGAGAAATGAATGAAAAGTGAGGGGGTAGAAGCAATGAGAATAGACCAGTTTCTAAATATGTGCAAATGCAGAAGCCAGCCAGGGGTGCTAGCAGGAGAGAAGGTGGGGCTAGCTTGCATTTTAGAGTATGGCAGGAGATACCTACTGCAAATGATCTGAAATAGGAAAGAGAGAGAAGTCGGAGGCAGGAACTTGGGGACAACATGGTGATGACCGCTGTTAGATAAAGTCCCCCAGAGACTGATAAATATGTTTGTCTTATAGTACACCTTACTGTTATCCACTTTCCAATACTGTTGAAGTAGACATTGGCTACGGCTGTATTACCATTGCCCATTGAGCAAACAAAGCTGTCCTGTCTTTGAGTTGCTTTCATCACAATTGATTATGACTAATAATGTCCTTGAAAAAATGTGTTAAAAGTACACTTTTCCTTAACCCTGTCCAAGAAAGCCAACTCCAGTGGTTCCAAGCATAATAAATAAATAAATAATAAATATTTATTTGGAGAGGTATTGATTGCATATTGAGTCAATATTCATTAAGCACTTGCTATGTGTCAGTGGGTCTTAGGCGCTAAAGAAAGAAGAATGGACAAGGTAGAAGATGGTCCATAGGCAACTGTGAGACAGTGTGACTGGATGCAGTGATGGGACAAAGAAGTTGAGTCTAGCTCTGAGTTAGACTCTGAGTCAGCCATAGTGTGATAAGAAGGGCATACTGAAGTGCAGTATGAGGGATAGGGCAGAGAGAATGGTGCACGTGAAGACTCTTATGGCAACAATATAGAATATTGGGGAAGGATGAGAAAAGGACCGAAGAAGGCTGTGAAGATGAAAGCTATGCTAAGGACTTTGCTTCTTATTCCAAGAACAAGATGGTGTTCTGGAACAATTTTAAAAAAGGAAGTGGACTGAGGTTTGGAGACAAGAACACAATAGGGTTAATTAAGCAAGAAGGGCTGGAGACAAGGAAAGCCAGCAAAGGTGCTGGTGGAAGTGAGGATAGAGAGTGAGAGATAGTGGATTTGATTAACCTGTGTTAGTTAAGGTTCTTCAGAGACACAGCCAAGAAGAGATAAAAAGTATCTTATAAAGTCCTGACTCATGATTATGGAGACTGAGAAACTTTATGACCTGCTGTCTGTAAGCTGTAGTCCCAGGAAAGCTGATGGCACAGTGAGGACAGGGAAAGATCCATGCCTCTGCTCAAGCAGCCATGCAGCGTGAATTCAACCTTTCTCACTTTTTGGTTCTACTTAGAACCTCAGCAGATTGACTGATGCCCAGAAACATGGGCAGAGCTTCTGCTCTACTCAGTCTTCCAATTCAGTTGCTAATTTCTTCCGGAAACACATACACAAATATGTTTAACCAGGTATTTGAGTATCCTGTGTGCTAGTCAAGTCTGTCTGTACAATTAACTATCATACTTCCTCACCATGTGGGTCAAGTTCCCATCAGAATAGATCAGAAAGGAAAGAAGAAAGAAAAGTAGAGGCTGAGTAATGGCAGTATAATCTCATCTGTGATAAATACCCAGTATTAATTATAGGAGACTTATATGAAGGGCCTGTCCTTAGTTAATATACCTGTAATTTTTTGCTTTATAAAATCAGGATGAATAATATGGATACTTTTGCTCACCTGCCTTTGACTTTGAGTTGCTATGGAATCTCAAGATGTCTCTGTCTTGTTTCTCAGTATGTATGAGCCTTCAGAACAGTTGTTTTTTCTTCTGGATGTTATATAATGGAAGAGGACTTGCTATAATTGGAGCTGAACTGCTCCCTGTGGTCCATGTGTTGAAGGTTTGTCCCCCATGTTGGTACTGTGAGAGATGGCAGAGCCTTTGAATAGTGGGGCCTAGTGGGAGAGGTTCTGAGGTTATTGGGGGTGTGCCCTTGAAGGAGTGTGGGGGGGTTGGTCTCTTCATTTTCTTTTGCTGTCTGGTCAGGAGGTTAGCAATTTTATATCACTGCTATTTTATATCACATGCAGAGGCTCTAATTCAGTGGTCTGTCTAAATCAGAGACTAGTAAGATAAGCCCCTTTGCTTTATAAGTTGGTGTTCTATTTAGCTTTAACTGTCAATGTGACACAGCCTAGAGTCACCTGAGAAGAATCTCCGTTGAGCAATTGTTTTTGTCAGGTTGGTCTGTGGGCATGTCTATGAGGAATTGTTAATTGATATAGGAGGGCCCAGCCCACTGTGGGCAGGTGGGTCTGGGCTGTATAAGAAAGCTTGCAAAGCATGATTTATGAGCCGGCTGGCTAGCAAGCAGCATCTTCCATGGTACCTCTTTGGCTGTGAAATGAGTTTCCTGGTTGGAAGTAATGCAGTGTAGTAAGTAAACCTGCTTGATTCAGCTTGAGTTCCTGCTCTGACTTTCCTCAATGATGGATTTTAACCTGTTAGCTGAAATAAATCCTTTCCTCCTCTACGTTCCTTTTGGTCAGAGTGTTTTACCACAGCAACCAAAATTAAGCTATAACAGCTAGTATTCTCAGGCATTTTGTTGCAGTACTGGAAAGCTGGCTAACATGGGACTGCTTCCTTATCTTTGTGTACTCCTCTCTTCATTTCTTATTCCTAATCATGACTTCCAAACAGAGGTTCCAAATGGAGTGTGTTGAGTGATTTGGGCAGGCAGAATCTCATACTGAGTGAGGGGCCAAATGCACTGTTTACTGGATACCGACTGTTCGTGACTTTCTGTTCTCAGGAAGTCTCTTCCTGTTTCCCCTGGTGACTTTAGATTCTGTGGTTTCTGTTTGTCTTCTCAACCATATGTTTTCCAAATTTCTCCTCACCTTTCTCCTGCCGGGGACCCATGGGTTCCGATTTCTGGTTTGCTCCCTGTTCTGTCTGAGTATATCCATGTTACTGCCTGAGAAAGCGTTCAAAGAAAGTTAGATTGTAGAGATTTTGCATTTCTGAAGATTTTAGTCTTCATTCACTAGATTAAAAGTAATTTTCAAGATTGAAAATTATCTTCTTTCAAAATGTAACAACTTACTTTGTTGTTCAAGAGAAATGATTATACGATTCCAATAATTGGTTTTTGTAGGTGACCTGACTTTTTCTCTTTGAAAGCTTTCGAATCTTCTCTCGTCATTGACGTTTTCAAAATTTCCAGTTGTGGTATGTGTGTGAATGCTTACACATGGGGCACACATGCTGGTACGCATGTTAAAAAAAAAAAAAGGGGGAGAAAGGTTTATTTTGCTAAGCACCGGTTAACCTGAAGACTTGTGTCTGCTTAGCTCTAGACAGTCATCCATTTTCTCCCTCTGTCCCCCCTCCCTTTATCTTTTAAGAATTTTTATGATTTAGGTTTAGCCTATACCACAACCCTTTTCTTACGAGGCTTTTCCTGCCTCATGTCTTCCATCAACATTTGTACAATTTTTACTTGATCTATTTTCTACCTATTCTTTTGAGTTTTTGTTTTGATATTTTTAATTTCTAAGAATGCTTCCTTTCCAAGTATTTCATTCTTTATCATTGCAGTATCTTCTCTTCTCCTATTAATGATGTGTTTTTAAAATATGTCCACTGTTGTTTGGATTTTCTTTGTATTGTCTAGTATACTTTTTCTCTTTGCTTTTTGTTTGCTTGTTTTATGCTGGAAGACTTTCTCCGAATCTTTGTCATTATTTACTTTTATAGTTGTGTTGGATGAACTTGGTGTTAATTTGTTCTATTCTTTAGGAGTCTATCCTCCCCCCCCACACACACACTGGGGCTTGGTGGGGGTGGGGCGTTTGGAATGAGGGGGTGGAGTTGGAGTTCAGTACCTGGGAATTAGGCAATACCAGGCTCGGAGGAGGTAAGAGAGCAGGTGAACTGTGCTCCCCACTCAGGGCACACTTTGCTTCCCTGCTTTTGGGCCTGTGCTCCCCAGGCTGCCCAGGCTGAAGGTCAGTGGCTGCTTCCTCTACTGCAGTTCTGCTGTTTCATCTGCTGGAGCTGCGCCTCCTCCTCTGCTCAGCAGTCAGGGGCCTCCGTCTGTGTTCTGTGCTCCAGAACTATTGGAGTATCTGGCTTAGTAAGTATCTGTCTCTTTTTTTTTCTTTGTTGTCCGAGGTTAAAATATATAAACTGATTAATAGAAAACAGCGAATACTGGCTAGGATTTAAAATTTTACCACTTAAAATTGAATTGCTCTTATTTTAAAACATCTTTCATTACAGATTTTAAAAAACAAACAAACAAAAACCCTGTGTTCTACCTTAAGCTGGTGGCCATGGCCTCTGTTTCTACTTAAATGAAGTAAGTAGAAATGGTGGCCAGCAGTTCTTAGGGCACTGTTCAGTTTTGTAAAATGAGTCCATTGTTGTAAAGGCTTTAATGAGAATTGTACTTTTGAGTTTATTCTGTGGAAAAGGCATTTTATGGCATCATTATATAATCTGGTTTGTTGTTGTTGTTATTGTTGTTGTTGTTATTGTTGTTGTTGTTTTAACATTTTCCTTGGTAAATAGAATCAATTCTTCTTCCACCTTGAAATGTTATAGTCATTGATCAGAAAGCAGAGGAGTCAACTGAATTTGCTAATAAAAGTCCTATGCTTTTTGATTATCTCTTGAACTGCTGAAGACTTACCTGAAATTACTACTATAAATGAGATCTGAGGTTTATTAACCACATTTATAATATGACAGCCAAATCATGGATAGATCTAGGACCCAATAATACTTGGCTAGCTCTTGGCATTTCAAAAGATGTCCTAGTACAAGGTCACTGTAGATTAATCATACCTGTGAGATAGCTTCTGTGTGTGTGCGGCACAGCCTGCCATGTGCAGCTCTGATACTCCTTGTGCTTTGGCGCACTTCCTTCTGTTAGCTAGGCTCTTTCTTACTCAATTCTAGTCTTCTGACTTTCTAGTTCCTTCCTCTGACACAAAGGTTTTGATTAATTTATCTACTGGCAATTGTTTTATCCTAATCCAGGGGAAAATGTGCCACTGGATATTTGTGAACCTCTGATTAAACCTAAGCACTTTTGATGACATTTAGTACTAAACAGAAATGCAGACACAGACGTTGGCGTCTATTTATTCTAATGCCCCAGAAATGTTTACATTTTCCTTTAGGTCATTGTAACATAGTAAACTTAAGATTAGGATCTCAATTAAAAACCTACTGCATAAATATTTTTATTTGTTCCTCTTGATTATTTCTCATTTGGCCCAGTGCTTTTTTCTAAGCCTTATGCTGATCTATCCACAACTCACAAACATTAAGAAAATAAAACAAAATGCCATAATAATTAACTTCCACTCATTTTCCTTTCTAGCCTGGATATTGAATACTACCAGTGAGCCATCACTACTGGTAAAGGTTTCCTTCAGTCATCATTGTCTCTGGAAAATGCACCTGTGTAATAAGGTCAACAAAAGTGTTTATGAGTGTGTATGTGTGTGTGTGTGTGTGTGCATGTGTGTGTGTATACTTGCACATGTGCATGAGTCATTTGTTCTTAACCTTTGCTGGAATTTTTTTTTTAATTGAAAGTTTCTGTTCACAATCTTCCCTGTTCAGGCATCATGTGTACCTCCTGACTTCTGCCCTGTGTGCTTTGCTGGCTTAACTCTGCTGATCTTGGGGGTGAACTGGAAGGATGCCCCACTGCTCTGTATGAGAGCCTGTCATAAGAGTTTCTGACCAGTTTCCTGAAGTTCCTACAAACTGCTATATTTGTAGGTGTGCGTGATCTCGGTGGGAGAAGGTATCTATAGACTCCCTTAAGGATCTTCAATAGCAAAGATTATCCTTCCTTTAGCCCACCTCCCCAAGTCTAGTTGAGCAGCAGGACCAGCAATCTGCTGGTTCTGTAACTTCAGGCCAGCACTCAACCCCACCACTGCTCTGCTCTGTCCATCTGCCCTCCACCAACCATGATTTCCCTGTCTTCTACCCTGTTCCTATGTAACCCATCCTCTGCACAGTAGCTCCAACCCAGCTCTCCTTCCTTCATAATGCTTTACAGGACAACAGCAACCGTGGTGTCAGTGAAGCTTTGTCCAGCCAGCCTCTGTGGCACTGGCTGAGCAGCTAGCTCTCCTCTCTCCACCTCACCGCCTGGCTCCTGCTTTACCTGGGAGACTCAGCTGAATCCTCCTCCAGCAAACCTATTACCTGGCCAGCCCAGGCTGGACTAGGGATCTCCTGTCTTTCTTGCTCCTTAGCTCTGGGTCCATGCTTTGAACATCAGTGGAAGAGTGGGCTTAGGAGAAGCAGTTTCTCCCCTTCCCTCTGTTGTTGCCCCTTTACATTTTGCTGCAGCTTCAGACCCTATGTGTTTCTCTGAGGTGGCCACTGGGCTTGCTGATGCCACTAATGCCTGTTTTAGTCATCTGCCTTCTAGGTAAAGAAGGGTTAACCCAGTCAGACATCTGCCTGCTTTCCTGTATCGTCCTTTTGCTTTCTCAGTCTCTGTCTCTCTCAGTCTCTGATCTTTCTAAATACTCTTTCTTAAATAATAGTTTTGTTGAAATATACATACCATAGACTTCACTTATTTAAATTGCAAATTCAATGGTTTCAACTCTTCTCAAAATTGTGTGATCATTACCAAAGTAATTTTAGAACATTTCATCACTCTAAAAATAAACATCAATTTGATATCACTCTAGATTTTTCTCAAGCAGGAGCCACTGGCAACCACTAATCTGCTTTCTGCCTCTGTTCTAGATATCTGATATAACATAAAGTGTGTGGCCTTTTGTGTGTGGATTCTTTCATTGACCTTAATATTTCCAAAGTTTTACTGATTTATAACATATGTCAATATTTTATTCGTGGCTTAGTTTCCTCATCATAGTATAATAGAAAATTTAGGAGACTCAAAATTTATTTGGTTCTGAATGCTAGACGTCCAAGACTAGGTCCTGGTGTTGCTGGTTTCTGTTGAGGCCTCTTTTGGTTTATGGGTGATGGCCCTCTTCTGAGCTCTCACACAGCCTTTTCTCTGTGTACATACAAGAAAAGCGATATCACTAATGTCTCTTCCACCAGTTCTGTTGAATTAAATTTCTACCCTTATAACTTCATGTGGCTTTAGTTCTTCCTCTAAGACTGTGTCTCTAACACAGTCACACTGGGGTAAGGCTGCAGCCTATGAATATGGGAGTAATATAATTCAGTCCATAACAATTCCTTTCAATTGTTGAATATTTTTCTATTTTGTCTCTATACCATACTTAATTTATAAATTTGTTAGTTGATGGAGATTTGAGTTTCTGTTTTTTGCCTATTATTGATAAAAATAATTTTGATCATTTACTTCTTGTGTCAGAGTTTTGTGTAGATGTTTGCTTTTATTTCTCTTGGGTAAATAGCTCAAAGTGGGATTGCTGGGTCATATGTATTATTGCCCAAAGTGGTTGGACCAAGGGCTGGGGCTTCAGCTCAGTGGTAGAGCACTAGCCTAGCATGTGTGAGGCCCTAGGTTCAATCCTCGGTACTGGGAAAAAAAGAAAAAAACAGAAGAAAAAGAAACCATAGTGGCCACTATGCCATTATGTCTTCTTACCATCTGTGCATGGAGTACCAGTTTCTGTACTGGCTCTCAAACATTGCTATCTCTGCTTCTTAATTAGGACTCATGGTAGGGCTTGAGTAGCATCTTACTGTGGTTTAATTTTTAAATTTATTTTTATGAGTATTTTGCCTTCATGTAAGTGCACCTGTTAGTGCATTGCCACAGAAACCGAAAGAGGGCATTGGGTCCCCTGGAACTGGGCTTATTGAAGGTTGTTACCTGCCATGTGAGTACTGGAAAGCAAACCCAGATCCTCTCCAAGATCAGCCAGTGCTCTTAACCACTGAGCCATCTCTGCTGTCCCTCATTTGTGGTTTTGATTTGCATTTCCATGATGACGGATGATGATACCAAGCATCTTTTTTCGTGTGCTTATTAATCATTTGTGCGTCTTCTTGGGAGAAATGTTTTATGCAGATTCTTTGCCTGTTTTAAAATTGATTTTTTAATTAATGAGTTTTAGGAATTCTTTGTATATTTTTTACTAGAATTACCTTATTATAATGTGATTCATATTTTTTTCACATTTTGTAGGTTATCTTACACTTTCTTGTTTTGTGTCTTTTGAAATACACCATTAAATCTTGATAATAAAGGATCTTTTTGCTGTTGTTGCTTATGCTTTTGCTATCCCATTGAAGAAAGCTTTGTCTAACTCAGATTCATGAAGATTTATGCCTGTGTTTTCTTTTAAGAGTTTTATAGTTTTGTTTCTTAAGTTGAGGCCTAGCATCAGTTTTGAGTAAGTTTTATAGATGACATGAAGCATGGTCCTGCTCCATTGAATGTGAATATTCACCTGCCAAACTTGGAGCTTCTCTTTTAAATGTTAGTTATTTGGTTTGTGTAAGTGTTGAAGTTGCCTGTTAAGCCTGAGAACTGGAACTCTAGGGTAAGCAATTGCTCTGGTTTGCTTGATGCTGAAGGCTTTCCCAAGATATGGGACCTTTAGTACTAAAACTGGGACAGTCCCTAGGTAAAGCTGAGACGTTGCTATGCTGCTGCATAGACTAGTGCCCCATTGCACTGAGCCTAGTCCTCGGGTTCGGAGAGCCAGAGGTCAGCTGGAAGCAGGAGACTAGAGGGCCCATCCCATCCACGTGGCAGGCAAATTGGTACTGGTAGCAAGAGGTGTCTGTACCCTGTGGGTCTCTGTACAAGGTTGCTTGTGTGTTTTCAGAATGCGATGGTCAACCTCTCCAGATGAGCAGCACAAAAGGCCCAAGAGGAATCTGGATACATTTTATAATAGCCTCTGAAGTTCAACAACATCAGTATTCTATTAGTCAAAAAAAGTCACTCCTGCCTCACTTGGAGGGAACTACACAAAGGTGTGGCTACTAGAAGAAATCAAGTGGAGAAGAGACCATTGGAAGAGAGTTACTACAGCCTTCTCCCTGACTTACAATGTTTTTTTTTTAATTTTCTTTTTTATATAAATTTTAGGTGT
>NW_008360317.1:6652372-6669834 GCF_000622305.1 Nannospalax galili | reverse complement strand
TTTCATACATAGAATCATCTTTATACTGCTTTCCCCCTTCCCCTTTGGGACCTTCCCATAGGTTCTCCCCCCATGGGGAGTTCATACATTCTGTCATTTGTATTAAGACCTATTATGTAAAGTTGATGTCCTGAGAGGTCCCTCAGTGCAAGTTCGTCTGCCAGGATTTAGTCAGCCTATCTAGAATCTCTCCCTTCAAGAAGATCAGCTCTTCCTCACCCATCAGTAAACAGTTACCAATAATTCTTTGACTATGGTTGGGGCTTGCTATTCATTTCCACAGTTCTGTGCTGGGTTTTTGTCTGCTTAAGTTTGCATGGGTCTTGTGCATGCTGACACCATTGCTGTAGGTTTCTATGAGAAGGGTCTCAGGTGCCTGTAGGACTATTTCTGTATGGTCATGCACCTCCTCCCTTAATCTTACAATCTTTCTGCCCCTTCTTCCACAATGGTCCCTGACTTCCAATTTTTTGTGGTCCTTCCATTTGTAAAAGATGCTACACCCTTTTATTGGGCCTCCAAAGAGTCATTCTTCTTTTTATGGATTAATTTTGTTGTTTGACAATTTCATACATGTATATAATGTGTTCTAATTACTCTCTGCCTCCACCCTCTCTTATCCTCCTCCCATCCCTGTGAACCCCCTCTCATCCCTTCAAGTCCCTTTATCAGGTTCATAATTTGGGGCTTTGTTTTATGACCCATTTAGTTTAACCAGGACCATCTGTGTGATCACTGGATTGGGTGTCTACTGACACCTGGTGAGGTCATTAGAGGGTACACCACTGAAGGCAATGGTTCCCTCTCTCCATGAACCCATCAATAGAAAATAGTTCAGCAATGAGGGCTAGGATCCTGAGTCCCTCCTCCTCCTCCCTCCCATGACTGACTGTTGACAGACCCATTCCTTTGCAGACCTAGTGCGGGCATCTGCTGCTGCTGTGAGCGCATGATTTGAAACGATTATATCTTGCCCAGAAGGTGACATTTCACAGCTGGTCTCCCTATATTCTGTCTCTTATATCCTTTCCACTGCCTCTTCTGCAGTGTTATCTGTGCCTTAGAGGAGATGGTATCAGTGTCTTATTTAAGGCTGAGCACTCATTTGTCACTTATTCTCAGCACTTTGGGCAGTCATGAGCCTCTGCTTTCACTACTGTTCACTGGAAAGAGAGGCTTCTCTGATTCAGACTTTGAGTAGCACTTGTCTATGGTATAAGCAAAAAATATTTAGAAGGCAGCTTGATACTTCACTAATTTAGCTAAACAGCAGTATTTAATTCCCCACTAGGTTCCCTGATCTCCCCTGTCATGGCTTTTTGACCAGACTTATAGTATCAGGCATAGATTCCCTCCTACAGAGCAGGTTTAAAATTCAAACAGTTGGTTGCTTACCTAACAGTAGTGCCACTATTACACAGCCAGACACATCTTGCCTGGCAGACTGGTATCATGGATGGTAGGATTCACACATTAGCAAGACCATTTATGCTTTTTCTTCCCAACAAACTGCATAACATCCTCTGTGACTATGAAAACTAGCCTGTAGGAAGAAACAAATCTTCCAGCATCAGCTCATTGTCCAGAATACTGTCATCTGAAAAGAGTTCAGGTAAAAGGATGAAGCTACTTATAATAACTCAGTATATCTCCTTAAACCCAGTTTTTCCTGACTCAAAACCTATTTGAAGAGAGAAATTATCTTATCACCCACCACAACCACACACCCAATACCCTTGCTTACACAGGCTAGGGTATCTTCAGCAGGCTTGCTACTTAAAGAAGAGACATATATAACTCTGAACTGCAAAGGTCACACTATTGCTTGAATGACTTTGTAGATTCTGCCTCTACACCTTGGATTCTTGGTTCTGCCCTTTAAACTTCATTCCTTTTCAGTAAAAGGTTTGAATCTTAGGAGGGTTCTTAGCTTGATTTTTGTGTGTGGAGGTTTGGTGTCTGAAGATCTCTTTTCATTTGGAAGTACCTCTGACTATTTCATGTCTGAGCTGGCAGTGCTTATGTTGGTATGCTTCTTTTGCAAATTTTGTGCATTTACTTTAATATTAAGTAGATTTAATCTGTTAGACAAATGTTACACCTGAAAAATCACCTCAAAATAAATCTTTTGGGGGCTAGGAAGATGGTTCAGTGAGTAAGAGAGCTTGCTGTGGAAGAAGATCTGAGTTCAAATCTCCAGCACCCATGTGAAAACTGGGCAAGGTCTCATGTTCCTATGTCCAAAATGTTGGAGGGCAGAGAAAGATGGATCTCGGGAGTACCAATTAGCTTAGCCCAAACAAGCTTTAGGTTCAGTGAGAGACTCCATCTTAAAAAGAAGGTGAAGAGCAATAAAGGAAGACAATGTGTTCCTCTGGCCTTCACATGTGCAGGCACAGGTACATGCATTGGCACACACACACTGTTCATATGCACCACAATCAGTCAATCAATCCATCCATCCATCCATCAATCAACCATTTCTCTATCCTGAGCATCTGTTAAGGCTCCTGGCAGACAACAACCTTATGTTTCCCAGCTTTACTGGCTAACATTTATTTCACCTGTTGCCTTGGATCTTTCTGAAGTCTCATTAAAAAGTCATCTTTGGCTTCATCATTAAACCATGTGTCTCTGATGGTGACCTGGATATGATCATTGACCAAAAGGCTTTTCTTAATTTAGGTATTATTTACTATGTGGAGAGGCTGGAATTTTCAAACCTAACAGTTCCTAAATCCTGCATATCTAACAGCTACTTTATATTGAAGTTTTTAGCTGAACCCTCTACTTGTACATTATCAGAAAAGTAGGAGTAATGTGAGTAGCACCCTAATTTAATAAATTCTGAGTTCATTAGGTTCAGCTTCCACAGTCCATATTCCAGAGTAGCAGTTGTAACCTATTATCATGGATTCACTTCCTGTCCGTTTCTTTGAAGCCCTTGTTGACAGCTTCCTCAAATGCTCATGGGCTTCTTCTGGAAGCTTCAATGAAGCTCTTGCAACTCCACTCCTCTTCCCAAGAAGTTCTTTATAGTTTCTACCTGAACCTTGTTTCAAAGCCATTCCTACAGTCTAGGTTCTTGTTATGATAGCACCTGTCTTCAAGTACCAATTCTATAGCAGCAGTTACACGTTGCTGAACAACCTACCACCCCCAAATATCAGGAGCTTAAAGCTACAACAACCATTTATCTTCTGATGACTTCTGTGGGTCAGGAATTAGAAGTACCCTAGTGGGATGATTCTGTCTTGGGGTTTCCCATTAGGATACAGTCAGATTTGATTACTTCTACAACTGTTTGAAGGTTTGTCAAGGATGAAGGACCCATTTCTGAGATGAAGGGGTCACTCAGTCTGGCAGGTTGATGTTGGTTGCTTGCAAAACACCTCAGTTCTTCTCCATGTAGGAAAGAAGTTTAAATGTCCTCATGGTGAGTCTGGCATGAGATAGTAACCTAGGAGCAAAAGGATGGACCTGTAATGTGTCTCATGGCCCACACTCAGAAGTCACACACTGCCACTTCCAAAGTATTTCATCAGTCATAAGGACAATCTTCATTCACTAGTGGGGCTAGCTGCAGAGACATCTTGGAAGTTGGCTGCTGTGCACCTTGACCCATGTTCTGTTTTTCTTTCTTATGTTTTTTTTCTTTTGATAAAGAGATGAAAGAGATGCTCTTTGTAATTTCAATGAGAGTGGCATTATTGATAGCAAAAATAGCAATGTTGTAGCTATTCATGCATTGGTGTTCATTCTATACCATACAACATGTGATTTCTCTCTTTTGTCATGATGATGTGTGGATAATTTTATGTTTTATTTATTATTTTTATTTTGTATGTATGAGTGTATTGCCTGCATGTGTGTAAGTGCTCCTGTGTCATACAATACACACAGAGGTCAGAAGAGGGTGTTGAATTCATCTGGAACTGGAGTTATGGGTGGTTGTTAGCCTACATGTGGGTGTTGGGAATCAAATCCTGGTCCTCTGCAAGAGCAACCAGTGCTTCTGCTGAGCCATCTCACCAGCCCCCATGCTTATTTTTTTTACATGAAGAAATTGAGGCACGGGGAGCATGCATTTGATCATATTAGATCCGGATCACAGTACCGCTCTGTACTATGCTAGTTTCCTTGCTTTGTTTGTTTTCTTCTTTTCTTTGAAAGAGCTGCTGCCTCAATACCAAAGAATTTATTTACAGAGCTTTGTCTCAGCAAGAAGGAAACTTGGTAAAAAGAGCTGCTATATGTTCATGTTATCAATCAAGGTGAAGAGAGACTGAAGTACTTCTCACTTATGTGAAAGCAGCAAAATATCTGTGGGGGAAAAACTGTTAATAGGAACTAGAAAGAAAAGTAAAATAAAATAATCATTTGACCCAAATAATAGAAATATGTATATGCTACAAAAACATCAAATACAAAATTATAATGAAAAAGTAGTGCTTGAAATCAAAACACTGAGTCGTTCTGCTTGATAATCACATCTTACTGCTCTTAATTACAGCACCAAAACCCCTACTTGGGTGTTTAGTTTTAGTTGGGACAAGTTAGAAATAACATTGATTTTGCTTGCACTTTGTTCATCTTACTCAAAGTGCCTTTTAACGTACTAATTTATTATTTATTTGTGTGTGTGTGTATGTGTGTGTCTGTGTGTGTATTTGTGTGTTTCCTGAGACAAGGTCTCTGTGTATCCCAGGTTGACCTTGAATTCAACCTGCTGTGATACCCAAGGATGGCTTTGAACTGATCGTCCTACTACTACCTCGAGGCCTGGGATTATAGGTGTGTACCACCATGGAAGCAGCTACATCCCCATCCGTTTTGTTTGTTTTCCTTTTTCCCAATTCTAGCCTCCACTTATAAGAGAAAGCATGTGATACTTGTCTTTCTGCATCTGGCTTATGACTTGATATCATGCTCTCCAGCTCCATGATTGTGCTTTCTGTTGGGGTTTTCCCCCATTGCCTTAGTCTTGTCTCTGTCCTGGTCTTGCTTCCCCCTTAGTCTGTGGTTATGTGGGAATATACACCTTTCCTCCAATAGGGTTTCAGTCTCACTTGGGGTTCACTTCTTTGTTTCTGTTTTGTCCACAGCACCCCATAAGTTACCTTGCCAGTGGAAGGTATCACTGAGTGCATATTGCATTAGATTAACATACATTTATTTTCTTAGCTTCTTTATTTTACTGTCTGGAGTGCCGTGACAGTTGGACAATGATAGATGGGTCTTTATTGATATAGTATCGAACCATAAAAAGTATTGAAATCTTTCTAGTTGATTGAAAAGGTTTTGTATCATGGTCCTAATTTAAGAGAGAATCAGTATAAAAAGGAAAAAGTCAAAACAAATACAAATCAAGTTTCATCAAAGTAGGAAGATTTGCCTTTTTCAGCGTATTTGTCTTTCAAAGGAAAAATAATTTTACTTTGAATAGCAACACATCCTTTAAGCTTCCAGTAGACAGCAGAATCTCTTGTTGTTCAAGTAGGAATTTTTGTTTGTTTCTTTCTGGCAAAAACTTTTCAGAAAATAAAGCTTTGATAAAATAAATTAGTTCAATTAAGTTTCCTTGGATGAGCCTTGGACATTTGATCCCATGCTTTAAAAAATGTTTATTAACTTTGAATTTATTTTAATTTAGTTTCCCCATTGTGGTCATATTCATTTGAAAAGGACTTTGATGTGTTGTGTAAAACGTTTCACCTCTTTGGTATAAGTGTTCTTGTAGAGGACACACAATGACAGATCAAATTCTCTATCTGTCATAGACTCTTTTATAGTAAAGATACTGATAGGTATTGGGGAGCTAGTCATGACTCTAAAGTTTGTTGCTTAACTAGAAATAAAAATTTTGATTCTGCTTATTCAATTTTTGTTTTAAAACCTTTATTTTTATTAGCATGCATTTTTGTATAAAATATTAGATTTCATTATGAAATTTCTGTACGTGCATTATCTTTTGATAATTATCCTTTGTTTCCCCTCAAATCCTAATCATGCTTCCCCCCAAATATTCTTGGACTTCTGAGGTAATATAATAGCTTCATTGAGATGTAATTCACATACTCCATATAGTTTACATTTAAAGGAAAATTCAATGACTTTTAGCGCAGTCACAGAACTGTGCAGCCATTACCACAGTCAATTTTAGAATATTTTCATCATATCCAAAAGAAATAGACCTGTACCTGTTGGAGGGTCTCTTCATTTTCCAAACTCTATTCCCGAGAAACCCCTCATTTATTTTCTGCTCTTTGGATTTGCCCTTTCTGAACATTTCATAAAATGAAATCAATTGTACAATATATGGCCTTTTGCATTTGGCTTTAATATTTCAAGTTTATCAGTATTGCAGCATGTGTTGCTATATTATTCCTTTCTATAGCTGAAAGGCATCTCAGTGAGCAGGTGTTTTCCATTCATCTGCTGAGACATACTTGCATTGTTTCTCCCTTTTATCTATTAAAAATAATACCACTGGGAAAACTGATATGCATGACTTATGTGGGAATGTGTTTTCATTTTCTGTGTGTTCAGTGATCCATGTTGTGTGACATTTCCTGGGGAGATGTGAACAAACACTCCAGATAGGACATCAAATGACAGATCAAAGAAATGATTCCACCCAAGTCTAACTTAGTAAACCAGTGAGTTTATTGGGGTTACTTAGAGAAGTGTGGGTAAGGGATTATTTGCCATTTAGCAGGGAGGGAGATTTCAGTTCAGTCCTAATCTGATTTATGTCCTCTGCAGCCAAAGCGTATGGTGTCTTCAGCAATTGGAATTTAACATCTAGTTCTGGCATGCAACCAATAGTAATCACCTTTATAAGGCATAAGGGGCCTCTCTACCTAGCAATTCACAAGGAAGTAACTCATCCTGACACTGGGATTGTCACCCAAGAACCCAATGCCTTCTGATAGTGCCCTTTTTTTTCCACTCAAACATAGTTGCTTCATTTAAACAGCTGCCTTTATTTTTCCAGATGTTTTTCCAAATCTGTAAGACACTCAAAGGTTAGGATCATATACTGAAACATTTTTGCAGAGAGTGGGCAGGCTATGAAGGCAGACCTTTTTCCATTCATTCCAGTAAGTGCCAGTTGGTCTTGGATGGCTAAGGGAATACTAAAAGAGAAACATTAGCATGATCCTGTGCAGGACAAAATGATCATACCACTTGCATCAAATTTTTAATCAAAATAACAGTGTTGTATTCAGTAATATGGATAAGTGTCATCCAATTTAGTCTTCCACGGTCATTTTCTACAGGCCATACAGCCTCTTTATCCTGGGATATTGCCACCGTGCATCCCTTCTACTTCTGGTGGGCTTGATGCAGGCAGCTTGAGGTGTTCTGCCAGGCTCGGGCCCAAAGGGAAGCAGAACCACACTTTTACCTGCTGTGCTTGGTGCTGGAGCCAGGTCTCTGATTCTGACAGGTTTGGTGCACAGCAATGATAGCCCTTATCTTTCAATCAGCCGTACCTGGTAGAACCCAGGCTAGGTGAACAGCCTCCATGCACAATATATATTCTTCCTGGGGAGGAATGTATACAATAGTCTGGAGGGGTAATCACCCACTGCTAGGCTAACCTTAATATTTTTCATCTGCCCTGTTTTATCATTTTTGTCTTCTAAGAACTGGTACTCAAGCTTCATTTTTTAAATTTTATGTGTCTGAATGTTTTGTGTGCATGTATGTAAGTGCACCATGTGCATGCAATGTGGGCAGAAGCCAGAGGAAGGCATTGGATCCCCTGGAACTGAGTTACAGGTGGTTGTTAGCAGAGATGTGGGTACTGGGAATTGAACCTGTGTCATCTGGAAGACCAACCAGTGCACTTAACTTCTGAGCCATCTCTCCAGCTGCCTGGTACTCAAGTTTTAAAACCTTCCAGAAGATCACTACTGTGGCATTTGATTTTCTATTAAATCTTATTTTCCTAGGAACTTCAGTTCAATGCAAATCCTGCCACGTTCACCTTCAGGCAGCCTGGGCATACCCTTTTATCCACTTTGTCCTCTCAGCCCTTCCTGATTGATTTTTATACTTTATGAACCATATTCACATGCTGGTCAGAGTCATTCAACTCTGTTAGCACTTCTGCTACCTTATAGAGATCATGTCCCACTTTGAGGCTCCTGAGGTCCCTAGGCTCCTGAATGAACCTTGTTTTACACTCTCCTGTGAACAGTCCTATCTGGCCTGGTGCACAGGGCATCAGACATCACCTGTCTCACTCTCAGCTTCCCCAATAATGCCTGTCCTTCCTCTTTTTTCTTCCAGTACCTGATATTCATGGGGAACATTTTCTAAAAAATTTTATCGTGTGTGTGTGCATGTGTATGCCTTCATGTGTGTGAATAATGAATGGTATGTGCTTGTCACAGCATGAGTGTGGAGTTCATAAGACAACCTATGTGTTAGTCTTTGCCATCTACCTGGTTTTGAGACAGGGACTCTTAGTTGGTCTTTGCTGTGTATTCTAGGCCAGCTGACCTTGAAGCTTCTGGGAATGTGTTTGTCTCTATCTCCCATCCCCTTGTAGGAGTGCTGAGATTACAGATACACTACAGCATCCTGTTTTTATATGGATTCTGGGGCTTCGAACTGAGGTCCTCATGCTTGTGCAGTTAGTGCTTTCACCCACTGAACCATCTCCCTAGCCCATTCATGGGGATCACAGACAGCAATAACCAAGTGTCCCTACTGGCTTGTATGGGGCAGTTCATCAGGAACTGGTGTTTCTTGTGTTGGCTCAGTTTGTGTAACCTTTGTCTCAAAGAGGGGTAGAAGTTATAGTATTCAGTTTTTACACGCCCATAATGCTCATATTGATCCTATCAACCCCCATGACCCACAGCCTCACAAAGTGTTTGTGAGAGGCTATTTCATTATTTTGCAAAAAGTCTTTCCTAGTTCAAACAATTCAGATGTAGAGTATTCACTGATTATCATAGACTTTGGTAATGGGCTATTTTTTTATTTAAAAATTTTCTGATAATTTCATACATGAGTATTATATTTAAATCATTTTTACCCTGCCTTTCCCATCCAACTTTTCCAACATTACACACACTCCCTCTCATTTCCTGACCTCTTCTTAAATACGTGTGTGTGTGTGTGTGTGTAACCTATTAAGTCCATTTAGTGGTGCTAGTATGTACAGGATCGTGGGGATGGCCACTTGAGATTGGGTAATCTATCAGGAAGCTGGTCCTTGGAAAACACTGATTCTTCTTCTCTCAATGACCATTAGCTGTCTATAGCCCTTCCTCTAGAGGTGAGAGCTTGTGAAATTTCCCCTATCCACATTGGCTTGTCAACTGGTGGTACCATTATGTAGGTCTTATTTAGGCTGTCATGTTGTTGAGATTTTATCAGTTAAGCTTCTCTCTCCTGTTTGGAAGGCACTGTCTAGCAGCAGAATCCTGGTTCTTTGTATCTTACAGTCTTTCAGCTCTGTTTTCCGTGGGTCTTAGGTGTAGAGGTTGCATTTTAGATACATCATTAGGGCTGGGCACCTCACAACCACTTATTCTCTGCGTTTTGACTGGTTGTAGCTCTCTATAATCATCTTCATCTGATGCATAAAAGAAGCTTCTTTGATGAGGGATGAAACCTACATTTATCTATGGGTTTAAAGTTAAGTATTTAGAATACAGTTAGAAATTGTATTGATTTAGGAAACAGAAGTAGTAGGTTTCCCTCTAGGGTCTATGACTTCTCCAGCCTTGAGTAGTTATCCGTGTTTACAAGTACGAGACATGAATTTCCTTCCACTGAGCAGGCTTTATTTTCAGTTAGATAGCTGTTGGTTGCCTCCAAGATAAAAGTGCCACTGTTTATTAAGGCCTTCATCTACATAATGAATCATGGGTTTTCCCTTTCTCTTTATTGAAGATTGGATCTGATGAGTATCTTCTATTCCTTCCTTCATATTTTTTACTCTTCGCTGATCCTGTCTGTAGATAGCATGGGTTTGGATCCTAAGAAGGAAAGACTCTGCACAGAAATAACTTGTATTCTTTTTCCCCAGCATTCCATCAGCTGTAAGAAATGGCATGCTAACACCTCAATCCTCTACCCTTTTTCCCATTTTTCCCCAAATCAGAGCTTAATGCAGCAGACATCCTCCACACGTCTTTTTCCCATTGTAATTTCTCCCATATATGGTATAATGAATGTTAGTTATATTGGTAAATTGTCATGTTTTTTGTCTGAACTCAATGGGAAGCTGGCTCTGGAAGCAGAATTGCCTCTCTGCCCCAGTTTAGACACAAGTATATGTGTGTCAAGTGTCCTCCAATGTCCCTTGTCTGGGGTTGGGCTGGACTCCCCTAACTCTCTGAAAGAGGAAAGAATGGCAAAATAGCCCAAGAATAAAACCATTGTGTCCTTAAAAAGAGACAGATGTACCTATTGTTTATTCCATGGCATAAAAGTGCCTATAAGTGGGAAAGAGAAGCAAGAAGTTCATCCAAGGGAAGCTCATCTATGGAGAGATCAGTTGAGAATTCCAGCCAAATGCCTTAATTTCCCCAGTTGATTTCTCTGGGATGTTGTGAACACCTAACTTGATGTTATTATCCCTATCTGTCCCTATTTGATCTTTTATTTGAGAGTCTCATCTGGGGGGGGACACTCTCCCTCTGCCAAGGATTTGCTCTATTGGGAATTCCAGCTAGCTGCTATAAAAGGGCTTCCCTAGTCAGTGCCTTCAATTTCTACTGGGTATTTTGAATGCCTCAGGTGATTTTTTCCTTTTTCCATATATGTATGTATGTATGTATGTATGTATGTATCTATCTATCTATCTATCTATCTATCTATCTATCTATCTATCTATCTATCTACCATCTATCTATCTATCATCTATCTATCTATCTATCTATCTATCTATCTATCTACCTATCATCCATCTATCATCCATCTATTGTCTATCATCTATCTATCATCTATCTATTCGTGTCTGTCTGTCTGTCTGTTTATCTATTTATTTATCTATCTGGCTGTCTATTTATTCTTTTACTTTAGTTTGCTATATAATTAATGAGTTCACTTATTCAAAACCATCTCCCCAGCTTTTGAAAGGGGAGTTCTTGATGTTTGGGGGCAGGAAGAAACTGATTCCTTGTTTGAGATGGGATGTATATGCAGCTTATGAGAATGGGAGTCCTAGGTTGCTGGATGCATTTTTAAGGGAAAGGGGTGTCCTTTGCTAAGTGCATTGATAGAAGATGGGTTTCTGTATAGCCTGCAGCAAGGGGAGTGCCAAGTTGCTAAGCTGTTCCCTATGCTTGCCTGCCTAGAGTATCAAAATGTTGAGGTACCATCTGGGTAGTAACTGGGTAAAGGTGTGTTAAAGGTACAGGAACACTGTGACTGAGAAGCTGCCAGAATAAAGCTGAGGAGAACATAGAAGCCAAATTTATAATAGCAAAATATTTTTCTGTTGCTTGTTAGTTGAAGTCAGCAATTTTAATACTATTGTGTTTACTGGGCTTAATGAGTAGCACTGTAATATTAAAGGTGAGTAATCCAAACGAAGTACTGGCCAAATTGGGCTGTTAAAGGGGGAAACAATAGAGATAAGTAAGATACTTCAGTCTTTGCAAGTCCTAATTAAACTCACATTATAAACCACATTAACTAGTTGAACCAGGAGTATGGTCCATGGGGGTCCTATTTTGTCGTGTCAACTTTTGTGCATTAAAAACTTAATTGTATTTCAACTTAATAATCACTGGGTCAGAATATACATACCCAGTGTGTGGTATTTTAGGACAGTGGATGCTTTGACCCTTGGAAATTTAGGGAAGATGAAAATTCCTGTGGCTAATTTTAAACATACTTATTTCCCCTCTACTTTTCCCCCTAATATTGTAGAATTTCAAATATTTTATTTATTGTTTTTATTTTATATGTATGAGTGTATTGCCTGCATGTATGTAAGTGCACCACATTGCAGAGGTCAGAAGAGGGCATCCGATCTCCTGGAACTGGAGTTACTGATGGTTGTTATTCACCATGTGGCTGCTGGGAACCAAACCTGGGTTCTCTGCAAGAGCAACCAGTGCTCTTAACTGCTGAGCTATCTCTCCATCCCTAAGATTACAGAACTTTATATACAAATGAAAGATGAGTAGATTAAGTCTATATTGTAGATATAATTATATAGATACCTTGTTTATAGTTAATGAGATCCAGAGAATACTTGTAGTTTGAGCCTCAGAATTAAAAGTCATTTGGTACATTTAACAGTAAAGTTAATTCTAAACTTCTATCGTAGTGAAAAGAAAATCAGTGCCCTGTATCTTTTGTCATATAAATTCTATTAAATTTTTACTAAATTTTGGTTTTCCAACTGGATGAAAATGTGGAGCTTCATTCCAGTGTCTTGTTTACTTTTCCATATGCAGAAACCATTCTCCTCTCCCTCCACTCATCCCTTTCCAACATTGTTCTTATAGAGAGGTCTGTTTACTTTGCTTCTATTTACAGATTCCTTCCTCTACAGAGTTCCAAGTCAGTACTGTCAGGGCAAGGAGTCTCTCTTGGCACTGGTGATTATAGAGTTTAAAGATAGTGGATTTAAGGTAGGTGAGTTGACCCCTTCACCATCCCACAGCATACCATGGATGCTTTTATCCATATCATACTCCTGAAGATTAGAATTTTTATACCAACAGCAACTCATGTACTTAAAGTTCTGCAGAGCCACTTGATTCAGAAATGCAAACCTCAGCAGTCTGGAACAGGCTGGTTCCATAATTTAGTTTCTGTGAGTAGTGTTGCAGCCAGCAACGATGTTCTAGTGTCTCTGTGAAATGTTGATGTGGAGTCCTTTGGATGAATAGCCAGGAGTGGTATAGCTGGGCTGTATGAAAGACTGGTTTGTTAGGTTTTTGAGAAAAACAACTAATGCAGTGACAGAAATAGTTTACATTCTTGTCACTAGTATATATAAAGGTATATCTTTCACATCTTGCCAGCAGTTGCTGGTATTTGTTAGTTTTTTCTTCTAATGACTGATGTTATTACTAAGATAATATGGAATCTCAATATGGTTTTAATTAACATTTCTCTGAGGGCTAGCAAAGTAAGACATAGTTCTATGTTTATTGGCCATTTGTATTTCATCTTTTGAAAATTGTCAGTTCATTTCATTAGCATTTATGGATTGGGTTGGCTGAGGCCTCATTTCGGTTTTTTTGTTTGTTCTTTACATATTCTATATTTTAGTCCTCAGATATGTAGCTAATGAAGACTTTTTTTATCATGATACCATTCTGTAGGCTATCTCTTCACTCAAATGTATAGGCTATCTCTTCACTCACATTTTGCTGTGCAGAAGCATTTTAATCTCATGAAGTCATGTTTGCCAATTGTTGGCATTATTTCCCAAGCATCTGGAGTTCTATTCAGAAAGTCGTTGTCTATGCCTGTATCGTCATGTGGTTTTCCCTATTTTTTCCTCTAACAGTTTAAGAGTTTCACATCTTGGATTAAGATCTTTGATCCATTTGGAGTTGACATTTGAGCAAGGTGAGAGATAAGGAGATAGGGATTTAGTCTCATTCTTCTACATGTGGATATCCAATTTTCCCAGCACCATTTGTTGAAAAGGTATCTTTTCTCTAATGTGTATTTTGGCATCTTTGTTGAAAATCAGGTAGCTGTAGTTGCATAGACTTGTATGGTCCTATGTTCTATTCCATTAATCTGTGTGTCTGTTTTGTGTTCCAGGACTGTGTTTTGATTCTTACTGTGTCTCTGTAAGATAACTTGAAATTAAGTATATGATACCTCCAGACTTGTTTCTTGAATGGTCTTGGCTTTCAGGAACCTTTTGTGCTTCCATATAAATTGTAAGATTTATTTCTTTGAAGAAATTGTAATTTTGATGAGACTTGCATCAAATGTGTGGATGGCTTTTGGTATGATAACCATTTTCACAGTATCAATTTATTTAATTCCTGAGCATGATAAACTTTTCCATCCTCTAGTATCTTCCTCAATTTCTTCCTTCTGTATTCTAAAGATTTCATCGTAGAGGTCTTTTGCTTCCTTGATAGGTTTATTCCGAGGTATTTTGGGGATAATTGTAGGTGAAATTTTTTTCCCTGATTTTTGTTTCTCAGCATATTTTTTATTGGTCTATAGGGAGGCTACTGATTTTTATTATACTAATTTTGTGTCTTGACACTTTGCCGTGTTTATCATATCTAATTTTCTAGTGGGAGTCTTTAGACTGTTATGTATAGAATCACATTATCTGCTAACAAAGATACTTGACTCCCTCCTTTCCTGTTTATATCTATTTTATATCCTTCTCTTATTGCCGTAGCTAAACTTTCAGCACTAGATTGAGTAATAATGGAGAAAAGGGACATCCTTGCCTTGTTCCTGATCTTAATGAAAATGCTTTTGAGCTTTTCCCCATTTAATGTAATGTTGGTTATAGTGTTATTTATTAAGAATTTTTGCATCTATGTTCATTAGGGGGATTGACATATCATTTTTGTTGTGTGTTTATCTGGTTTTGGTATCAGGATAATGCTAGCTTCATAAAATGCATGGTAGCATTCCTTCCTTTTCTATTTTATGCAGTACTTTGAATAACATTAGTGTTAATTCATCTTTAAAGGTCTGGTAGAATTCAGCAGTGAATCCATCTGGGCCTAGAATTTTTTTTTAGTTAGGGGGTTTAAAAAACATTGTTTCAATCTCACTTTGTTACAATCTCACTTTGTTACAGTTCTGTTTGAATTGCTTATGTCACATTGGTTTAGTTTGGTTGGCCATACACATCTACAAATTCATCCCTTTAGATTTTTCCAACTTTGTGGAATATAAGTTTTCAAGGAATGCTGTAATGGTTTTCTGAATTTTATTGCTACCTGTTGTAATGTCTCAGGTCAGTGGGTTCTGCTTCACAGGTCAACTCTCAGATGCTGGTAACTCTGAGAATCAGTGTTCTTTTCCCCAAGTCTTTTTTTCAGACTTATGTTTAAAAAGAAAGGTAAGAGGTACGCATAACTAGGCAGACTCTGGTAATAACTAGACTTTCTCTCCTGTAAAGTTCCTTATTTTACTTTATATTAACACTGGATATAGTAGGTTGTTATATCTCTTCTGATAGTTGTCATACAGCTCTTCCCCAGTATATTTCCTGGAGACTCTGGCTTGCCTGGGTATTGTCGCCTTCTTCCTTGATCTCACTGAGGCATCTTTAGAAGGCAGGTTTTTGAGCTGCTCTCTGGAGGAGCTCTCATGTGGAAAATAGTAGGTATTTGACTTGTACTTTGGGCTAAAGTAATGTAGAAGCTTGGGTAATATAAACTTCAGTTAATTATAGAACAATAAATAGTGGAAATCACTGTGATAGCACTAGTGGTATACTAGGAATAAGACATTCATTCCAACCTTAAAAACATGTATAAGACATTTGTTCAAACCTTAAAAACATGTGAATAATCTGGTAGAAGGAAAGACTTTATAGTAACTATATAGCATAGGTTGTATTACATTTGCATACATTACACACACAGATCTGAGGCAAAGACTGCCTACATATAGCCTAAGTATGCATATATGTGCACACAGATATGTAGTTCTCATGTAGTATCCATGGAAGATTTGCTCCATGAATCCCTACAGCACCAAAATCCATGGATGTTCAAGTCCTCACATAACATGGTACAGGATTTGCCTTGAACTTACACACATCCTCCTGAATAATTTATCTATAGATGATTTATAATCCCCAACAATGGGTATATGCTCTGTAAATAGCTGTTGTACTGTATTGTTTCAGGAATAACAACAAGAAGATCTTCATATGTTCAACACAGATGTAAATTTTTCCAAGTATTTTTAATCTATGGAGCCTTTTTACACAGAGGGCTAACTGTATGTGGATACTCTGGATTAGAGGAAAGAGAAAACTGAAAAATAATTTAGAAACTAATTCCTGTATACTTGGAACCCTGTGGTATCTCCTTCCTCCCTGTGTACACGGTCCTGGCATTCTGTTGATAGAATGCAAACATTCAATAAGATGAATATTTCTGTTTGAATATAGTTAATGGCTGTACTGTTGTACATAGTGAATTACCACATTTAATGTTTATTTTGTAGTAAATGTTAAGTGTGGTATGCTTAGATAGACATTTAGATAGGAGTACTGACTTTTCCTTCTTTCCCAAGTATAGGTTTATTTTATTTTGTTCATGTAGTTCTCACTTGGTTTTGTATAATCTAAAGTTAATTGTTGATTTATTTGTGTAGGAAGGAGGTTATAAGTAACTAAAAAATACTGGGTGAGTATCCTTAGTTCAAAAATCCAAACTCTCAAGCATGTTGCAACATGTTTGGATTTTGGATTGAAATTTTCAAAGTAAGGATGCTCAAGGAGTAAAGTCTGTTCAAATATAAACATTGGGAAAACACCAATTCCTGGAACATTTCTGGTCCTATTGATTTTGAATAAAAGATAGTTTAACCTATAGCATCAAAATGTGATCGATCTTGTGTATATTAATTGCTGAAATAGCATCTGTCTTCTAGCAACACTTTTACTGATCTACAGATACCATCCAAAGTCAATTTGATATAGACTTACTTTCAAAATACTCTCTGATATATAAAGATGTTTTCAGTGTTCTGGGAATAGCACTCAAGTGTGTAAAATGATAGGCGCACAATGTGAAGGATTTAAGCACAGGATTAATTTGAGATACAAAAGAGCCCTACTGTTGCCTGAGGATGTCTCAAGGTGTCCTGTAATATGATGCCTGGGTACTTTTTGTCTTGAAGGATGAATTAGACAAGACATGGAGTATTAGTGAAGGAATAGATGGATTAAAAGTGAAAGTGGAGAGCCGGAAAGATGGCTCAGCAGTTAATAACATGGGTTGTTCTTGCAGAAGACCTGTTTCAATCCCAGCACCCACATGGCAGCTAACAACTGTCTGTAACTCCAGTTCTGGGGGATCTGATGGCCTCTTCTGTCCTTTGTAGGCATTGCATGACATGGGTGCACTTACCTACATGCAGGCAATACACTCATACACATAAAATAAAAATAAAAATCCCAAACAATAGGATTTTTTAAATTATTTATTTAATAACCACATACGTAGAAGAAGCATTTCATTTCAACAACATTGACATATTCAATAACAATTTCCAGAGCTAAGATTTTTTCTTTCAATATTGGCTGTACATTTTTAGGTTTACAGTTGAATTACTACAGTTATACAATACTGTACTCGGTATAAACCCTACAAGACATAAAATTAAATGAGGTTTTAACATTTAAAAAAATCTCCATTTCGTTATTAAAATATACAGTTTCATACAGAAAAATTCATTATTAATGCAATTGACATAGAGATGTTTGCACATGCATTTCTAATTTTTATATGTCTGATTATTACCAG
>NW_008360317.1:6649012-6649866 GCF_000622305.1 Nannospalax galili | reverse complement strand
CCTATATCTTGTAGGTTTTTCCCAATGTTTTCTTCTAAGAGTTTCAGAGTTTCAGACTTTACATTGAGGTCTTTGAGCCATTTGGAATTGACTTTTGTGCAGAGTGAAAGATAGGGGTTTAATTTCATTCTTCTACAAGTGGAGATCCAGTTTTGCCAGCACCATTTGCTGAACTTGGTGTCTTTCCTCCAGTTAATGTTCTTGGCCTCTTTATCAAATATCAGGTGGCTAAAACTGCAATTACTCATATTTGGGTCTTCAATTTTGTTCCATTGGTCTATGGGTCTATTTTTATGCCAGTACCATATTGTTTTTATGACTATAGCTCTGTAGTAGAGCTTAAAATCTGGTATAGTTATATTCCCCCAGCATTGCTCTTAGTTCTCAGGGTTGTTTTGGCTATCTGGGATCACTTGTGCTTCCATATAAATCTTAGGATAGTTTTTTCCAATTCTATGAAAAATGTCATGGGCATTTTGATTGGCATTGCATTGAATCTATGTACAACTCTTGATAGGATGGTCATTTTCACAATATTAATTCTTCCAATCCATGAGCATGGGAGGTCCTTCCATCTTCTGATGTCTTCCTCAATTTCATTCTTTAAAGAGTTAAAATTTTCCTTGTAGAGCTCTTTAATGTCTTTGGTCAGGTTTATTCCAAGGTATTCTATTTTTTTTTTGTGGCTATTGTGAATGGGAGGGTTTCCCTGTGCTCTTTCTCTGGCTGCTTTTCATTGGCATTTAGAAAGGATATAGACTTTTGTAGGTTAATTTTGTAACCTGCCACTTTACTGAATGTGTTAATAATTTCTAGGAGTTTGAGCGTGGAATTTTTGGCGTCCCTTAGATATA
>NW_008360317.1:6633408-6644734 GCF_000622305.1 Nannospalax galili | reverse complement strand
GGCACTAAGTTGGTCTGGGTGAGAAGGGTCAGGAAGTAGTATTGGTTCCCCTGATGTCTGGGACCCCAAGTCTAGGGATGGCGCAGGTCCCAAACTAGGAGTAGCGAACAGGGGGGAGATGGAAGGGTGAATGTGGCTTGGGGACTCAAGGCGCGGAGGGCTGCGCTATAGATTTACCCCAAGAGGCCTGAGGATAGGAGTGCAGGCTAGGAGAGTTAGCTGGTGGTGCAGGTCCAGGGATGCAGAGAGAGGTGAGGGTGGGACCAGGACCAGAAGCGGTGCTCTTGGGGCCCAAGAAAGGCACTAAGTTGGCCTGCGTGAGAAGGATCAGGAAGCAGTATTGGTTCCCCAGGTGCCTGGGCCCCAAGACTAGGAATGGCGCAGGTCCCAAACTGGGAGTAGCGAACAGCGGGGGAGATGGAAGGGTGAATGTGGCTTGGGGAGTCAAGGCGCGGAGAGCTGCGCTATAGACTTTCCCCAAGAGGCCTGAGGATAGGAGTGCCTAAAATTTTTTAAAAGTGAAAGTGAAAGGTAAAACACATTCCACAGAACAGGAGTGTCTGAAGTGTACATGTGTAACTCAAGAGCCCTGAGTTCTTTTCATAGGTCTTTTTCTGAGCCTAGGCTGAGGAAGGAATCTAGTCTCCAGGATTAGGCATGGGTTGGATCCTTACCCTGATTGACAAATCACCTAGTATATAGCTTTGGCTAACTTGAGGTTCATACATCCCATAATTTTTAGCATATGTATGCCCTGTCATGCATACATATGAGATGGTAAGTAGGGGTTTCTTTACTGACAGGTTACTTCAAGGATGGATTGGCCTTCACTGTGCTTGCAACCAATATCAGTCTAAGTTGGTCTTGTTTCTCAGTCCTTTTACCAGGAAATGCCCATCCGAAATCACAAACAGGAGAAGAGGTGCTGGGTGCTGCCCTGCTGGGAAGGGGAAGCCAAGGGGAAGTGCCTCTGGTCGCTGAGCTGTCCCTATGCTTTTCTGCCTTATTACTACTTGATAAAGAAGGTATTATTTCACTTTTTAATAGTGGCCCACTTTCCCCAACATAGGACAGACCTGAGTCAGGGGTATTTGTATCCCAAGCTCTGAATTCCTCTTCCATATGCATTTCCTAAATTCTTCCCTCCTTTGTCCTGACTCAGGAGTAAGGAAACTACAGCTGTTCAGATTCTGCCTTTGCCAGCACACAACTCACCGTGGCCTCATTTTTATTGATGCTGCATATAGAAATGGTACTTTTTTGTGCTCCAAATGGGAGTTTGTGGGCATTTCCTGGTACTATGCATATTTCTATTCAGAGATGCTTGCTTTTATAGTTTCTTTATTGATTTCTTTTTAAAGAAATGGGTCATTTTTTTTAAAACTAAGTTTCATCTGCAACTCAGTTGATTTATTAATAGAAAACACAGTACAGTAGCCAGAGAATCAGGATGCCACTGAACTTGTGGTAAGGGCCTTCCCAGAGAAAAGAAAAGGCAACGTGGCATCATCAATGTCTGTGGATACATGCTTAACCCTGTTTCAACTCTGTGCCATAGAATATACAATCAGAATGTGTGTCATCAAATCAGGGAGACGGAGTCTAAAATGTAAAGGGAACTAATGAAGTATATAAGGCATTGCCTCACTGTGCTCGGGGTTCAGCCTTTTGATGTGAATCTGTTGATCCAGCATGGGTAGGATAAACACTGCTTACTGACTGAAAGCCTCTGTATTCTGCCCCTCAGTACTTGAGTCTACCAACATTTGTTGGAGGCTCCTATCTGGGATTTGAAGACAGTGATTCCACCTCCCTTGACTCCAGGGGCCTTTCGGTAACATAAGAGAGTGAGCTCATCTGGTGCCAGTGGACCAATTGGTCTATAGGTGACTGACCTTCCCAGTGTACTGGGGCAAGGACCCCAGAAGCATGAAGAAACCAGCCAAGGGAGTGCCACCCATCAGACTGGTAAGAACCAGAGTTTGTTTCAGTAAGCCTGCCCCCTAGAGGCAGAGGGGAGCTTGATCATCTCCCAGAGTTGCCTGCGTAGTCTCACAGGAGACGGAACCACAACCCTGAGGCACTGGCTGTGGGTGTGTTAGTGAACAGGCTAGAGAAAGGGGGAGTATGAGAAACCTCCAGTGCAAGTGTGGGCGTCGGGGGGGGGTGAGTCACTCCAAGGAGGATGGAGAAAGGAGAAAAAAGGATTCTTCCTCTGACATTCCCCTGATAGTCCATTAAGGTGAATGTTCTAAAAAGACAACTCCTGAACAAAAATAAACATATAAATAAACAAACAAACAAACCAAAACAACAAAAACCCCAATAATAATAACAAAAGTTCTGAAGTCCTAGTACTCTTTGGTGACTGAGACATCATGGAGGCTGTGTGAGTGTGACTGAGATGTGTAATCAAAGCGAAGTGAATGCCAACTGTCAATCTCCAGTTCCAGTCTCTTGAGAGGTTGGAGGTGAAGGAGGAGCGGGCAGCACCAACATGGGGGCATATATGAAGTGAAACCACATTGCCAAATGTGCAGTAGTTGCTGCTGTGCTTCCCGGGCCAGGCCAAGGGCTCACACAGCTGCTCATGGGCAGCTAGAGATTTGGCACTTCTGCACCAAGATGCCTGCCACTTAATATGCAGTTCCCTCAACCTGCCCCAGAACCTTAGGAATTGAACAAAACCTCCAACCAACTGCTTGCATGGAATAATAATAATGAAGTCCATCAAGGCCATATGCGGAATCTTCAAAGTTTAATAATAAGTGGGATTAGAGAATGGGTAGCCTGGTTCCAGACTACAGATAAAATCTTTAGTGTACGATGGGGAAAAAAGGAGGGCTTACATACTTCCTAGAAAACCTGAAAGATCAGATGAGAAAGTATTCAGGACTAGACATAGAACAGTCCTTGGGACAAGGGATACTAAAATTACACTTTGTAAGTAATAGGTGGCTGAACAGCAAGGACGTTACCAAAGATCGAGGGCTGGAAAGACAGAGGCTTAGAAGAGTTATTGAAGAGGCCCAAAAAGTCTCCGTGAAAAGAAGATAAGTGATGCCACTCATGATTTTTATGAGGATTAAAAGAGATTAACGAATGGGGCTGGAGAGATGGTTGTTCTTGCAGAATACGGGGTTCGAATCCCAGCACCCACATGGTAGCTAATAACTGTCCGTAACTCCAGTCCCAGGGAAGTCTCTTCTGACCTCTGTGGGCATTGCACAACACGGGTGCACATACCTACATGCAGGCAATACACACATACAAAATAATAATAATAATAATAATAAAAGATATTAGCAAATGTCTTTTGTCATCTAAAACTGCACTTACAGGGTTAACACATAAAGATTTTTGCTTCCCTGTGTCCTTTCTTGTCTGTCTTTTCTTATTTATGAAGAGGCTTTCACTTCAAGGTCATTTTGATACTGTGCCAAGACTCTTGCTAAAATGTAACCGCCCCCCCCCCTACTTTCAGGTTATAGAAGACCATGGGGGTGGGGCTCTAAAAATTCAAATGGAGAAAAAGTTTGCTTGAGGTTTGCATCAGGAAGAAGCTTGATAGGTAAAAGTGTGTGTGTAGATAATCTTAACTTTTACTATGTGCCATGAGTGTTAATTGGATTCAGTTCTTGTTTAGGGAGAGGAAATAAGAAATCAAATAAGTATAAGACAGAATTGTCAACAAGGATGTAGATATGAGGTTATGGATTTAGTATAATAAAATAAGATTTTGTCCTAAAAATGAAAAATAAAAACCAAAGACACAATTATGAAAGCTTAAAGCCAAGTTACAAAAAAGTTTCACAAGGTTTTTGGATGATGAGACTCAAGTATGATATATAGTTAAAGATTAAATTTCCAAAGATTGGACTCATATATTTATGGTAATATTCATAAGAAATGGCTAAAAGGAACAAAACATACATTTACTTGAAATATAATTACTTAGACTTTTGCTAACTTTGTTGGGCTTTAACTACTTGGGAAAAGTGAGTCATAATAAAACCAAGATTTATTTAAAACTGTTGTTTTATGTAAGTTTTATCTAAATGTTTTACTTAAGTTAAAAATTACAAGACTGGTAAAACTGTCCTTCTGAGTATTCAACAAAACTTCAAAGCCCACACCAATAAGGAAAAGAGGGTTAAAGAGATCAACCAGTATTTTGGCCCTTGCTATCCAAGGTCAGCTATAATCCAAGGGACAATGAGACCCCTCTGATAAGTCATTTGTCCTCTTAATCACAGAGGCCATGGGATCCCCAGAGATTAGACTCTAACCCAGTGTATATCCTACAAGAAGGGGAGTTACTGAGGACCTCAGGCTATGTATGGTGCAGTACTGAGGACCTCAGGCTATGTATGGTGCAGTACATAAGTTACAGTTGTATGTGGCGCTATACTGTTGCTAAACAGGTGTGTGAGGGATATGTAATTTACCAAAAGGGGGGAAATGTATTGAGAAAAAACCCAGATGTGAAACTTTCTGAACTAAGACTCTTTCAAAGTATTCAAATGGATTTACAGAAATGCCTAAGGTAGAAAAACTGAAATATTTACTCAGGATAGTAGACCACTTCTCCAGGTGGATAGAGGCATTCCCCCTTCCCAGCTGCTACTTCTAATAGTCTAAGATTATCTTATGTTTAAAACAGGATTACTCTCAACTAAGTGCCCCCTATAGCTTTTCTTAGGATTATAATAGCTCTAAGAGCTAGGTGTGGTAGCACACACCTTTAATCCCAGCACTCTCAGAGGTGGGCGGATCTCTGCAAGTTCAAGGCCAGCCTGGTCTACATAGTGAGCCCCAGACCAGCTGGGGCTACAGGGAGACCTTGTCTCAAAAAATAATAAAATAAAATAATACATAAAATAAAATATAAAATAAATAAAACAAAATAGTTCTAAGAAGGAATGATGTGGGCCTGACTCCACATAAAGGATTGTATGGCCTCCTTAATCGTAATAGGTCCATAGAGCTTCCCACCATGGAAACTAAGAATTAGTATCTTAGAAATTATGGGCTGGTCTCTCCTCCACTTTGCTTCCTCTTAGGTTACAAGTTCTTCTGACACAGACTGCTCCACTAGAATCTCCAACCTATCCATTGCAGCCTGCGAACTAAGTACTGATAATAAGCTGTGAAGAGAACAAATTGAAACTGACCTTGGAGGGGTACTTTCTGGTGATGTTAACCACCAAAACTGTGTTTGGGTGACTGAAAGAGATTGGAAACATTACAGTGCCCAGGAGAAATGGATACTCTTACCACAAGTCTCCAAAAAGGAGACTTTTGAAATGAAGACTGTTTGCAGTCTGTTTATTATGAGAAAATATGATGGGAAATCTGGTGATTACTATAACTAAGATAGCATCTCCACTAACTGTTCACTTTGAAGCATGTCTAGTCCTACTTGTGGAAGCTTAGAGAAACAGAGAACTCTCTTGGATGGAGAAAAACATGTGTCCTGCATTTAAAGGGATCCTTTAAATTTAATTCTAAAAATTATACTTTATTATCTAAAGGACATGAGGTGAAATAGGATTTGCTGTATTTTTACTTTTGCTAAGTATATGCTGCTTATAATTTTCTTGCTTTATTATGAAATAATAACAATAACATGTCCATCTAAAAGAATGTCTCTAATCTTGAATCCAGAAAGAAAAATAATTGAAGCATTCCAGCCTGAAAATTCCCCATTTCTGAGCTGGCGAGATGGCTCAGAGTTAGTTAAGAGCACTGACTGCTCTTGCAGATGACTAGCAGTCCACATGGTGGCTAACAACCATCTATAACTCTAATTCTGGGGAATTCAGTACCCAGTTGTGACCTTCATGGACATTGCAGGATACGGGCACACATACATCCATGCAGGCAAAACACTCATACACATAAAATAAAAAATAAATTTTAAAAAATTACCATTTCCTGATGGAGACCGTGAAGCGGCTCCATCAGATTACTGTTACACAGAAATTAGAGAGTTTTCAAATAGGATGGAAAAGGTCCAGGAAGTTGCTCCATATTCTTTTCCTATTAGTGATTAGTGTAACTGAAACTTCATCACCCCTTATTATAAAATTTGATGCCTATGAAGTTTTACATCATGGGAATTTTAAAAACTCAGCAGGACATGCCAGGCTCAAGTACCCTTCTCCTTGGATGGGATACAGACCCCACAAGAGTAAATTGCATCCTAGCCTGTTACAGAATAAGAACACATGGGGAAATAGACTTACCAGAGTCTTGCCAGAATCTCCTGGCTGTATAGGTTGGCCCATCAGAACCCCCTCCTTATTAGTAGAGAAAGTGAATTACTCCTCATGTCTCACATGACAGGGCTGGATTCTTTCATCCAGTGGGAGATCTTGAACCCTAAATATCTCAAACAACAAAGGAGCAAATAGCAATTACTCTGCACTCTGTTAACATATGGTGGTACTGTGGACAGGGGAACCTTTACTCAAGCCTACTACCTGAGTGATAAGGACATTGTATTAGTCACTTTTCTGTTGCTGTGATAGAAACACTGACCCAATAAATTTATAGAAGGAAGAATTTATTTGAGCTTATGGTTCCTGGAGAATTACAGTCCATCTTGGCAGGGAGGCATGGTAGCAGAGGTGGCTGGAGAAGAGGAGCGGAAGCTAAGTTCTACATCTTCCAGCAGGCACAGGAAACAGAGAGCGACTGGTGATCTGGCAAGGCTTAAGAATTCTCTAAGCCCACCCCCAGTGACATGCTTCCTCCAGGATAGCCACACCTTCTAAAACCTCCCAAAACAGTGCCATCATCTAGGGACAAAATGTCCAAATACTTGGAGCCTATGGGGAACATTTTCATTCAAACCACCACAAATGTATTTGCTGGTTCAGTTGGCCTTTATCCTTTACCCTGGACTTAAAGTTGCCTCCTCTTAGCAAAGCTAATCTCAGAACTAAGAGTTCATTACCTGGGTCTTCTGATGTCTGTGTTGACTCTATAGGAGTCCTCAGAAGGAGTTCCAAATGGATTTAAAACTAGAAACAAAATGGTTGTAGGATTCAAATAGAGTATATTCTGGTGGTCAACAATAAACAAGGATGTAAAATAATCACCAAAGATTTATCAGTTATACTAGAAATACCTCTAAAAGAAAGTCTAGTCAGCTGGATGCCACCAGCTGAATGTTTTGGGAGAACAGGATCACATTCAATATGGTACTAGCAGAAAAGAAAGGTATTTGTGTTATACTTGGTGGGAGATGTTACACTTTTATTCCCAATAATGTAGTTCTTAATAGAACAATTATAAAGTTTCTTCAGGGATTAACTACTTTGTTTAAAGAATTCAAACAAAATTCAGGTGTCAGCAGCCCTTTCTTTCTTGAAAAATGGTTTGAGAGGTGAAGGGTCTTTTAAGCTCAATATTAACCTCTCTCGTCATTGTAGTAGGTGTCCTAATTTTGTTCCATTGCTGTATAATTCCATATGCTAGGGGCATAACTGAAATGATTATTGAGTCAATTATTACCAAACTGGTACCCTCTTCATATAACAGCTTTCTTCTCTAAGATGCCACAAAGAGAAAAAGCCAAGGCCTACTCAGTGTATTTAAAGAAAAGACTATGTAGTAAAAGAAGGGATTATGGGAAATATAAATAAAATGTACTGTCTTTTCTTTGAAAGGAAGTTTTACCATTACAATGTAAAATAGAGATTTCAAGAATCAGCCAGTCTGCATTTTCTTTGTCTGATTTGCTGTTCCCAGGAGGGGTCTGCTGGCTCTTAGGGACTGTGAATCCTGCCTGCATGAACTCATAGGCCAATATTGGTCCAAGATCAAAGTATATGCCGAAGGTTGCCTCCTGCTCTCAATAGCTGCCTTTTGCTTATCAAATGCACCATTTTTTAGCCAACCATGTAAAAATACAAATGTAAGAAATGAAATGCCTTCTGCCAAAACGTTTTAAAAATTATATGCTTCTCTTTCTCTTCAGTGCCCTTCTTATAGGACTAATTAATATCTACCTTGATGTCGTTTGCTTCTTAACATGCCAGTTGTAACTTATAGCATTATAGTTTGTATTCCCATCCACAACGCCTAAACCAAGATGATGCTTTTTTATACTGAGAGAGCCCAGTAATCAACGTGAGGTAGGGGTTATGGTAAGGCCCTTCCTAAACCAAAGATTCAATGTCTGTGCACCCATATATGACTATTTCATAACCCTGTATCATAGAACACCCAATCCAGAGGTGTGTTACCAAATCAGGAAGACAGAGAGATTAAAGTGAAACCAAACAGTGGTGCACAAGGCAATGCCCTGCTGTGCTCAGTACTCAGCTTTGGGATATGAATCCACTGAGCCAGTTCTGAAACAAATAAAGTGCTTCCCGGCTGAAAGCCTCAGTGTCCCACCAACAAACTTTCTGTCAATGATCACTTGGTAAATATGGCTGTAGGTCACAGGTTTCACATGGCTGGATGAGGTCAATTATTATAGAGTGTTAGGAAGCTGGGGCTATTTAAGTTTCCTATCAGAGAGCACTTGTTGATGCATTGTTCTCTGGTGTAGAGAGTCTTCTAGCCTAGAAATCAATAATGGAAAAAGGAGAAATTGTAACATCAGTTTGAGTACCCATCAAATTATACACTAAACCATCAATGCCAGTTTTAGCATCATTCCTTATAGGAGGATGCTGTGGTTTCTTAGGTTAAGGTGAAGCCAGTCATTGGGAAAACTCAGATTACACGCTGGCTAACCCCACCTCATTACTTCAGTGCACAGGTTAGCAGATTGATTCTTTTAACAAATTTCTATGAGACTTAGCACATGTGGTTAAAAATCAGTAGTATTTGCTGAAAGGGTTCTTTGCTCATTGGATGTTAAATTTTGAGGTGTATCTTGTCTTCACAAATCTTGGGTATCTTGCAACAGCAAGTATTCTTTTTCTATTTAGTACCCTAAGCCCTTTAGCTTTTCCCATGGACTCAGGGTAAGGTCATTTGTTCCCCATTCTTCTGCCAATTTGGCTATGAAATTTTCAAGAGCAGGACTGCAGCTCCTGCTCCTGAATTCTCTGAAGCACCTGCCTGGTAAGGGGGAGTTTCTCTTTTTTTAATTTTTTTTAATTTACTTTTTATCTTTACTTTCTTTTTTTAATTATTTTTTAAATTATATGACTAATATGGTTCCCTCTGGTTTTTAAAACTAGATAGGCCTTATTTATCTCTCACATTGTCTCACCCCTCCATCATGGTTTTCCCACTTAAGGTGCCCCCATTTTTCCCCTTTCTCCCTTAATAATACCCTTCTCCTATGGTCCTATCTCTCTTGAGTTCCTTCTTTCCCTTTATCCCCTAGGTTCCATGTATACCCTTCCCTCCTCCCTCCCTTAAACTAACCCAAATTTTATCCCTTATTAAGGCCTGTTTCCTACTGTTCTTCTCTTTCAGGTTCTTTCTTTTCCTTTACCTCCCTGGCTCCTTTCCATTATCCTGGTTCCTGTAGTTATGTCTGGATACATACTCACTTAACAGGATTTGGTTCTAGGATCTACATATAAGGGAGAACATACGTCATTTTTTTTTTCTGAGTCTCTGTTACTTCACTTAGTATAACAGTTTCTAGTTCCACCCATTTACCTGCAAATTTCATGATTTCATCTTTCTTTACTGCTGAGTAAAACTCCATCGTATATATGAACCACATTTTCATTATCCACTTATCAACTGAGGGACACCTAGGTTGCTTCCATCTCTTAGCTATTGTGAAAAGAGCAGCAACAAATACGGATGTACAAGTGTCTCTGCAATAGGATGAGTTCTTTGGGTATATGCAAGGAGTGGTATAACTGTGTCAAAGGGTAGGTTCATATGTAATTTTTTAAGAGTTCTCCACACTGCTTTCCATAAGGGTTGAACCAGTTTGCAGCCCCACCAGCAGTGGATGAGTGTTCCCCTTTCCCCACATCCTCTCCAACTTTTGGTATCATTTGTTCTTTTGATATTAGCCAGTCTGAGCTAGGATGGAATCTTAAAGTGGTTTTAATTTGCATTTACCTAATTGCTAGTGATGTTGAACCTCTTTTAAGATGCTTCTTAGCCATCTTCTTCTTTTGAGAACTCTCTGTTCAGATCCTTAGCCCATCTTTTAATTGGATTATTTCCTTTCTCGATTCTCTGATTTTTGAGTTCATTATACATTCTGGATGTAAAACCTCTGGCAGATGTGTTACTGGAGAATATTTTCTCCCATTCTATGGGTAGTCTCTTCACTTCCCTGGTTGCCTCCTTTGATGTACAGAAGCTTTTTAGTTTAATGAGGTCCCATTTGTAGATTCGTGACCTTGTTTCCTGAGCAATTGATGTCTGGTTTAGAAAATCCTTTCCTACACCTATATAGTGCTTAGGGTAGCTTTGACTATCCGAAGTCTTTTGTGCTTCCATATGAATCTTAGGATGGTTTTTTTCAATTCTGTGAAAATGTCATGGGGATATTGATTGGCATTGCACTGAATCTATAAATGGCTTTTGGTAGGATGGAAATTTTCAAAATATTAATTCTTCTAATCCATGAGCATGGGCGGTCTTTCCATCTTCTGATGTCTTCCTCAATTTCTTTCTTTAAAGAGTTAAAATATTCCTTGTAGAGCTCTTTAATGTCTTTGGTCAGGTTTATTCCAAGGTATGATGTTGTGGCTATTGTGAATGGGAGGGTTTCCCTGTGCTCTTTCTCTGACTGCTTGTCATTGTTATTGGTATATAGAAAGGCTACAGACTTTTGTAGGTTAATTTTGTAACCTGCCATTTTACTGAACATGTTAATAATTTCTAGGAGTTTTCTGGTGGAATTTTTGGCATCTCGGATATATCATCTGCAAAAGGGGATAATTTGATCTCTTCTTTTCTAATTATTACTCATTTAATTTCCTGCACTTGTCTTATTGCTCTTGCAAGAGTTTAAAGCACTATGTTAAAGAGAAATGGAGATAGTGGACAGTCTTCTCTGGTTCCTGATTTCAATGGGAATGGTCCCAGTTTTTCTCCATTTAGAATGATGTTGGCTGAGGGTTTATTATATATGGCTTTAATTATGTTGAGGTATGTTCCCTCCAGTCCAGTTCCCTCTAGGATTTAAACATAAATGCATGTTGAATTTTGTCAAAGGCCTTCTCTTGAATCTATTGAGATGGCCATGTGGTTCTTGTCTTTGAGCCCATTTATATGATTTATGACGTTTATTGATTTACATATATTGAACCATTCCTGCATCTCTGGAATAAAGCCAACTTGATTGTGGTGGGTGATATTTTTTGTTGTGTGTCTGCATCTG
>NW_008360317.1:6631395-6632338 GCF_000622305.1 Nannospalax galili | reverse complement strand
AGAATTAAATGAGGTTCCAACGTTTAAAAAAGATCTCCACTTCATTGTCAAATCACACAGTTTCATACAGAAAAGTACATTCCAAGGCTATTGACATTGAGATGTTTTCACATGCATTTCTAATCTCTATATACATGACTATCACTGGTCACAGTCGCCCACCGTCTGAGCTCCTCGGCATCTGAGCATGAATACAAACTCGTCAGGTAGACAGACTAACTCTCCCACTAGAGCCTCCACACTCTGCCATCCCTGCCACTGTCCACTGTGCTGGCAGCACCCCATCCATTCCCCCCTATCTGCCCTTCTGGTAAGTCTAATCAGCCAGAGGTCCCTGTTCCAGGAGGAACAGCTGTTCCTCATCTACGGCAATCCATTGTCAGTATTCCTTTGGATAGAATTGGGGTCTGCTGTTCATGTTTCCAGTAGTATGTTGGGTTACTGTCTGGAAGAGCCTTTATCTATCCTGGCCAACAACTCGACTGAAGGTATCGCCTGTCTGGCTTTGCTGTTTGTCAAGTAACTTTTAGTTATATATATGTATGCTCTTATGAAATTATATTGGCCCCTTTAATCTTTGGTTATACTTCCCTTTTGGGTGTTTAAGGACATACCATTGGACCAGATAAACTGATTTGTTTTTACTCTTGAGGTCGTTTGAGGATATGTTCCTCAGGGGTCCCATGGGCTTGGGAGGAGCCCCTGGCTCCTATCTTTTACCAGTTCCATCTACATGAAGATAAGCCAAAGGTCCTGCTCGACCATTGTTGGCTCCTCTTGGAAGCATGGAGGAAATGATTCCTCCGTGTTGACCCTCCTCTTTATAGACTGGACACTGGTTCAAGTCCATCTGGTGGAGTCTCCTTGGCCTTCTTGATCAAGAGGTCAGATGACCCACCACTGTTACAGGACATTTTGCGAGATGCTCATAGTCCCTGGGAAC
>NW_008360317.1:6629100-6629451 GCF_000622305.1 Nannospalax galili | reverse complement strand
GTGATTTTGGCTTCTTCGGGTGTTGATTGTAAGTTTTATTGCATTGTGGTCTGGTAGAACACATGGAATTATTTCAATCGTTTTGTATTTGCTGAGCTTTGTTTTGTGCCCCAGTATATGGTCGATTTTGGAGAAAGTTCCATGGGGTGCTGAGTAGAAAGTATGTCCTTTGGTGTTTGGATGGAATACTTGGTAGATATCTGTTTAGTTCATTTGATATATGGTTTTGTTTAATTCAGATGCCTCTCAGTTAAGTCTCTGGCCTGTTGACCAATCTAATGGAGATAGTGGCGTATTGAAGTCCCCTACTATTAATGAGTTGGGGTTAATTTGGGTCTTAAAGTCCTGTAG
>NW_008360317.1:6627114-6628391 GCF_000622305.1 Nannospalax galili | reverse complement strand
TTTGTGGACATGAATTCCTTCAGCCTATTTATGTCATGGAAGATTTTTCTTTCCCCTTCAACTATAATAGACATTTTGGCTGGATATAGTATTCTCGGTTGGCATCTGTGGTCATTTAACACTGGCAATACTTTGGTCCAGCCTCTTCTGGATTTCATAGTTTGCACTGAAAAGTCAGCTGTAATCCTAATGTGTTTTCCTTTATATGTGACTTGTTCTTTCTCTTTTGCAGCTTTCAGAATTTTATCTTTGTTTTGTGCGTGTAGTGTTTTTACTACGATGTGCCGTGGAGAGTTTCTTTTGTGGTCCTGTCTGTTTGGTGTTCTGTATGCTTCTTGTATTTGTATGGGCATGTCTTTCTTTAAGTTTGGGAAATTTTCTTCCACAATTCTGTTGAAAATCTGGTCCATGCCATTGTCTTGGGATTCTTCTCCTTCTTGTATGCCTATGATTCGCAAGTTTGGTCTTTTTATGGTATCACTCAATTCCTGCATATTCCATTCTTGTGATTTCTTAAATTTTTCATAGTCTTTGTTTGAGTGGTCCAGTTCATCCACTTTATCTTCCAGTCTTGATACTCTGTTTTCCATTTCGTTCATCCTATTGGTGAGGCTTTCTCCTGTCGTTTCTAATTGGCTTACGGAGTGTTTCACTTCGTTCTTTATTTCAGCCTGAGTATTCTTCAAAATTTCTAGCTCTTTTCTGAATTCATTCAGAAGTTGGGGTTCTCATTGTGTTCCTCTAGAGGATTACTGGTATTTGGTGGGGCTATGTTATTTTGGTTTTTCATGTTATTATTTTTTCTCTGTGATTTTGACATGTGAATTTCTTTTGTAGTTTCTGACTCTTGTGTGATACTCGGGCCTTCAAGTTTAGTTCTGCTTCTTTTTTTGAACTTTATGTGTCTTTGTGGTTTACTTTTTGTGTATGAAGAGCTGGTTCGTCTAAGCTTCTGGTTCTCTCTTTTTATTTTATATTGTCGTGGCTGGATTGATTTTGCTTTCAGGAGTTCCGTGTTGGCCCAATTCCAATGTGGGTCAAAGTTTTCAGACTTTCTCCTTAGGTCTGGAATCTTCTAAGAATGATTTTGGCCTCAGGAACTTGGGTGTTGGACTGACCTGAGACTGTGGCAGGACTGACCTGAGACCCTGGCTGTGGCCACGCCATGCAGGGATGCAAAGGCATATTGGGTGGGAAGAAGCCTCAAGATTTTTCAGGGAGTGGATTTAGTAGCTGGGTTGTACTGGATGCAAAGGATCAGGGAGAGGAAAGGTACT
>NW_008360317.1:6626032-6626886 GCF_000622305.1 Nannospalax galili | reverse complement strand
ATTTAGTTCCAGGAATACTTTTATTTCTTTCTTAATTTCTCCTTTGACCCATTCATCATTCAGGAGTGTGTTGTTTAATTTCTATGTGTTCATGTAGTTAGTAGGGTTTCTTCCAGTGTTGATTTTAGCTTTATTGCATTGTGGTCTGATAGAATGTATGAAATTATATCAATCTTTTTGTATTTGTTGAGGCTTGTGTTGTGCCCCAGTATGTGGTTGATTTTGGAGAAAGTTCCATGGGGTGCTGAATGGAAAGTATATTATTTGGTGCTTGGGTGGAATATTAGGTAGGTGCCTGTTAGGCCCATTTGATGTATGGTATTGTAATTCAGATGTCTCTCTCTTAATTCTCTGTCCTGTTGACCTATCTAATGGAGACAGTTGGGGTATTGAAATCCCCAACTATGTGTCAGCCCCAGAAAGAGGCTGGGGGTTGTTGCAGGACCAGGGAAGTAGAGGCAGATGAGGCCGGGGCCAGGTCCAGAAGCGGTGCTACTGGGGCCCAAGAAAGGCACTAAGTTGGTCTGGGTGAGAAGGATTAGAAAGCAGTATTTGTTCCCCAGGTGTCTGGAGCCCCAAGACTAGGAGTGGCGCAGGTCCCACACTAGGTGTAGCGAATAGCGGGTGAGATGGAAAGGTGAATGTGGCTTGGGGAGTCAAGGCGCGGAGAGCTGCGCTATAGACTTACCCCAAGAGGCCTGAGGATAGGGGTGCAGGCTCTCTTCTGGCATTGATTTTGAGCTTTATTGCATTGTAGTCTGATAATATGCATGGAATTATTTCAATCTTTTTGTATTTGTTGAGGTTTGTTTTGTGCCCCAGTATATGGTTGATTTTGGAGAAGCTTCCATGGG
>NW_008360317.1:6610197-6625784 GCF_000622305.1 Nannospalax galili | reverse complement strand
TATCTTCTTGATTGATTGTTCCTTTGATCAAAATGAAATAGCCCTCTTTGTCTTTTCTGGTTAGTTTCAGTTTAAAGTCTATTTTGTCAGACATTAGGATTGCTACGCCTGCTTTTTTCTTAGTGCCATTTGCTTGGTATAGTTTTTTCCATCCTTTCACTTTAAGATAGTGTCTGTCCTTGAAAGTGAGATGGGTTTCTTGCAGACAAGAAAAAGATGGGTTTTGTTTCTTAACCCATTCATGTAGTCTGTGTCTTTTGATTGGGGAGTTCAGTCCATTAATATTTAGTTATTAATGAAAGATGAGTATTGAATCCTGTCATTTTTATTTCTATTTACATTTGTGATGTAGCTGTACTTTTTCACAGGTATACATTCAATGAATTTCTTTCTGCAACTCCTTGGGTATAGTCATTCCTTTTTTCACCTCTTTGTATTGCTTCCAGAACTATCTGAAGGACTGGTTTTGTGGACATGAATTCCTTCAGCCTATTTATGTCATGAAAGATTTTTCTTTCCCCTTCAACTATAATAGACATTTTGGCTTGGTATAGTAATCTGGGTTGGCATCTGGGGTCGTTTAAAACTGGGAATATTTTGGTCCAGGCTCTTCTGGCTTTCATAGTTTTCACTGAAAAGACAGGTATAATCCTAATGGGTTTTCCTTTATATGGGACCTGTTGTTTTTCTTTTGCAGGTTCCAGTATTGTCTCTTTGTTCTGTATGTTTAGTGTTTTTACTATGATGTGCCGTGGATAGTTTCTTTTCTAGTCCTGTCTCTTTGGTGTTTTTTATGCTTCTTTCATTTGTATGGGCATGTCTTTCTTTAATTTTGGGAAGTTTTCTTCTAAAATTCTGTTGAAGAGCTGGTCCATACCATTATCTTGAGATTCTTTTCCTTCTTGTATGCCTATGATTCGGAGTTTGGTCTTTTTATGGTATCACACAATTCCTGCATATTCCATTCTTGTGCTTTCTTAAATTTTTCATAATCTTTGCTTGAGTGGTCTAGTTCATCCACTTTTATCTTCCAGTCTTGATATTCTGTTTTCCATTTCATTCATCCTATTTTTGAGGCTTTCTCCTCTCGTTTTTAATTGGCTTACTGAGTGATTCACTTCCTTCTTCATTTCAGCCTGAGTGGTCTTCAATATTTCTAACTCTTTTCTGAATTCATTCGGAAGTTTATCCCTATCTTCCTTCAGCTTTGATTTGTGTGTTCTTTAAAGTCACTGAATTTTTTTATCATGTTTATAATTGTTCTTTTGAGTTTCTTGTCCTGTATTCTCTCTAGGGGTTTCTCATTGTACTCCTCTAGAGAGCTATTGGTGTTTGGTGGGGATATGTTATTTTGATTTTTCATGTTATTATTTTTTCTCTGTGAATTTCTTTTGCAGTTTCTGATTCTTGTGTGAGACTCAAACCTTCAAGTTGCAGTCTGCTTCTCTTTGTAAACTTTATGTGCCTTTGTGGTTTACTTTTTGGGCATGAAAAGCTGGTTTGTCTAAGCTTCCGGTTCTCTCTTTTGATATTATATTGGAGTGGCCAAATTGTTTTTGTCTTCAGGAATTCCCACAGATGCCTAAGTCAGATGAGGATCAGATGCTCTCAGGCTTTCTCATAAGGTCTGGATCCCTCCAGGAAAGATGTTGTCCTCAGGAATTTTGTGTTCAAATGGCCTGGGCTCAGGGCCCAGGAAAGATGCTGATCTCTGGCAGCTGGTGGCCCTGCCCTGAGGAATGCAAAGGGAGGTAGGGACAGGAAGAGGCCCCAAGGGCTCCTGGGGACAGTAGGGCGGAACTGGGTTGGACTGGATGCAAAGGATCAGGAAGCAGTGGTGGCTCCAAGCAGAGGTCAGCCCCGGTATCTGGGGTGCCAAGACAAGAAATGGGCCAGTACCCAGGCTAAGAGAAGAGACAGGGCAGGGGAGCTGGGATGGTGAATGAGGCTTGGGGAGTCAAGGCATGGTGGGCACTGATGGATTTACCCAGGAAAAAGGCTGGCAGGTTGTGCAGCCCAGGGAAGCAGAGGGAAGTGAGGGCAGGACCAGGCCCAGAGGGCTCTTGGGGACCATGAGAATGAAATAGGTTGGTTTGGATACAAAGGATCAGGAAGCAGTGGTAGTTCTGGGCCAAGAGGTCCGTCCGGGTGTCCAGGAAAGAGGCTGCCAGATTGTTCAGCCTACGGAAGCAGAGTCCTCTTTTTTTTAAAAAAAAAAATATTTTACTTATTATTTTTATTTTTATGTGTATGAGTGTATTGCCTACATGTAGGTAAGTACATCCATGTTGTGCAGTGCCCATGGAGGACAGAAGAGGCCATTGGATCCCCTAGAACTGGAGTTACAGACAGTTGTTAGCTGCTGTGTGGGTGCTGGGATTTGAACCCAGGTCTTCTACAAGAACAATCAGTGTTCTCAACTGCTGAGCCATCTCTCCAGCCCCGGGGCGGGGGGGAGAGTTTCTCTTAAAGATTGGTTGCTAGTGTGCAGAATAGGACCAACCCTATGAGATTAGTCAGAGTGTAACCAACAGAGTCACACTCTGTGACATTCTGCATTTTGCTGTTAACTGATCATTTTTCTTTTGGTTTTGATTTATTTTAGCAGATCTAAAGAAAGCCTCCAGTTCAAATGCTGCAAAGTCCAGCCTCCCAAAATCTGGGCTTCGTCCTCCTGGGTACTCTCGTCTCCCAGCAGCCAAGCTGGCGGCGTTTGGCTTCGTGCGGAGCTCCAGCGTCTCTGCAGTGCCCAGCACCCAGTCCCTGGATAGTGTGCAGCCAGAGCAGAGCCGACCAGTCACTCGTGAGTGGGGCAAAGGGGCCAAGGGATGGGTGGAGGGACCACCTGTACCCTTCGGGGCTGATTGCAAGCAGAGTGAAGAGATAGTGCTTTGATGGCAGGGATTATGGATAATATAAGATTCTGGTGAGATTTGGGGGCTCTTAGATCATATCCCAGGAACACAGCTTTGCTAGTTCAGCTTATGAAAATAGCAGCATGGTAGCATGGTACTGGAATTTGTTCCCCCCCCTTTTTTTTTGTCTTGAGTGTTGGCCTTTTGCAAACTGTAGGCCACATGGAAGTCCTTTAGAAATATCAGCCAAATTAGGAATTACCCCAGAGCACAGTAGATATGCTAGAATTGGAAGAATTATATAGAGCTGTATTTGCAGATGTGTAATTCACAGTTTTAGACATTCACACACATACTGCTGACCAACATCACCACTGACTATGGCTTGCTTTATTTGAGGCACTGTTAAGTGAGTCATTATGAATGTATTAGTGTTTCCTAGGCTACCATGGCTCAACTGTGACTCTTCCTATTTGGCCTTCTTGGGTCCTGAGGGTGTAAGTGATAACAAATGTAGGGAAAGGCCCCCTGTGATGCCCTCTAGACCTGGGGTGGCAGGGACTACTTGGGTCACAATGGTTCCATAGGGACTCCTCCCTCCATCTTGACCTCAGTCTTTGGATCACTAGTCCAATACCACTGGACAGTGATGTTTGAGTCACATGCATGTCTGTGTCTTTTTATGACTTACCCAAGCTCTTGGTAAGTGGAGCAATATGGAGAAATGAATTATGTTCATAGCCCACTAGAACATGGAGGTACCTTACTGTCTAGATTGCCCTTCATAGCTGAGCTGCTGTGTTTCGCTCTTAAGCTGAGCAAGTCACAGGCATGAGTTAAATGTCTTTACTTTCTATTAGTGAAGCTCTACATTGTGGTGCTCACCATGTTCCTGAGGCTCAGGTACTATAGTCCCTGCAGTTTGCTCTCAGAACACATCTGTTCCCACTTTCCATCTGTCCCCTGGGCCATCTCACACATCGTATTAGGTCGTGGCTCCCTGGACACAGTCCTCACAGTTCTCTAGTCTTGACCTCTCTCTAGAGCCATGTACCTGCATTTCCAATGACCAACCACTATCTCTAGACAGGTGACCCAGGTCACCTCAGACTGAACATTTTGAACATTTTCCAAAAACCAATTTTTTTTCTAAGCAACACTTCCTTCCTCCTCCAAACTTGCCCTATTGTTTAGTGAGTCCTGTGATCTTCTGGCACCTCAATCTGGAAATTTCAGAGCAAACTTTCCTTCTGCTCCGTGTTTTCCATCCTTTCTAGTCAGTAATCACCTCTGGTCAGTCGCCTCTGGTATTTTCTCTGTCTTTGTCTTCTCTTGTCATCTTCATTGAAGTCAGAAGTAACTGCTACCTAAGCCGTACCTGATCCTCTCCAGTCTCCAAGGCTCACACTCTGGGATGATTTTCTCTTTCACCTGTTTGGTGCCTCCTTCAACTCTAGATTTCTGAACATTTTAAGTCCTCCATTTTCTGTCTCAAGCCTCCTCTCCTTTTCTTGATATGTACCCTCAACTAGCCAACCAGAGTTCACATTTTCCTCTAAGCACTTTCTTCCTCCTGGCCTTTGAGTTTTGATTTCAGCCATTCACCTGTGGAATGCACCTTTCATCTACCTCTTTCTCCCATAGCTCTCTGTAGAGTAGGTGACTTTCAGGAACATTCTAAATCCTTTAAAATGCCAATCCAATATCATATTTTTCTTCTATGAACTCCTAGGTCCCTTTACTTATATCACTTTTATCTCTATGTATATACTATACATTTAGATTTTTAGTTCTGCGTACTTTCTCCCTAGTCAGTTATAAATTTGTTGAGCATAGAGGTTGTGCTTCCTAACAATCTTAGTATCTCTTACACTAAAGCACGATGTTCTTTATACTATTCAATTTTAAGGAAATTTCTGTCTGTGTGGGAAAAAGCTTTAGAGAATAATTTGAGTAGCTTTCATAGTAGTTTATTTGGGGGATTGCATTTCTAACCTTATGTACATATTTTGATAGTCGGTGAAGTTTATAATTCTGTTTTCACAATTTTCTAGAATCCTACAAATAGTATTTTCATTAACTGTACTATGTATAATTTATACAAGTGAAAGAATAAAATAGAAAAGATAATCTTATCATATAAGGTATGCTTACATTTAGAGATAAATCTTCACATGTTGACCTAGTAGTCTAATAACCTGTTTATCTCCTTGTATATACTTAGTCATTTCAAAAGACTCATTCTGAAACTACTGCTGAGGTCATTCATGAGATAATCTCTAAATTTCCAATCTTAGATGCCTTGAGTTGGAAAGATGAGATAAACTCACTGAATTATTTAGTTTTAGGTCTTAAAAAATTAGTATATCTCCCTTTAATTATTTAATAGGATTTGGTTCTGGGGATAATATTAAGTAGAAAATCACTAGGTTTTTAGGAAGGTTAATCAGTGAAAATGAGGGTTAATAGTAAAGTGTTCTGCAATATGAACTCAGCATTATGCTCATGAATAGTATAAAATGCATTTACATACATAGCTCACTTGATTATCTGTGTCTGACATGCATTTTAAGTAAGTTCAGAGTTGACAAGAAGTGTTATTAATAACTCCTACAGGAACAGCCATTAGCCTATCTCATATTCCATTGGCAAAGAGGGAGTCATTTTTTATTCATGGAAAAAGGAGCTGACAGTGGCTTAAGAGGTCAGATTTCAGAAAAGCTGTTTCCCATTTGAGTGTAAGCCTTATTGACATCTTTGTTCATGTTTTATTTCTGGACAGTCGTGTCTACACAGGGATGGGGAGAGAGTGTGACCTTGTTTTGTTTTTAAGCAAGTTTCCCATGTATGGTTGTAAGCTAAACTGAAAGTATGTAGAACATATTTTTATTTGTAGTAAAAATAATGTCTATAAGAAGAGTCTTGTTTTTCTTGGCTGTCCCATTTTGCAAAGATTAGCTTGTCTCCTTCCCCTCCATTATGGCATGGTTTGAACATCTCCCCCCATATATTTAGCACTTAGACAACTCTGACCTGGACTCCAGGGCCCTTACCCTCATGGGGACTGGGGAGATAGGATGATAGGCCCATGCTGTGACTGATGGCTGCACAGCTCTGGAGCACAGGTGGAGGAGGCAGCATGTGATGGACATATGATTTTCCCTGAGCTGCCAGAGCTGCAGTAAGAAAGGACTTAGTGTCCTATAGGGCCTCTCTAGGCTGGCTCTGTGCTACTGTGTTCTGTCTTCATATTAATTATGCCACATTGGATTTCAATAATGATAGCATTTTGGTTTACTGTAAAAATGTTACAATAAAAACCAAAACAGAAAATAAAACAAAAACTGGAGGTAGGGGATGATAGATTTTTTTTAAAGATTGAAGATTATTTGAAAATTATTGAAACTATAGGATGAAACTGTAAGGGTTCATTGCAGGGCTTATTTCCCTTTCATATGTCTGAAAGCTTCCATTAAAAGAGGTTAAAATCTTACCATCTCCTTGACTGGTTTTATTTCTTTTTCATTTTATTTATTTTTTTCATGTTTTTAAACAGTTTTTATTGAGCTTTTGTAATTTCATGCAACAGTTCTTAATCAAACTTAGATCTCTCCCCAATCCATGCCTCTCCCATCCCCTCACTGGACCTCATATAGTCCGCCATACATGTTAAGTCCTATCTAGTCAAACATTTGTACCCAGATGACCTTCAGTGTAGATTTGTCCACTGGAGTCTAGTCAGCCCATCTAGAGATCATATGTAAGGCATACTCTCCCTCACCCAGCAGCAATCCATCTCCAATAGTTCTCAGTTTAGTGCCAGCCACCATCCATTTTTCTCCTCCCCTCTGAGCCCTTGTTTAATTGAGTTGGGATGGGTCCTGTGCTTGATGCCACCACTGCCGCAGGTTCACATGTACAAGAGTTCAGTGGCCTGAAAGCCTCTGCTTCCCTGTGTTCAGGAGCAAGCCCCCTCTTCTGTAATGGTTCCTGAGCTGTGGGTGGCTGAGGTTCAATATAGGAGTCTTATCCCAGGATACACACACTGCAGTCTCTTATGCTTTTAAACTTGGCCAGTTGTGGCCTCCTGTGTGTATCACACTCTGTTATATAAGGAAGCTTTACTGGTTAGAGTTGCGGGATACATTAGTTTTTTCTCTACTTGTTCCACTATGTTCCATGAGCCTTAGGTATAGAGTTGCAACTGCAGATGTGTCACCTAGTACCAGGCATTTCTCAGACATATATTCTCTGTGTCTGACCAGTTGTAGAATTCTGCAGTAGCCTCCATCTTTACAAAAAGAAGCTTCTTTGATGAGTGGTGCATGGTGTGCTTGTCTGTAAATATAAGGATCCATATTTAGCATATGGTAAGAAATTTTAATTTTTTTAGAGATATGACATAGATAGGATTTTCTCCAGGATCTTTGTCCTTTACTGCCTTGTGTATTTGGCTGAGTTTACAGTGTCACCCATGAGTTCATTCCCATTGAGAGGGCTTTAAGCCCAATTAGATAGCTGTTGATTACCCCCAGATAAGAGTACCACTACTGCACCAATAGTGGTAGTTTGGCCTGCTGGTCATTGTGGTTATTAGGCTTTAGGGCTGGGTTGGACTGTTGATTGATTTTTCTCCCTTGGCAGTTTGCATATTATCATCTAGCATTATGATAGCTAAACTTTGGTTAGAAGGCTTTCTGCTCTATTGCTCTAAGTCCTGTAACTGAAGTATGTCCTGTCTTCTTCATATCTACTAGTTCTGGGAGATGATCAAGAGTTTGGGCAATAGCCTGTGTTATTTTGGGAATCTTCTGAACCACTCTCACGAACCACTCGAAGGGAGGTCTCTTCTGCCTGGCACTGTGTTCCTTGCCAAGCAGCTCCCACGTATACATATGCACTAATGTTTAGACACTATATGTGCATTTCTAGAAAGATCTTAAATACCTTTTATATTTTTCTTCCAGCTTTATTGAGTTATAATGCACAAAAGAAATTTTTTCAAAATATGTGATGTTTTAGTATATACATATATTATGAAATAATCACTACCTCAAGCTAATTAACATTATATCACCTCATATAGTTACTATGTATGTGTGTTGAGAATCTTGCAGACCTTAGTGTATTTCATGTACACACACATAATTGTTAGCTGTCAACACCGTAGCTCCAGAAAACTTATTCATCTTACATAACTGAAACTTTGTACTGTTTGTTTTTGCTGGTGGAAGACGAAGACTCTAGAGACAGTGGGATTTGCATCTTACCTCTTCCATTTATTACATCTATGACTTTGGGAAAGCTACTTTCTATACTGCTGTTTCTTCTTAGTAAATTAATGTTAATAATAATTAAAGTAGGTTTAAAATGATCAATATGGCTAATGGGCTAATTGGAGCATTAAATGGAATTAATATGTACAAAGTACTTAAAACAAGGCTTTGCTAAAAAATAACAATTTTTTTTCTGAAGCCATTTCTATTCATGGGCCATGTGCATAATAAAGTTCATTGTTGAGGTTCAAAAGCTCAGGTAGAAAAATGGCCATGTTGGATTAACAATGTCCAGTTGGGGGTCAGGAAACTGGTAAAGATGATGTCTAAGTCTTAGAGATGACACTCATTCCAGTTCTAACATTTTATAATTACCTCCTATGTTATCTGTAATAGCTATGAAATTATCAAAGAATCAATAAAAATATGTTTAAAAACTTTGAGTATTAAACTAAAACATATTATTTATGAGGTTTGAAGATGAAAGCTAATAAGTTGATTTTCATGCAGTTCTCGTTGGGGCTATGAGTTTGTGGTCTTTTTTTAAGATTTTACTTTTAATTATGTGTGTGTGTCTGTGGGCATGTGCATAAGAATGCAAGTTCCCTCAGAGGCCAGAAGAGGGCATTGAGTACCCCAGAGGTAGAGTTAAAGGGAGTTGTGAGCCCCCTGATATAGGTGCTGGGGGCCAAACTCAGGTCTTCTGTGAGAGTACTACGTACTCTTGACTGCTGAGTCATCTTTCCAACCCTAGTCATTTTGATATTTAAATAAAATAAAGGCAAAGAAATTCAGAGGGGACTATACCAAGTCTTTACCATATTATAACCTGTAAGGAAATATATTCAATTAGGTTCCCTTTAAAAGAAATATGTTTATGAAAGGTGACTAATACATTGCACATTAATCTAAGCTGATGGCATTTAAACTCTCTGCTCAAAATAGAACTGAGTGTTGGAGCTGACTTTATTTCTGTGGCTTCGCAATGTCTGCTGGGAAAAAAAACGGAATGTTTGATTTCACAGCACGAAGGGCTTCATCCAGCTCACATTTTGCTGGAGTCTGATTTCCTCTGTACCGGAATTTACTTTGTTGAATATCTCGATTCAGTTTGGGTGGGTGGGGAACAGAGAGGAGTGAGAACAAAAACCAAAATAAGTTCTAATTTTCTGTGGAAATGCGGAAGTCAAACAAATGTCACTGATGGATATGAGTATCTGGTTCCCTAGAATCTATAATTATGTAATTTGAACTATTCTTTATAAGGAAAAAAATAGAATAATTTTCACTGAATCTTACTGATGATTTTCCCAGTGATTCCAACACATTCTTTTCTTCCTCTTCACTTTCTTCATGCATGTTTATAAAGAACACAATTTTTCTAAATGCTACTTAACACTGCTTATAAGTGAAAATAAATTTTATCATACAAATAGCACTGATCTAACCTTTATCTACTTTGACTCATGTAATCTGAGAAAAAATGGTTAAAAGTCACATTGCCCTCAAAAATGTTTTCAGGTTTATAAGTACCATATTTTATCTTTCAAAATGCTTAATGAAGAAGAAACAATACCTTGATCTATGGAAACTGTAGTTAAAAATCAGAAATATGCCACACTCATGTACATACCATTCATTAAAATCAAGTCAATTTAACCTCAGTAAATGCAGATATTGATGTGGTTTGAGTAAGTGTCCATCAAAGGACCATATATCAAAGAATTGGTCACCAGTCTCTGGCACTCTTGGGAGATGGGGCCCAGAGGGAGGAAGTTAGGTCATTGGGGATGTTCTCTTAAAAGGAATATTGGAACCAAAGCCCTTTCCTTTCTCTGTTTCCTGGTTGCCACAAGGTAAGTAGCTATCCTTTTACATGTAGATTGAAAACTCCAAAACCATGAGCCAAAACAAATCTATCTCCATGCCTTTCGTGGTGCTTGAGATCAATTCAGAACCCTTAAGCATGCTAGGTAAGTGCTCTGCCTCTGAGCTGTACCTCTAGCCTTTGGGTCTTCTGAGATAGACTCTTACTCTATGTAGCTCAGATGGAATTCAGCTTGTGATCCTTTTATGTCTGCCTCCCTCCCAAGGGTCTACATTACATGTGAGTGCCACCATGGCCTCTTTTCCTCTTTGTATTTGCTCACCTCAGATATTTGTCTAAGTGATAAAAAGCTAACTAATATAGGTATTTATTACAAAGTTGGGAGAGATTTAGCTTGATCATGCTTGGTTCTCAAGAACAGTTGGATCTCTGTGGGTTTTTTAATATAAAACATAGAACGACTACCATGGTCTTAAGTAAGTAATAATTGGACTTATATTAGAGGAAAATTAAGATGATAATGGTGAATAGTTTGGAAAATGAAAACTGGGTATCAGAGATCTTCATTCCGCCAAAATTAGGTATGCTTCACTTTTGGACCAGACATTATCATTCACGTATGAGAAGGAAATTTGAGAATATGAACACAGAGAATAGCCTAAAGTTTATACTGCCCCTTTTCTATAAAATACAGGGCCATGATATAATTTGGAAATTACTTGCCCTGCCCTGTACCTAAGTCTGGACAATTTGGTCATTGGCTCAGTACCAGACAGAGACAAGAAAGTATAAGGAGGTACAGGAAGAGGAGAAAGCAAGCCTTCAGATTTAATACTTAGGTCCAGAGTGTCTCTAAAGTGAGTTCGAGCAAAATGTATAAAGGCAATGTACAAAGGGACAAGGAGGTAAAGGTGGAGCATGTAGATCGAAACTGAGAACTTTGCTGGAAGAAAGGAGTGCCAGTGAAGACTTGCAGCACAGCAGGGAAAGCTGCTCTGTTGTATGCTTGCTTTTGCAAAGTTTCTAAGCACATGTACAAACGTTATGCTCAGAGTAGGATCCAGTGAAAGAGGAGATGCTGAACACGGCACCAGATGAGAAAAGTAGATGGAGAAATTTCTGGAGCAAATAGGGGAGAGTGAAATCTCACAGTCCAGTAGAGCAGATAGCCATAAAGATGGAAAGGATAAATGGGAAGAAATTAGATGGAAGGAAAAGAGCTAACAGAGTTCACATTGGGGGACCTCATTTGTCTCAGATAAGTAAGAAGTATGGTGGTTACAGAGGGACAGCATGATAGTGTGGGTGTGGGATTACATTAAGTAAAAAGATGTTAATGGTTTCTTTGAGCAAGATACTTCAAGTTATTCAGGTGAATGGGAGGGTTGCAGAGTTGCACAGAAGACCCATTTGATGTTGGAGGAAATAATTTTATGTTAGAACCATTATAACAGATTGGAGAACTGTCTCTAGTGATGTAGTGTATCACTTCTTTCCAGGTTTTCTTCTCATTGTACTGTAAATTATAGAAATGGAAAGTTGGAGTGAGTATGCGATGTCTCTCAGGAGAATCAAATTAAAGTGATATGTAAATACAACTCTGCAGAAGCAAAGGTGTTGGTTGAAGTGAGCCCTGAGCCCTTCCTCTGTCTCTCCCATCTCTGTGCATCCAGCTGTACCAATCTCAGAGAGACTTCATTGAGCTCAATTGGAAATCGGTGATTTTATGGGAAATATGTCTAGTTGGCTAAAGATCATTGCTATAGAGGGTAAATTCTCTTCTAAAATTGAAATTCCTAGTAATCATTAATGAATGAGGCATTTTTCTTTGTTTGTTTTGAGGCAGGGTCTCCCTGTAGCCCCAACTGGCCTGGAACTCAATATGTAGACCAGGCTGACCTTGAACTCACAGATATCTGCCTGCCTCTGCCTCCTGAGTGCTGAGATTAAAGGCATGCACCACCATGCCCAGCTGAAGCATTTTTATTATTTGCTGGTTCAACCTGGCAGAACTTCCTGTGATGATGAAGTGACCAGCTCTGTGTTCTTGGAGCCATAACCTTGATTACACAGGCTATTGAGCCATTGAAATGTGGCTGATATAATTGAAGAAATTAACCTTCAATTTCACTTAATTTCTACGTCATAGAATCGGTTTGGGTTTTCTAAAAGACATAATACTTGGGGCTGGAGAGGTGGCTCAGCAGTTAAGAACACTGGTTGTTCTTGCAGAAGACCTGGGTTCGAATTCCAGCACCCACATGGCAGCTAACTACTGTCCGTAACTCCAGTCAGGGGATCTGGCAGCTTCTTCTGACCTCCGCAGGCATTGCATGACACAGGTGCACCTACCTACATTCAGGCAATACACATATGTACATAAAATAAAAATAATGAATAAAATTTTATAAAAAGACATACTACTTCTAGTCATAGTATGTTTAAGCTTCATGACATGCATTTCTTTCTCTATGTGGTGATATCCCTCCTGGATCCTTGAATCTACGAATCTTCCTGGGTTGGTGACCAGAACTCTTAAAGATTTTATATTTGAAAGGTTAAAAACTCATTCAATATTATGTCTTACAGGACTTATACTGAGTTCAATATTGTATAACTGTATTAATTCAACAGCGAACCTAAAAATTTTATAGCCACTTTTGAAAGAGATGTATCTTTGCTCTTGGAACTGTTAATGAGTATGTTAAAGCTGTAATGAAGTGCTTCTTCTAAAAAAATTATAGGACATCAGACACAAGCACCACAGATTATAGTTTCCAGATTAGTATATAAAATGATTCCAGATGATAGACATCCACTAATCTTAGACAGACTTTAACTGTTATAAAGGTTTTAACTAAATCTGGATACAAGTTGTATTGATTTAAACATAAGTTCTTTAATTTCAAACACATCAATATTTGTAATATTTTCATGTTGATTATAAAATATAAAATTGCAGATTATAAAATATAAAATTGCTAACCCCCCCCAAAATCTTTTATTTTATTTTCTTAAATCTTTGTATAGAGTTTAGGTCTAGGGAGAATTTTCTAAATCCATAGATACCACTGCTATCTCTTCTTGGTTGTTTTATAAGTTTACAACACAATCATGAGACCAGGTCATAGAAGGTGGAATAATCCACCTATAGAGTTATCATTTTCATAAAATAGAGTAAATTTAGCTTATATTTTATTCAAGATATATTCATGGAATGTAAATATAATTCCATCTCTATCTAGACAGAGTTGGAATATCCAGAAGACAAGAAAAAAGTGGACAGGAAAAGAGAAGTATATGAAATCAAGGTATAGATAGAAAGCATTTGATAAGGCAGCTTTGCTGAGAAACTACCCGGAAGGAATTAAAGAGCCACCATGCTCCATCACCTAGTTCTGCTTCCTGGTGATCCTGTGCTCAGCTGCTCTTGTGCTTTGTCCCTCGCCCCAACACAGGGAAACAACAAGAAAGAGCCAGTTCTAAAGTATAAGCTAAAGGTAGAAGATGCAGAGATTTGTATTTCCAATGAGGGAGAATGCCAAGTTCCTCTTGAAATGTTATTCTTGAAAAGGTACTTTTACATAAAAAGAAAATATCAGTTCTATAAAATGATGAGATGAGAGAATTAGTAAATCCCATTAGGCACCTCCCATTGCACTTCCTGAACAAGAGCAGTCTAAATGAAAGTAAGGCCCAAGAGGAACATGTAGCATCAGTGATATGAAACTCACATTTTCATCTCTAGCAGATGCCACCAGCTGAAATCAAGTATTACAGACTTTGTGATCAAGAATATTGGGATCTCGTTAAAGTTTTAAGTGCTATAAATATGTCCATTCAGCAGGATAGGAGGCAAGAAAATTTATATGTGATGAACGTTATTACGTTTTAGCCCTAAATTGACATTTTATCTTAGTTGAATCAGTACAGGTTGTAGTGTGGGAGGCAGTTTTGATTTCTTTATTTATTTTTGTAAAAATAACTTCACTAGCTAATATTTCAGTATTGAAGAGTATTGTACCTGTGTAAACAGGGTGCTAGAATCTGCTGGTTCTTTTCTGGCCATGTCACCAGGATGATTTTGACCAGGCTGCATGATAAGTAGATAGAGTCATGATAAGTAGATAGAGTCATTAAACACTAGGTCTTGTATTTTCTTTATTCTTCTTTTGATTTAGCTTATCCTGTCAAAAATCACAAAGAAAATATAATGATTTAAGCATTGGAAAAATTATTGGTATATACTACAAATAATCTATCTTTTGTATCCTTGTTTCTAATTCATCTCTCAATTATGTGTGAAAATTTCTTCTTTTGGTTTTTCCTACCTTTAAATAAGCAATGTGATAAAATACAAGGAAGGAGATCTGGATGAGCAACCAGGACTACTGGGTGACATCCTGTATGCTTACAGTCACCCATTGTGTAGTCTTAGGCAAGCTACTTTATTTGTATGGTCCTCAGGTTTCTTGTGTGTTTGTGTGGATATGTGTATGTGTGTGGTATACGAATGCCTGAATGTATGCTTGCCTGTGTGCATGCACTTTGGAGGCTGATATTGGGATGTCTCCCTCAATCACTTCTACCTCTTGTTTTTTTGAGACAGGGTTTCTCACTGAACCCGAAGCTTATTGTTTCAGCTATAGTGACTGGCTGGCCAGCGAGCCCCCAGGATCAGCCTCTCTCTGCTTCCCAGCTCTGGGTCACAGCTTTTTACATGGGTGCTGGGATCCAAACTCAGATCCTTATACTTGCACAGCAAGCACTCTACCCTTTGGACCACCTTCCCAGTCTAGACTTCAAGTTCTTCATTGGCGAAATGAGACATTTGGGCTTCATATGATTAACATTTTCTCTAGATGACTCTAAAACACACAGAAAGTCTCATAAATGCCAGGGTATGTATGTTTATTCTATTTTCTGATCATGGAGCCATAAAATCATATCAATCAGATCAACCAGTAATTATAAGGTTATTATAAGCCTTTCCTCTGTTGTATAGATTGTGTAGGCAGTGTGTGGTTTTGCTGTGGAACACACTAACATGTAAATAAACATGAGACAGCTTTCCATAAATTTACCTTGGTGCCTGGTCTGAGAGGCCCTACTGTCTCTGCTGTGTGAGGGTTAGGTGGGTTTCACCTCACATATCTGCTTGTCAGGCAATTTTAGACCTGTAAAGATAACAGGACTACACGGAGAAAAGCTAACCCATGAACAGGAATTAGATATATTGACAATGCATCCTGTTTACCATGGATATATAAAATAGATTACAATATATGTTAGGTTTTGATATAAATGTCTAGTCCCCTACCAAGGACATAGTGAGGACTGAAAGTCCTCATATGATCACTAAGATATTGGGACTTTGCTTTTTAGATGAGGACCCTTAATCTCTGTTCTGTTTATGTACTAATTCAAAGTTACCTCTGATTGACATGTCATAGGATTGCTAAGTAGGATTATTGCTTCAAACAGTTCTATGAGGTTCTCTTGCTTCCATTTCCTTCCCACAGGAGAACTTTCCGTTTCTGTCCTTGGTGCTTTCTCTGGTTTGAGTACCTTCTTTGTTCTCTGTGTGCTGGAGTACTATGGGCAAGGAATGAAATATTTTTTTTAATA
>NW_008360317.1:6608455-6610079 GCF_000622305.1 Nannospalax galili | reverse complement strand
TACAGACAGTTGTTAGCTGCCGTGTGGGTGCTAGGATTCAAACCCAGGTCTTCTGCAAGAACAGCCAGTGTTCTTAACTGTTGAGCCCTCTCTCCAGCCCCGGAATGAAATATTTTTAAATCCTCTCCCCATCTAATTTATTTTTTTATGTGAATGAGTGTTTTGCCTACGCGTGTGTGTGTGTGTGTGTGTGTGTGTGTGTGTGTGTATGTATGTATGTATGTATGTATGTACTATGTGTGTGCAATTCCTGAGGAGACCAGAAGAGTGATTGAATCCCCTGGAACTGGAATTACAGACAATTGGTAGCTGCCATGTGCATGCTGGGACTCAAACTCCAGTCCTTTTAACCAGTGAGCTATATCTCCAGTCCCTCACATGTAATTTCTCAATACAGGATGCAAGGTTACAATACATGAACATGTCCAGCAGAAAGACTGATGCTCAGATCATAACGTTTGTTTTTCCCTGTCTGCCACCCCCTGTGGAGACTTTGGGTTAGTACCTTGTCTGGGTTTGATCAGGCTTAGGACATTTGCTCATCTTACTTCCAGGATATGCTAATGGGAATGGGGGTCACCTGCAGCTCAGAGTCCTGAGAGAGTGTGGCCCATCTCTCCTTCATGCCTTCCGGTTAACTGCCATGGCCGTGTTATGCATACCAGCTCTTCCTCCACTCATTCTCTTTGGTGTTTGGGGTTGGTCATTGAAAAGCTGGTATGTGGAGAGGTCTTCAGTAACATACCTGTGCATATAAGCATGTATTCATGTGTACTTACACAGTCTTTCCTGAAGCTGAGATGAACTCTTTGCTCCAACTCCTACCCCTTTGTCCTAGTCTAAACATGTTCAGCCTTCTGTATCTACAGGCTTTATAGCCACAGATTCAGTCAAATGTAGACCAAAATTATTGGAAAAAAATTGTGTTTGCAATGAACATGTACAGATTTTTCTTGTCATTTTCCCTAAACAACACAGTAAAACAACTATTTCCACAGCTTTCCTTGATGTTATGTGCTCCAAACAATCTAGAGATGACTTAACTGTACTGCAGGATGTATGGACCTCCTATGCCAATGCTTCCATTTTTCAGAATGGGTCCCCAGGGGATACTAAGGGATGGCTATTTTTTGCAATAGGAAAGCAGTCACCCACAGCCACTGAGACAGAAGACTGGGACTCAAATTCTCTTCCTAGCACTATGTTTTAGAACCTGTGTGTGGCAGGGACTTGACACAATAGATAGCCGTATCCATGAACTGACAGCATCCATTGGTTCTGCCTTCTTTTTTAGAAAATGGAAAAATGCTAACACATTCTAGATGCTGACATCCATGAGGTGTATCCCTAATGTTGATGATAATGTAGGAGACTTCTCTTGCTACTAGTAAAGCTTGCTAATGAGGCAAATGAGCCTGAATAGACCCTGTCACTTCAGAAAGAGGCTGATTAGGTAGGGAGAGGTCAGGGGAAGCTATCATTGCATGCAGGTACTATTAGTATTAGTGTGTGTCTAGAAGTGACTCGGAAAGTGCATGAGAATAGAAAAGATTTGCTTGCTGGCTGGAGTCTGCTGATTTCTCCAAGAACTTTGCGTTGTCTTTGGAGAATCCTTTACAAATCT
>NW_008360317.1:6583027-6607990 GCF_000622305.1 Nannospalax galili | reverse complement strand
AAGTTATTGCAGAATTCTACAACTAGTCAGAAATAGAGAATATATGTCTGAGAGATGCCCAGGCCTATATGACACATCTACAGTTGAACCTCTACACCTAAGGCTCATGGAACATAGAACTGGGGTAAAGAAGAGGGCACTAATGAATCTCCCTCATGCAGCAAAGGGCCAGTAATGCAAAAGGTCACAAATGACCAAAGCACAGAGATCAAGAGTCTGCTGAATGCTGGTCTTTGAACAGAGCTCTTTTATTAAACCCCACCCCCCAAGACTCAGGGACCATTGAAAAAGAAGGGGAGGAAAGATTGTAAGAGCCAGGGAGGAGGTGCATGACCATATGGAAATAGAGTCCTACCAGCTCCTGGGAACCTGCTTATATGATTCTATGGCAATTATGTCAGCATATACAAGTCCCATACAGACTCAGGCAGACAAAAACCCAGCACAGAACTGAACAGCAGACATTTGAAAATGATGAACAGCAGGCCCCAATTTTATCTGAAGAAATACTGGCAATTGATTGCTGCCAGGTGAAGAAGAGCTGATCTTCCTAAAACAAGGGACTCTAGACAGGCTGGATGGACTTGTACTGGGGAACATCTGGGGACACTTTCTTGACACAATGGGCCATAACAGGGATGACAGAGTATAGGGGCTCCAGTGGGGGCAGTATGGGAGGGTGCTGGTGAGGATGGGAGTATAAACATGATTAAGATTGTTTGAGATGATCTGTATGAAATAAACAAAACTTCAATTTAAACAAATTTAGAAAAAAAGATGCTCGAAACTTCTCCGGGAACCTAAAGGATGTTTCTGCTTCAGTGCCCCCAGTAATTGCCACAGGACTTTGCCAAATGATTTTAAGGCAATTCAGCATTTGGAAAGTTGAGGCGGAGGACTGTCAAGAGTTCAAGGCCAGCCTGGGCTACATAGTGGCAGGTGCTAGTGTCAAGTGGTCATACTGCATTCGCAGTAAGGAAGCAGAGAGCGATGAATGCTTGTGTTCAGCTGCTTTCTCCTTTTTATTCAGTCTGGGACCCCAGCCAATGGATCGATGCCCTCACAGTGGGCAAGGAGTCTTTACATCTAAATTAACCTAATCTAGATATTTCTTCATAGCCATGCCCAGAGATATATCTCCTAGATGAGTCTAAATCTTATGAAATTGATAGTCAGTATTAGCTATCACAACTGGTTTATAAGTCAGAACTCTCCAGAAAACAGAAACAATAGGATATGTGTAAAACGAGATTTCTCTTAAGGTGTTAGCTTACACAGTTGTGGACTAAGAAGCCCCACCACTTGCTGTCAGCAAGCTGGAGACCTGTGAAAGCTGGTGGTATAGCTTGAAGACCTGAGATCTGGAAAGCCAAAGATGTAGATGCTGGTCCAATTCCTAAGGCCCAAGAACCATGAGTCCTGATGGCAAGAGAAGGTAAGGCCCTGACTGAAGTGGTCAGGTGAGAGCTGATTCAACTGCTCTCTGTTCTCCTCAGGCCTTCTTTGAAGGATTTGGTGATGTCTGTCCACATTGGGGAAGGCAGATCTTCCCCACCTAGAGATTTAAATTCTAATATCTTCCAAAACACACCCAGAAATATCTAGGAATCCTGTGGTGCAATCAAGTTGATAAAACTAATCATATCTCTCAGGTAAAGAGCATTTACAAATCAATTAAAAATGTGCATAAATAAAAATCAGGCATGTGGTCTGCTTGGAATCCCAGAACTGGAGAGGAAGAGACAAGTGGATCCCTAGGCTTTACTGGCTAGCTAACATAATCTACTTGGCAAGCTCCATATCGGTGAGAGACCCTGTCTCAAAAAGCAGTGTGGCAGATTTCTGTGAGCAGAGGTAGGCAGATTTCTGTGAGTTCCAGGCCAGCCTTGTTTATATAGGGAGTTCTAGGCCAGTCAGGACTATAGTGAGACCCTGTCTCAATAAATAACTAAGTAAATCAGCAGATAGGTAGGTAGATAGATGATTGATAGACAGACAGATCAATTATCATCTTCCTGAGGAATAACACCTGAGGTTGACCTTTGGCTCTCTCTCTCTCTCTCTCTCTCTCTCTCTCTCTCTCCATAAATAAATAAATAAAGCATATTCAGTAGCAAGAATGGGCAAAGAAGAGAAATTTATATTCTTGCACAACAAACTTAAGGCATTTTTACCACCATCATTGGTAAAATAAAGCATGAAGCATTTTTTTTTTCTGTTGTAGCTGACAGAGACTAAGGAGGATGGCAGCACTGAAGTGTTGTGACTATGTGGGAACTTAGTCTCTTACACTCAGGTCAGATTTACAAACTGGTGGGGTATTTAAGTATGATAGTTCAGTGATATTTTAAAAAAAATTCTTGATACCATACCTTTGTGCCAAGAATTCACACGAAGGAAATTTTCTTGCAAAGATAAGACAGATATACATAAAAAATTGAGTACCATGAGTCCCCTGAACATGTCTGTAGATGCATATCTATTCACAAATGTCTGTGATTATTGAAATAGGAAAAATTCAAAGCAAAATGTTTATTTGAGCCTATTTTGCTAATTTTAGAAAACAATGATAAATCACTAGACTACTCTTCCCTTAATGTTAATTGAGTTATGGGAGACTTTTAAAAATGTTTATTCGAATACATTTTCTAAGCACAGAAACAAAACTGAGAAATGTAAAAGTGGAAAGATATCACCTCTTCAAAAGAAGAGAAGAATCAAAAGAAAGGGTGAAAAGAGGACTAATTAACCCAGCGTTCTCAGGGAGCTAAGGAGGAGATCAAGTCTTCCTATGAAGTGAGGGAAAGGGCTTGGTACTTACTGATGGCCTGCTACCCAATGGGCCAGGTGCGATTGGTAATTCCTTCTATTCTTGAATTCAAATTATTCTGGCAGCAGAGATCAAAGTGAGGCAGAAATAATCTCAACAACATTCTGATAAAAATTAAAAGATGAAAGAAAGCTGTATAAAATAATTGATAGAGCAAGAAAAAGCAGAACCGCGTGTTTGGAGAAGACTTTGATAAAAGCCACTTTTTTAAGTCATGGCAGATTATGAAATTGACACTGCATGGGGCGGAATGCCAGAGCCCTTCCTTAACAAAGTGCACGAGCATTTCTTTTTTGACAAGAATCAAAAACGTTTAATAGCATGCTGTGTTGATGACTTGTACGTAAACAAAGATGTCCCATTCATTTTTGCAGGAAGATGAAGTAGTATGAATACATCAGGGGGAGTGTGGCAATGCTTAACAAACTTTTAAGTGCATACCACCTTTACCTGGGCATTCTTCTCTCTCAGATATTCATTCTGTTTGTAGAACTCACAACTGTGCACTATCGGCATTGTATGTAGTCACTATAGACTAGCAGTAGCACCAAATTAGGAATAACCTGAGTGCTTGTCAGAGGACTAGTTAAATTATGATTAAGTCCCAAAATTCAGGGGCTCATTGCATATAGATGTCAAATGTTCCTTTGAAAGCAAGTTCCACAGCCTTATTCTTAGTTTACTATTATTTGTGTGGGGGAAAAAAAAGGCAGGGAGGAAATTGGCCTACATATATGTTAGTGTCTGCCTGGTCTGTCTCTGGAACGACACCTTAGCAACTGGTGGCGGGTGGCTTTGTGGATGGAAACATGAGAACATGGACAAAAAGATGATTTCCACTTGTAATATTTTTTAAATGGAGTGGGCATTGCATATTCAAAGTTAGTGCAAAAGCAGATCTGCATTTTCCCTTTTGAATCATCATGCATGTTGAAACCAGAGTGAAAATTAGTCTGTAGGCAGCAGTATCTTTCTGCGTCTTTCACCTTGATCCTCACCCATCTTCACCCTTGGGTCTGTAATTGCATCCTCAGTCAAAGGTTACACGTTTAGCACTGCAAATAGCATGGCACATTCAAAATTGTGCCATCTTCCTGTAGTTCTCAAGAGAATGTTATTTCAGTGATCATAAAATTCCCCATGATTCCTATTCTTTTTAAGAGATAATGATATAGATGTTTTTTATCATATTAAAAAAAATTTGTGAATTTTTGTGTATTTCATACAGAACGTCTTAATTAATCTTAATCATCGTTATACCCCCTTCCCTACTGGCACCCTCCAATACCCCATCACCACACTGGAATTCATACATTCTGTCATTTGTGGTAAGGCCTATCATGTCAAGTTAGTGTCCCCAGATGTCCCTCAGTGCAAGTTCATCTACTAGTGTTTAGGCAGCCTATCTAGAGTTCCTACCTTTAAGAAGATTAGCTCTTCCTCACCCAGCAGTAGTCAGCTGCCAATAATTCTTTGACTAAGATTGGGACTTGTTGACCATCTCCACAGTTCTGTGCTAGGGTTTTGTCTGCTTGAGTTTGTATGGGTCTTGTGCATGCTCACACCGTTGCTGTAGGTTCATATAAGCAAGGTCCCAGGAGCTTGTAAGACTCTATTTTGATATGGTTGGGCACCTCCCTCCTGGTTCTTACAATCTTTCCACCCCCTCTTCCACAATGGTTCCTGAACCTTGAGTGGGTGCAGTTTAATATAAGAGTTCTGTTTAAGGCAACCACACTCAGCAGACTCTTACTATCCACGCATTGGTGATTTGTGACGTTTTGTGTTCCTGGCCCTCTGTTGCATGAGGGAGCTTCATTGATGAGAACTGAGAGATGCACTAATGTCCTCTACCCCTTGTTCTATGTTCCAAGAGCCTTAGGTGTAGAGGTTGCATTGTAGATGTGTCACTTAGGCTTGGGTAATTCACAAACAAACTCAGCAGACTCTTACTATCCACGCATTGGTGATTTGTGACGTTTTGTGTTCCTGGCCCTCTGTTGCATGAGGGAGCTTCATTGATGAGAACTGAGAGATGCACTAATGTCCTCTACCCCTTGTTCTATGTTCCAAGAGCCTTAGGTGTAGAGGTTGCATTGTAGATGTGTCACTTAGGCTTGGGTAATTCACAGACAGTTTCTGTATGTGACCAGTTGTGGAACTCTGTAATAGTCTCCATCTGTTGGAAAGAAGCTTTAAAAAATTTTTTTATTGAGCTTTTAAATTTTCATACAACAGTTCTTAGACCCCTTCCCCCTTCCATGCCCTCTCATCCCCCCACCGGACCTTGTGTATTCTGCCATACCTTTTTAAATCTATCTAGTCAAACATTTGTACCCAGGTGTCCTTCAGTGTAAATTTGCCCAATGGAGTCTAGTCAGCCCATCTAGAGACTTTATACAACAGTGTGGTACACACAGAAGACCCCAACTAGCCAAGTTTTAAAGAGACTGCAGAGTGTGTATCTGTGTAACCTTGGGACTCATATATTGAACCCACCCATGGCTCAGGGACAATTTCAGAAGAGGGGGCAGAAAGATTGTAAGAGCCAGGGCTGGTTTGTGAACACGGGGAAGCAGAGGCTTTAGGCCACTGGAAGCTTGCACATGTGAACTTGTGGCAATGGTGGTGTTGAGCACAAGACCCATGCAAACTCAATTTTACGAGGGCTTAGAGGGGAGGAGAGAAATGGGTAGTGGACCGTCCCTAGATAACTACTGGGGACTGATTGCTACTGAGTGAGGGAACGTATGCTTTATATATGATCTTTAGAATAATATAGATGTTTTATGTGACATCTCTAAGAAATAACTCACTTATACTAAGGAAACTATCCTAGTATAGATTTAACAGTTTTCGGGCATGGATTCCTGAGAATATCTTTGATTACTCTCATATTTAAAAATACCTTCAAAATATTGAGGTAAAAATAATAAAATCATTGGTTTTATTCTATGCTGGATGGTTGAATGTCAAGATTCAAATGTACGTAGAAGTTAAGAGTCTAGGCAATAAGGGCTTATACTTAGGTTGGTTAAAAAGACTTTAACCAGTAGGTAAAGTACTTGCCCAGTAAACATGAGGAGCAGAGTTCAGATCCCCAGAACCTACATAAAATCCAGGTGGGCATGATGGCCCCGTGTAGTCACAGTGCAAGAGGTGAAGACAGGATCCCTAGAACAAGCTGACTAGCCAGACTAGCTACAATAGTGAGCTCTGTGTTCAGTGAAAGACCTGCCTCACTGTATAAGGTAGAAAGCATTAGAGGAACACACTCAACTTCAAACTTGAGCCTCCACACATATGCACACACATTCACCCACTCATATGTGTATACTCCCACATATGCAAATGTACAGCCACGACACACACAAATCAAAACAAAAAGCTTTGATATTTAAAATTGATTTTATATAAAAAGTTGTACGTACAGTCAGCTCTCCATATCCATGAATTCTCTAACCACAGATTTAGCTATCCACATACTAAAAGTATGTGAAAAATTACACCTATACTGAATATGTCAAGACTCTCTTTCTTGTCAGTATTTCATAAGTAATGCCCTAGGACAGCCATTGACATAGTGTTCACATTGTCTTGGGTATTGTAGGTAATCTAGAGATGATTTGAAGTATTTCGAAGGCTATGCATAAGTGCTGTGCAGATTCTATTCCAGTCTATCAGAATCTCAAGCATGCATTTCATGCTCCTGTAGACACCAAGGATCGACTATAGATTGATTTTGCATAAGCTATGGCACGTAGATACACATGGGGATTTTTATAAAGAAATATAATAATGAAGTTATGTTCTGTACAAGTGTATTTCAGTCAATGCTGGGGTGTGGAAGGAACACAGGGCTAAGGACCTGAGTTCAAGGCTCCATTCTGCAACCCACTCATTCTCTTGCCATTTCTCCAAACCTCATTCCCCATTGTCTTGAGAATGGAGGCATGTAATTGAGCCTCTTTGTAGGCTAGAAAATATAAAACGTAGTACAAATAGGAATATGTATTAAACACCTAAGCAAAAAATGGTACTCTTTATTGATGTCGATGCAGTCTCTGGATTGAGCCTGTCCTCCTGAGTGGGAGCTGGGTATTCCAGGGGAGCAACTGACTTTATGGAGCAAGAAGGCACTCACTGCCTTGATTATTAAAGAATGAAACCTTTGGACAGATGGAAATCATGGAAGCTTTCCATTGGGAATTAGACTTTAACCAGGGGATTTGTCTTTATCAACCCATTACTTCATATCCTTCTCAGTGGACAAATGAATAGTTTTTGATGATGACAAGAATAGAATAGGCAGCCAATGATGCGAAACATTCCCTGTATTTGCAGACCCACTGTGTTCATCTCCCTAGTCAGTGACATCTGTTAATATAAGGCTGACTAGCATTGGCTGGAGGGTTTTCCACTCATGCTGGTGCCTTGTGCAGTGAAGAAAGAGAGGTGAGTGGGTAAGAGACAGGGTCCAAAACTAAAATATTTGGTCATCTTTTAGAACTTTTCATAGGAGTTGATATTTCTACCCACCCAATGGTCAGAAATGGAGAAAAGAAATTAAATGAAGCCACTTTGGTGAAACAAACTCACATCCCTGTTGGTCTTGTGGTTCTTTCCTTCCACTTTTAAACTATGCCCGAGGGATTTATCATGTGGGAAGGGATTTTTTTAAATAGCAGGTGTAGCTCAGTCATAGAGCATGTGGCAATGAATGCACAAGGCTCTGATTTGCTTTCAGCACCACAATGAGTACATTAATTCATTAAAATTAAAGAATAGAGACTCAGAAAAAGAAAAACCAAAAAAGTAACTTCTGTGGAAAGTACCCACTTGTCAACCACTGGCTCCCCAGAGCCTAGTACCATGCCTGCTCTGTACTAGGGTATCACACCAACAGATGCTGCGTACAAATGCGAGATTTGACTATGTGATAGGTATCACATTCAGCCTCTTAAGCAGCTTCACTGCTTTAAAATCAGTAGCTGCTCGAGTAGTTTGCAATTCAACTCAAGAAACACTTAAGGTTGCCAAGCAACATATGACTGCTGTCAACAGAAGTAAGTCTAACATTAGTTGTGTATCTCCTAAAATAACAAAAGAAATATTGAATCCAAATGTTTTCATTCTCTATACTCTACTGAATAACATAAACACCTTGTCAAGAACGCACTGTGCTGTTTCTACTAGAACAATGTTTCCTACGCAAACGCATGTTTTGTTTTCTTTGCCAAAGCACATTGAGGCTTTCAAGACACCAGGGCAGCACGTGTGTACCTGCTACTGGAGTCATACTACCGAGCCTTCTGACTTATATGAGGAGTCCTGAACTGACTCAGTAAAGCTTCTAAATGTAAACGCTGGATAATGATGAGATCAAAAACATTCAGAGAACTTCTTTGCTTGAGCTAAGAAAACAGACACAGATTACCCATTATACTTCTTGCAAAGAGCAACACAGCTGATGCGAATGCTTTTTGTTTGAAGTATCTCCTTAAAGTCTATGATCCACAGAAATAAAATCAGCAAGAAACATTCAAAATCAAAATGATCCGGCTGTACCTTAGTCTGTTTAGTGGTGCTAATAGCACAATAATACAGACTGGGAAAGTTATAAAGAAAAAAGGACTCACAGTTCTGGTACAAGTTCAAGGGGCTATATGTGGTGAAGGCCTACCTACTGGCTGAGTCTTGAGCAGGGAAGAGGGTCACATGGCTAGAGATAGGGAGAAAAGAACAACCACAAAGACTAATCTAGCTGGTGTTTATAGTAGACACACTCTCAAGATAATCCATTAGCCTGTGAATCTACTCATCATGTGAGTGGGTTGATCTGTTAATGAGGATAGAGCTTTAACCACCCGTTAAATGTCCTACCTGATCTCATCTCTTAATATGTCATTTTGGGGGTTAGGTTTCAGAGCAGTTTCAAAGGGATAAACTATAGCAATTATGCCTATAGAAGAAAGAAGTTTTTTGCATTTTTAACTCAATTTTTGTGATTTTTTTCATACAATAGTTTGATGACATTTAGATCTGCTCCCCTTCCCCACCTCCTCCCACTGTCCCCCTGTCAATTTAATGAATTCAGTGTGGATCCATTCACTGGACCCACCAAGAGTCCCAACCCTGTAAGACACTGTCTTCCCCCTTCCCAACAGCCATCAGTTGCTAAAAGTTCCTTAGGTTGGGCTGGGGTTTTTTATTCACTTTCCCATGTCTATGCCGGGATTTTGTCTAGTTCAAGCTTGCATAGGACTTGTGCATGCTCCCACCATTGCTGTGAGTTCATATGTGCAAATGACCAGCTGAATGACCACAAGGAAATTCTTTTTAAATGAGACACCAGTCTTACACTGTAGTTTCTGAGTCTGTCCAGGATACCAGTGAAAAATATAGCTAAGCATGTAAATCATTGTTTAGTTTTATCCTTATTTTTAATTGATGCATTATGGGGGAACTACTATATGATAATGCATTGTATATTCTTTTTAAAAAATATTTTATTTTTTTTATTTTATATGTATGAGTGTGTTGCCTGCATGTATGTGAGTGCACCGGTGTCATGCAATGCCGCAAGGTCAGAAGAGGGCTTCAGATTCCCCTGGAACTGGAGTTGAGGACGAGTTGTAGCCACCATGTGGGTGCTGGGAATTGTACCTGGTTCCTCTGCAAGAACAGTCAGTGCTCTTAACTGCTGAGCCGCCTCTCCAGCCCATACATTGTATATTCTTTAAATATTTTATTTTATTATTTTTACTTTATGTGCATGAATGTATTGCCTGTGTATGTAAGTGTACCCATGTCATGCAGTGCCCGTGGAGGTCAAAAGAAGGTGCCAGATCCCCTGGAACTGGGTTTATGGATGGTTGTTAGCTGTCATGTGAGTGCTGGGAATCAAACCATGGTCCTCTGCAAGAGCAGTCAGTGCTCTTTATGGCTGAGCCATCTCTCCAGTCCCAGCAGTGTATATTGTTGATAAATTGTTTGTTAATTCAATAGGCATGGAGAAACAAAGACATTCAGATTCAATATTTCCTCTTCAGTAGGTCCTGCCCTCTCCCGGAGCCCATAGGGAGGCCCAGCCCACCCCACTGGTCTTCTCAGTTCCTTTCCTCTGGGATTCCTAGAAACTTCAGTTCCACGCCTGTATCCATACCCCAGACCTTAACTGCCTCCAACTGAAGTCTTCCTTCTCTGTGCTTATCAGTGACTTATCTGTGCTTATCTGTTCCACCCCGCCTCTCCTCTTTCTCCCCATTTCCCATGTTCTATGCCAACTTCCATCTCTCCTTGGAATTCCTCCTTTTCTCCTCTTCTTCTCTTATTCTGTACCCATCTTTAACTTTTCCTTTCCTATTTCAGTCAAAAGCTAAGGTACTTCTTCCAGCAGCACCCTTGATTACCCTTGAATACAGTTGGCAGATCTCGTATTCATATAAAAGACTTGGTCCTGCTTCTCTGCTTTGGAGTCTACTAGCCTCTTTGTGTGTCAGCTTTCCATCAGCAGGTGTGGCCAGTGGTTCCTGCGTCCCAGGGTGATGGGGAGGATGAAAAAAAAAAATCACTGGAACAAAGCACATTGCAGTGACTGCACTTGGTCAATGCTCTAAGCCATTGTGCAGAGCTGTCCCACTCCACTGGAGCCCAGCCATTAGGCTGCTCCCACACTACCACTGCTTGCCCTGTTCAGCCCTTAGTAACACTTCCTCCAGGAAGCCATACCTTATTTTAGCCTCCTCTTGTGAACAAGAGTCCTGTCTCCCCACACTCACTGAACTTCCCTTGGATGAACAGCTTTGTGTGATGATGTGGCTAGACTAGAATACTGTTATTCAATCAAATGCTAACCAAACTATAGTCATTGATGTAGGCATAACTTTCAACAGCTTTTCAGTCATTCACTAACATGATGTTGCTATGGGGCTATTTTGTACATGGTTAACATCTTAAATTGACTTTAAGAAGAGGTTATTGCCTAGAATCTGAGAGGGCCTCATCCAGCCAATTCAAAGGCCCTGAAAAACCAAAGAAGTCTTTCCTGAAAAAATAGTACCTTGAGGTCACAATGTCAACTCCTGCCCCTGAGTTCCCACCCTCATACTTATGCTCTGGATTTTAGAATTGCTAACCCCCAGAACTGGGCATGATACTTGCCTGAAATCAGTGTGTCTGTGCGTGAGCTGCATTTCCCCACATGACTGGCCCACAGTTTATATGCAATGAATGTATTCCAGGGACGATCCATCAGAGTCTCTCACGTCAGATACCTCCCTACAGGCAAGCTGCGCCTCACCACCCCCACAGGCAGATGCCTCAGAGTTCATTCTTACTCCTGCTCTCTTGTTCTCACCGTATCTATCGTCTTCCCTTTTGCCCACAGCCCTCAGAGATAGAATTGGACCTTTACAAGTCCCAAGTCCCAAAAACCTAAAGCTTTTGAGTAGCAACATGGTGCCACTCTGGGAAAATTGCACATCTGCCCTCATATGACAGGCCACAACATGCAAGTACACTAAAAATACTGTGTAAGAGCACCACCAGACTGTGTGTAAGGCCTATGTGAAATATTTCAATTTTGTGCTTAGACTTGGGTCCCGTCCCCCAAATGTCTCATTACACATAAGCAAATGTTCCAAAATCTGGAAGGCTCTGAATGGTACAGTACTGCTTCTTGGTCCCAAGCATTTCAGACAAGGGCCGCTCAGCCTCTGATTGCAGTCATGATTTATGCTTTTCAATTCTCTGCACCCATTTTGGGGTTAAGCTCTTTGGTTTTCCTATACATGATTCATTTGGATGAGAATGGTTTATAAACAGCTCTTCAGAGCTGGAGATTTTTTCCCCCTTACTTCATCCTTCACGGGGGTTTTTCTTTTTCTATAATAGGATTCTTTGAGAGTTCTGGCAAGAGGTTTGTTTTGAAACCAAGCAGAGCCAGATATGCTCACAGAGATGCTGGTGTAGATTAGTGATCGCTCTCTTTCTCTCTCCCTCTCTTTCTATCTCCCTCTCTTTCTCCCTCTCTCTCTCTCCCTCTCTCTCTCTCCCTCTTTCACTCTCCCAGATTTGTCACAAGGGCTAGAAGGTAGCATTTGTGTTTTCCATTTGGAAGTTGTACTGCACTAATTGTTTCTACTTTTTGCAGTTGGTCGATCTGTCTCATGAGTCCAGATTTTGACCTCGACTTTTCTTGCTGGCATGGCCAACAGGCTGCTGGTGCTCAGCAGCCCTTTCTAGACACTGACAGCACTAATAAAGATCCTGCTTATAGAACTGACTTTGTGGGTCCTTGAGACTGTTAGAATTGGTCAGATCTCTTTCCACATGATGTTATGTATTTTGTTGAAGTTGGAACATGTTGGAGTTATGAATTCAGGCAGTCCCTCTTTGCTATTGTTTGGGTCCGGAGACACATGTAGGAACTAAAAATAGCTTCCCAAGGAGACGAGGCTTCTTGTCAAAGGAGTTCATTCTTGGAAGACAGCAACTCTGGTTCCAGTCCCAGGAGAGCTACAGAGTGCTCAGACAGAAAAGGTCAGTGGATCCTGCAGGGGTCACGTTCGATCCTTGTGCTTCCCCAGCCCTAAGAGAGAAGGGCTCAGTGCCAAGAAGGATGTAGAGGGCTGAGCTTTGTGGTATCATTAGAAATTGAGGAGCTGAATTCAACAAGCAGGGAATGTGCTGTACCAGAGGCAAAGTGGGGGCTCATTGAATAGAATGTTGAGCAGCATTAACCCCACTAGACTATGAGTGTCACTACATGAATCACTCCATGCAAGTTGGCAAAAGTGTTATTCCTATCTCTTAAGTTTTCAGCTGTCAGTAGAATGACTTACTCAAACGCCACACAAAGTCTAGAAGAAAGCTAGGCTATAAACTATGTTCTCTCATTCTGGTCACAATTTAGGTGAGCTCTGATCTTATGAAAAAAAAAGTTGTTGACCTAGACAGAGTGTGTATAAACCTCAGCTGTCACTCAAGAGTTCTTATCACCTGTGCTTTAGTTTCTTCGTGTATAAAATTCCATCCTTTCTGCCATGTGTTGGGATTTTAAGGACTGCAAACCCGGAAAGCCTCATTTGTGCTTTCCAGGAACTGCAGCCTGTTGGGGAGATCAATGTGGAATCAAAAGTTTATATAATATTGCAGTGGAGGTAGGTGGATCCAGAGTGAGTGAGTGCATTAAAAAGGAATCTTGGGTCATTAGAGAAGGTGATAGAGGGAAAGGAAGTGGGAAGGAACAGTAGAGGTTGCAGGTGGGAGCACAGCAGTGTGAACTCAAGAAGACCTGGCCTGTTGAGCAGCAAGATGGCAGCTAGGCTGGAGGGACACACTGCCAGGGAAGGCAGCTATGTTTGGACAGGATGCAATGGAGGACCATGAACCAAGAGTCAGCAAAGGAGAAGTCAGATCTGTGAGTGAAAGGCAACACTATCGGCAGCGTGTAAGGGAGTGGGAGTTAGCTGAAGCTTGAGAAGTGGAGACCATATTGGAATGGCCCCAAGGCAGGTGGTATGCCAGAAACTAGACAGTAGTAGGGCTGAGAACACAGGATGAGTGTGGGAGGGCTTTAGTGTGGTCTCACCTGGTGCAGAAAGTGTGGGACTATAAAGGCATCTCATGTGTACATCAGCCTCAGTGAAGTGATTTTTTTTTAAATGAATGTTCTTATGGCAAATGGATTATCTCAATGAAAAGGAAAAATAATTGTTAATATCTATCTGAGCAAAGACAGTGACTATAACTTCCCTGCCATAGATAGGATTTAGAGTTTCCCCAAGGGCTGGCAGTGTGTCACTCCTGGGAGTAGAATCATTAAGTAGGACCAAAGAGGAAATTTAGGGTTATTGGGCATATGGACTTGAAGGATACTTGGTTCTCTCTCCTCCCTCCCTCCTCGCTTCCTGCTTCTTCCCTTTCCTATTCTCTTTCCTCTTCCTCTTTCTCTCTTTTCTTCCTAGTTTTTTTCTCAGCCTTATGCTTCCTCAGTGATAAACTGTGCCACCATAGGCCCAAAACTATGTGGCCTATCAGTTATGAACTGAAATGTAAGCCAGTCAACCTTTCTTCTTTGTAAGTTGATTATCTCAAGTGTTTTGTTATAGTAACACTTAGTAACACTTCCCCTGCAAAATCAGAAATGAAAATCTCTGAATGGTGGCATCTGGAGATACTAATTCATTCTGTTCCTTTTTTTTTAACCACTGTTTATGTTCTTTGATGATAGTCACATAATGGATACACCCATATAGTGGGTGTTTAAAAAATACCACATTTCTTCTGCTATAAACTGAGCTAACTTTAAGATGCTATTGTTGCAAGTCCTTGGTGTTTTGCTAATATCTAATACTCAGCAACTACTAAACATACTCAGTGATTAAATCAGAAACAAAAGAAAGAGGAATCCCTTCATCTCTGATACCCTTATATTCTGTTTCAAAATATGACATTAATCTGAAAGAAAATCACAAGTGATAAAGCAAAGGGACTGTTAAAAAAAACCCTAAACATGGAGCCTGTTAGAAAATTTCTTTTGATTTTTCTAAGTGTGGCAAACACAATTTCACAGAATGATGGGCACTGCTTTTTCCCTGGTTTATAAATATTTAGCACCACCATTACTCATAAATCCCAGGATTGCCATGGAACTATTTTTCCTGGAAGTCTGTTTTTTTCATCTGGAATGACTTAAGATTCAAAAAGGACTGGCTATCATTTAGCCATGTTATTTGGGGGAACTGTTAGTCCGTTTTCTATCATTGGGCCAGGACCCAGGTTTCATGCAATAATGCTCTTATCTTCTTTAACAGTTGGAGTTATATGATAGCCAGTTTGTTCTCTGTGTGACAGTGTTCCCAGGGAGGAGCCTGGAGGGCCGCCTTCCCCTTAGAGTTCTCTTCCCAGGAAATCTAACATGTCCTCCTCATACCATTGTTGGTTTAATAAGAGGTCCAGCCTGCTCCATGAATGTGACTTTTTTATTAGTCGGTGGAATGTTGTTGTGAGTGAGAGGGGCCTGGTTGGTCACTGGCGTGTCCTGTGCCTAGAGTTTGGGTGTTGGGGGGTAGTCCTCTGATTCAGTGTGAAGTGCTATTCACTTGCCACTTGTCAGTGAAGCATGATGTCTTCCAGAATGGGGCTGTGTGGGAGACGGACAGGATGCTGTGGTCTACTAAGATCAGGCCAATGAAAGCTTGTACTTTTATGCTTAGATGAGACCCCAGGACCCTCTTAAACCTTGTCTGCTGTTAGTCACTTCCAGGGAAGTTCTGCTGTTTCAGGGAGCTTTTGACCCTGAGCTTCGCTTAGCCATGAATTGAAGAGCCAGGTTAGGGTTCTGTTGCTCTGTCATACTGAGGACAGAATGGAGTGAGTTCAAAGAGAGAGGAGGGTTTGGCTGTTTCCTCGATATTCTTACGGAAGGATCAGGAATTGAGATTGTAACTCATGAGTTTCCCATAGTCTGTCATAGAATGGCTATGGTTGGCAGACAGCTGACACTTCCCTGCTGGGGTGGAAGGCACAGCTTTGTTTTTCAGTAAAAGGCAGGGGTCAAGCTCCCTGGTAGGTGATTGTGTTTGAACTCAGATCAGCTCACCTTCATTCCAGATCTCCCACTCTTCCTTTCACTGGAATCAAGTCCTAATCTTTCTTCTCCTGACCCTCATGCAGAGGGTTATCTGGCCACCACTCTTCTCTGTCCTTCCTCTCGTTCCCATGCGTTCACTCTGCTGAGTCGCTCTGCTGTTCTTTCTGCCCACATGCCAGGCTTACTGCTCCTGGAGTCTGGAGTACTGGTCCCCAGATCTCCAGTTACTCCCCAGTCTCTGCTCACATCTCACCTACCCCAGGTGGCCTGCGATCACCCACATTGACAACAGTCTGCACCCCAGCCCCTGCATGTGCAATCCTCTCCGCCTTTGTCCTCTTGTATATTCAACCCTGCTATATTCATTACGTTATCAATTAGACACATGACATCCAGTGCCTGCTGTGCTAAGAGGTCCTTGTATGTTGATTCTAGAACTCTGGTATGCATATATACATATATGTGTGTAAAATAATGATATCGTATAATATATACCATACATTTGTGTGTGTGCATGCTGTGTATTCACTGACATACACTTTTCTCTTTTAGAAGGGAAACTATAAACTGTACTGCAGTAAAGGAATAAAAGTAAACCTCAAAAGATATAGACAGATCATGGATGAGCAGTTTCAATATTATAAAATTGCCAGTTGTACTCAAATTCTTTTTCTCAATTCTCTAATATTGCATTCACATTCCAAATTGAGCTTTCCATCAATCATTTTCCTATTTTTTTTTTACTGGAGTAAAATACATACGACAAAATTTATCATCTTAACTCCTATTGTATATCATTTCCTAGGGAGACATGAACAAATGTCTACTAACCCAATAGGGCACCTGTAACAGACCAAAACAAGAACAATGGGAAAACCATGATTCCACCCAAGTCCAGCTTGGTAGAACCAATGGATTTAATTGGGGTTACTTATGGGGGTATGAGGAGGGGTTTCCTACAGGAGCTTTGGCAGCTTATGGGCAGCTACAGCACTGAAGAAGAGTCCCCTCCTCAGAAATTATTAACTATTTATAGATCCTCAGGAAGGAGAGGGACCTTTTGTGCTACATCACGAACCCTTCAAGAGCCTTTCTTGCATTGCCCGATAAGCTTCCTCATGAGCCTTGGAACCCCAACTTTTCACAAGGGAATGTTATTGTGCCTAATCTTGTGAGAGTTCATGTGGAAAATCATAATTTCTCAGATTTTAAGAGGTCAACATCCATGACATGTCCAGAGGACAGTTCTATAGCATTCTGCTTGTTCCTCCAGCTGTTGGCATTCTCTCTGCATCCTCTTTATGATGTTCCCTGAGATTTATGGGGGATGATATACATGCGAGGTTATTTTCTACCACTTTGGCCTGAGCATTGGGCCACTAAGCTGCAACACTATTCACTATTCTCAGCACTTTGACTGGTTATATGCCTCCATGGTAGACACAACCCACTGTGAGATAGAAGCTTTCCTGACCAAGGGGAATAGTAGCAATAATGTATGAGCATAAATGTAAATGTCTTCTAAATGTTTAGAAGATAAATTGACAGGGCCAGCATATACATTTAGCAAAACAACAGCAGGAGCTTCCCCCACTAGGGCCAATGACCTCCTAGCCATAGGTTTTTGTCCCAGCTTTTGGTATTAAATATGGATTTCTTATTGTAGTATAGGCCTAAAGTCCAATTTGAAAGCAGGTGGTGATAACTCATAACAGTTGTGGCACTAAAGCTCCAGTGTGTACATTTTGTCTGATGTGGTAGTGTAACACACAGAATTCATAACCAAGCAGGACCCTTGGAGACAGCTCTCCTCTGGCAGCTTGCATAGTGCCTTCCAGGACTAAGAAAACTAGCCAGTGTTAAGGAAGCTTCCAACTCAATCCCAGCCTGATTTCTCCATGTCCTGAAACTAAAATGTGTGGTGTCTTCAGCACTAGGGTCTTACCATCTAATTGCATGTTTGAATAAAATGTTCAAATACATAAATGAATAGAGGTCTTAATATATTAATCTCTTAAATTATGTACAAAATAGTTGAATGACAAACTAGAGTTACAATATCAGCTTTAAGACTAATTTTTATTTTTTTAATATTTTATTTATTATTTTTATTTTATGTGTATGAGTGTAATGCCCGCATGTCATGCAATGCTCACAGAGGTCAGAGAGGGCATCAGATCCCCTGGAACTGGAGTTACAGGCTGTTGTTAGCTGCCATATGGGTGGTTGGAATCAAACCCAGGTCCTCTGCAAGATCAACCTGTGCTCTTAAGCCATCTCTCCAGCCCCAACTACTTGATTTTTAAAAATGTATTAATATATTCAGTCATATAAGATACAAAGATTCTAGTTGTTGTTATTGTTACAATAACACTAGCTTTTGTAGTTGTTAATGTGTGTATTTTTGCTGAGATCTTTAATTATTCATATGGCTTCAGGTCACTCTCTAATGTCCATTCATTTCAACCTGAAGGACAACCTCTCAGGGCAAGTCTAATGTTAACAAAATTTCTTAGCTTTTGCTAATTTGAAAAGTCATAATTTGTCTCTCACTTTTGTGGGACAGCTATGCCAGACATAGAATGGTGGTATTGTGAAGAAAGGCTGAGGGATGAGTTCATCAATAGCTAATAATTTAATAAATCATGCTTCCATAATGAAGTCTCCATAAAGCCCAAAGGAATGAATTTGGGAGCTTCTGAATAGCTGAACACATGCAGTGTCTGGGGGGTGGTGCATGGAAGCCCCACTTACCTTATTCCATAACTCACCTTACACATCTTCTCTGTCTGTGTCCTTTGTGAATTCCTTTATAATAGCAGGCTAACAAATTAAAGTGCCTGAGTTATTTAAGCTACTCTAGTAAATAACTCAAGTCTTAACAGAATATTTTGGGGGCCCCTGGTTTGAAGCTGATCAGTTAGAAATGTGAGTGACAATCTATTACCTGGGGCTAAGATATGAAATTTGAGTTGGGGTGCAGTATTATGTAAGTAGAATCTTCAGGTCGACAGTGTCAGAGCTGAATACTATACCTCCTTTTCTCTGAGAGTCTGTTAAATTTCCAAGCATTCAGCAGTAAGTGGTAGGGTCCAATGAGCCCCTTCCCTGTTCATAGCTAACTGTTGGGTAGGCCTGACCTGTGTAGGCCCAATGTCACCAGGTGGAGCTGCTGTGTTTCATGATTGCCATGACCATGTCATGCTTAGAAGATGACACTTTACAACTGTTCTTCCCATCTTCCCACTCTTACATTCTTTCCATCTCCCTTTCCATAATGTTTCCTGAGCCTCATGAGGTTGGTATAAGTGTCTTGTGTAGGGCTGACCCCTCAACTGTCTTATTTTCAGAATCTTGTACAACCATATCTCTCTGTATTCGTCTCCATTCACTGCAAAGAAAGCCTTCTCTATGTAAAGCTGAGAGGAGCCTTTGTATGTGAATTTAAACATACATATTTAAAAGGCAGTTTGATGATATGCAGATTTAGCTAGGTAGCAGTATTAAGTTTCCCCCTAGGGTCAAAGATCTCCTCAGTCATGGGTTTTTTAATGAGTTTACAGTACTAGGCATGGATTCTGTCTTATGGAATGAACTTCAAATCCAAGAAGAGTGGATGGTTATCCTCATAACAATCATGCCACTATTGAACCAACAGGTACATCTTGCCTGGGAGATTGATATTGTAGTTATTAGAGTTCGCAGCTTCGTAAGACCATTGATGTCTTTTCTACCCCAGGAGCCTGCATGGCACCATCTATCACTGTGAGAACCAGGGAGGAAGCTTCTAGTTTACTTCAGCCTGATTTCTCTGTCTTGCATCCAAGGTATGTCTCTTCAGCAATAGTCTTTTCAGCTAGTTCTGTTGTGCAACCAAGAGGACTGGCAAGAGCCTATATTGTTTGGGGAGGCTTCTGTGGTCTCCCCAACTAACATCTATGAAGGTATCCTACATCTGCACTGGGGTTTTTGTTTAGTGACCTATTGCTTCCAGGACTGGTATTAGATAGCCTTGTGGAAATCTTCCTTTAAACTCTCTTTTATATATTTTAATTGGGTAACCAGGTACTAGCTTTCCCTGTCTTTGCATAGCCCCTTCATTTTGATGGTCTCTTCCCCCGTTCCTCCTCTCCACCCTCCTCCATCCCCTCTCCTGTTTGAACCTTTCTACCCCAAGTATTTCTCCTCTCTACCCTTATTCTACCTATATGCTACTGTTGGACCTCTCTTAAGGCAATCCAACCCCCAACACTGTGTCCTTTCTAGTTTGCTGACTTCCTTAGATACTCCAAGTTAAACACCTAAAACTAAAGGCTAGGATCTGTATATGAAAGAACATTGGTATTTGTCTTTCTGGGCCTGGGTTACTTCACTTAGTGTAAATTTTTCCAGATTCATCTATAATCTTAACCTATAATTTAATTTTTTTATATTAGAATGAAATTTCATTGTGTATATATACACACAAACACATTTTTGTTATCCATTCATCAGTTGGTAGACACTTCTGCTGATTCCATTTTCTAGCTATTGTGAATAGAGCTGCAGTGAACATGGATGTACAAGTGTCTCTGTAGTAGGATACAAATTCCTTTGGGTATATGCCAAGGAGTGGTATGGCTGGGTCGTATAATAGTTCTTTTGAGGAAATGCCAAACTGATTTCCAAAATGCCTGCACTAATTTAAACTCCTACCAGCAGTATATAAGGGTTCCCCTTTCCCAACATCAACATTAGCATTTGTTGTCATTTGTGTCTTTGATGAAGGTCATTTCTGACTGAGGTGAGATGGAATCTTAAATAGTATTAAACTGCATTTCTCTAATGGCTAAGGATGCTGGACATTTTGCCGGCATTTGTGTCTAGGTAAACTCTGTTTCATTCCCATTTTCATAGCCCATTTTTAAATGAGATTGTTTGCTTTCTTGGAGTTTAGTTTTTTTAAATTTCTTCTACATTCTAGTTACTAATCTAATAGATGTATAACTGGCAAATATTTTCTCCCTTCTGTGTGTGTCTCTTCTCTTGATTAACCATTTCCTTTGCTATACAGCAGCTTTTTAGTTTCATGAGATTCTAATTGTTGATTGTTGGTCTTATTTCCTATGATACTAGAGCCCTATTCAGACCCTTATCTGTGCCTACATGTTGACACATATTTCCTACATTTTCCTCTGACTGTTTCAAGGTATCAAGTCCTATATAGAGATCCTTGACCCATTTAGAGTTGAGTTTTGTACAGGGTGAGACAGAATGATGTAGTTTCATTCTTCCATGTTGATATCCAGGTTTCTTGGTCCTATTTGTTGGAAGAGTCTGTCTTTTCTCAGTGTGTATGTTTGGTTCCTTTTGTCAAAAACCAGATAGCTGCGTTTGTGTGAAATTATATCTGGGTGATCTGTTCTGTTTCATTTGTCACTAAAATTACTTCTGAGGGGTATGAACGACATCAGCCATCTCCTCCCTCGGTCCCAGCAACAAACCAAAATATAATTCCACCAAAATGCACTCTGAGAAACCAATGAATTTATTGGTATTACTTACAGAGTAATGAGTGAGGGGTTACTTACAGGCGTATGGCTGCTCCCTACCTAAAGCCACTCTGGAAAGTCTCCACCTAAGCATGGATAATGGCTTCCTTATAGCCACATAAAATGGTGAGAAAGACCCTCCCCTAGTCTTCCCAAGCCTATATACTCTAGCATTTCTCCCAAGGAATGTGCAAAATTGCTCATCATAGGTTGGGAGGTATGGCTGGATACTCGGATGAGGGTCCCATGACCCTGTCCCTTTTTCTATGTGAGGGTGTGAACAGTCAACAAGTCCAGCTGTGAAGATCTTTGGCAAGCAGGCACAACTGAGCTCAGGAAGATGGCATCTGTCTGACTTGGAGGATAGCCCTATACGATATCATTGATCTATGTGTTTATTTTTGTAATGGTACCATACAGTTTTTATTATTATGGCTCTCTACAAAAACTTGGAATTAGGTATGGTAATACCTCATGTAGTATTCTTTTGGTTTAAGATTTCTTTGGCTATCTTAGTCTTTGGTGTGTCCCTGTAAATTTTGAAATAGATTTTTTTCTATGGTTAATTTATAAAGAATATCCCTGGGATCTTGATTGGGATTGCATCAAATCTGTAGATTGCTTTTGGTAGAAAGAACATTTTCACATTTAAGTTACTCATTTTAACATTCCCCTGTCAACTGAGAGATATTTAATTTATTTATGAATTTGTACATAAGATCTCTTTGATTTCATCAAAATAAGCACTCTCTTAAATGAGGATTTCTTCATTTAAGAGTAAATGAGGAAGAATGTTAAAGTTTAAGCCTTGAGACATTTAGGAATCAGATCTAAAGAGACTGATACCTCCAGGATATGTAAGCAGTCTTCCCATAGGATGGCCTACTGCTAATAAACCTCTAGGCAGCCCCACACTCCACGGTATTTCCTGGTATGGATCACAAACTCTTGAGGCCGATGTGGACATGATGTTGGCTGCTTTGTAGCCCCATGTCCTGTCAGACATCATGCCAGAACAGTGAAGAGCAGATAGTCCTCCTGTAGGATGCAGTGATTTTTGGAGCATCTTCCTTTTGTAGGAAACCAAGTTGCTACCATTTGGTGGTATTCTGAGCAGCTTTTTTCCCATCTTTAGCAGTGGTATATGAGATTGATGGCCTGGAAGATGACCTCCTATGTGAATTTGTTCATCTGTTGTTTAATCTCTATCTGCACCAATGTCTTTGAAAATACCTTTACCATTCTGGAGCCTGATGGCCGCTCATCTGCCTTTTTTCTCCATTTTTATACGTAGTTTTATTGTATTGTTTTACTAGTTTGCAGTTTTCACTAGACTGGCTGGCCAGCAAACCTCTGGGATCCTCCTCTGTCTCTGTCCCTCCCATCCCCATTGCTGGGGTTATAGATGTATGCTTATATGCTTGGCTTTTGTATTGAATTTTTATGTATTTCATATAAGACATTTTAATCACCTTTATACCCCCCCATCCACACCACCTTATAGTTCCCCCCCCAACAGAATTCATGCATTATGTCATATATGTTAAGGCCTATCAAGTCAAGTTAGTGAACCCAGATGTCCCTCAGTGCAAGTTTATTCACTGGGGTCTAGTCAGTCTATCTCAAATCTCTACTCTCCCTCACCCAGCGGTAATCAACTGCCAATAGTTCTTTGGCTAAGATTGGGGCCTGCTGCCCATTTCCCCAGTACTATGCTGGGTTTTTGTCTGCTTGAGTTTGCTTATGTGGGTGCTGGGATCCAAACTCAGATCTTCATGCTTGTGTAATGTTCTAGTTAGCTTTCTATTGTTGTGATAAAACACTCAGACCAAAACCAGCTTGGGGAGAAAAGGGCTTATTTGACTTACATCTCATAGTCCATTATCAAGGGAAACTGAGGCAGGAACTCAGGGCAGAAACCTGAAAGTAGGAACTGAAGCACAGAACTGAAGACAGTTTTATGGTCTTACTCCTCCTGGCCTGTGCTTAGCCTGCTTACTTACACAATTTAAGATTACCTGCTGGGGGTGGCACCACTCACAATGGGATGGGCCCTCCTACATCAATTAGCAACTAAGAAAATGCTTCACAGACATGGCCACAGGCCAGTCCAATGAAGGAAATCCTTCAGTAGATATTCCCTCTACCTAGGTGTGTCAAGTTGACAACTGAAGCTGTCCAGCATGTGTAGCAAGCACTTCACCCACTGAGCCACCGCCCAGCCTGCTTTTACTGTTATTTTAATTGACATATAATTGTACATATTTAAAGGGTACAGTGTGATTGTTCAATACACACACACACACACACACACACATACCACAATCAGGGTAATTAAGCTAGTGTCACTCTACTCTTTATGGAACAGCATGATTAACAGTGGTTAAATTGTGGAGTCATCTGAGGATGGGATGGTGGTCACTAGAGGCCAGGAAGGGTGGGGGAGAGAGATGTAAAGTTATCAACCTACAGTTAGAGAGGAGGAATATGTTGTATTGTTGCTAATTTTAATGGGGTTCATGTGGTTGGCATTCACAGATGCTGCCCTTATGGGGGTCTACTGCTTGTGCCTGAAAATATAACTGAGTATGTTCTCAGGCTTACTGTGTTAGTCAGATTTCTGTCACTGTGACAAAATATCTAAATCAATTTAAAGGAGGAAAGATTTCTTTTGGCTCATAACATCAGATGTTTCAGCCCATGGTTGGCTTGTCTCTTCTGGTGTTTCCAGTGTGGCAGAGCGTTATGGTGACAGAGCTCAGTGGAGCCAAGCTGCTCACCTCATGACACCAGAAAGCAAAGAGAGAGCAGGGTAAGGATTGGGGAAAAGATCTAGCCTGTTTCTTCCAATTAGGATCCTGCTCCTAAGAGTTCCTCTCAGTAATCTATCAGCTAGTACCCCAGCCTTTACCACATAGCCTTAAAGAACATTTCAGATCCAAATCATGATATGCGTATCAAGTACAGCATTATACTTTCTCAGAACTAAGGTTGGTGGGCACTTAAGACCAGGAGGGTTATAGAAATCCCCCAGGAGTCCCTGACCCCTTCATCCAGCATCAGTAAATTACACTGTATCAAAACTAAATTGATTGTTGGCATAAACTATGTTCATGTTTGGTTGACAGAAACTGAAGCATAGAAAACTTAATTACACTTAATATCAGACTTTACCCACTTCTGTTTTTATAGCCTAAAAATATTAAGCATAATTTTTATAACTACAGATTGGATGCTACCTCTGAGTAGCCTAAAAATAATAAGCTTACAGGCACTCCTATCCTCAGGCCTCTTGGGGTAAGTCCATAGCGCAGTCCTCTGCGCCTTGACTCACCCAGCCACATTCTCCCCTGCTGTTCTCTACTCTTAGTTTGGGCCCTGCACCATTCCTAGTCTTGGGGCCCAGACACCTGGGGAACCAATACTGCTTCCTTATCCTTTTCACCCAGACCAACTTAGTGCCTTTCTTGGGCCCAGGAGCACCGCTTCTGGACCAGGCCCCACCCTCGCCTCTCTCTGCTTCCCTGGACCTGCACCACCAGCTAACTCTCCTAGCCTGCACTCCTATCCTCAGGCCTCTTGGGGTAAGTCTATAGCACAGCCGTCCATGCCTTGACTCACCGAGCCACATTCACCCTTCCATCTCCCCCGCTATTCTCTACTCCTAATTTGGGCCCTGGACCATTCCTAGTCTTGGGTCCCCAGACATTGGGGGAACCAATACTGCTTCCTGATCTTTTTCACCCAGACCAACTTAGTGCCTTCCTTGGGCCCCAGGAGCACTGCTTCTGGACCTGGCCACACCCTCACCTCCCTCTACTTCCCTGGTCCTGCAACCCCACCCCCAGCCTCGTTCTGGGCCTGACAGCCTCTTTCTGGGGCTCCGAGGCTTACCTTTCCTCTCCCTGATCCTTTGCATCCAGTACAACCCAGCTACTCAATCCACTCCCTGGGAAATCTTGGGGCTTCTTCCCTCCCCATCTGCCTTTGCATCCCTGCATGGC
>NW_008360317.1:6579497-6580084 GCF_000622305.1 Nannospalax galili | reverse complement strand
TTTCACAATAGCTAAGAGATGGAAGCAACCTAGGTGTCCCTCAATTGATGAGTGGATAATGAAAATGTGGTTCATATATACGATGGAGTTTCACTCAGCAGTAAAGAGAGACGAATCATGAAATTTGCAGGTAAATGGATGGAACTAGAAACTGTCATACTAAGTGAAGTAACACAATCTCAGAAAAAAAATCGACATATGTTCTCCCTCATTTGTGGATACTAGGATCAGACTCTGATAAACTCCATGTTATTTTAATAAGATGGTGCTGTACAGCAGTCTCTTCCGTGTGAAATAACTACTATCATCATGACTCCAGCCGTGCCTGCTTGCTAAACATCACCACAATTAGGCTTGTTGGTGGTTGATAGTTCATTAAAGGAGGGGCAAACAGGGTCATTGGCCCCTCACCAGAGTATCCAGCTACTCTTTCCAGCCAACTGTATGCAATTTGGCTTTAATCACACATGGTCTCCTGGATTTACCAAAGGCTAAAGTATATAATCTAGGGAAGGCTAAGAAGAAAAGTCTTGATCCATGATGGGTGAAAGCTTTCCAGTATGCATACCCAGGTCACTCATATACCT
>NW_008360317.1:6569172-6578432 GCF_000622305.1 Nannospalax galili | reverse complement strand
TGTCAATAGGCTTGGAATGAATTTTTCTGTGCTTATTATTTTGTTTTGACAACGAAGTGGAGATCTTTTTTAAACATTGGAATCTCATTTAATTTTATGTCTTATAGAGTTTATAATGAGTAAAAGATTATATAAGCGTAATAATTCATCTGTAAACCTAGAAATGTGCAGACAATTTTGAAAGAGGTGTGCCCTGGCTCAGAAAAATGTTATTGAATAGGTTTATGCTGTTGTAATGATATGCTTCTTCTAATTAAAAAAAAAGGTTTCTAAAAACAAAATAATAAGCTTCCAGGATAGAAATGCTTTCGTTAACTCAATGTCAGGATAAGGATAAGCGGAAGATATCCCAGAAGCCCAAGAGAAAGCATCTCACTCTGATGTGTGTGGGGGGGGGGGTCAGAGAAACTTTTGGAAAATATTTCTAAAGGCTATATGGTAGGTGTCCAGACTGGCAGGAAGCACTGGAGGACATTCTGAACAGTAGGTACTGAATAGGGTACCTTTGGGGAAGTATAGAAAATTCTGGATGGTTTCAGACTGTGGTTATAGAAATAACTAGGAAACCCATGAGATGGGTTATAGAAGCATAACCCATGGAGCTCATAACAGTGAGCTTTGTGTGCACAACTGACTCATTAATATTTCAGTTGAATGATTAAATGGACTAATGAATAAAAATGAGCTCATGAGGCAGCTGACATTCACCCAAACTTGCATTGTGCATGAAATACTGTTCTAGGTGCTATAGATGTTAGAAAAACAGCAATAGTGCTAATAAAGTTTTATCACAGTTTGCAGTCTAAATAGGGATCTAACCAGTTTTAAGTGATGTATCATTTAGTTCACTGTATTTCTGTGTACACATATGGGCATACATTACATTTCTACATATACTGATGAATTAATATTCCCAAGCTTTAGAGTGCATCAGAATCCCATACAGGGTCTTCATAAAAACAATTAATTGACTGTGACTATTGTCATGCATCTTTAAGAAAATATTTTTATTGATTCAAGAATTTCATACATCATATTTAGATCACATTCATACCTCCTCCCCCATCCACTCCCTATTCCCCAAATGTCCTTTACTAAAATTTGCCTTTTGGAGGGGCTGGAAAGATGACTCAGTGGTTAAAAGCACTGACTGCTTTTGCAGAGGACCCAGATTTGATTCCTAGCACCCACATGACAGCTAACAACCATATGTACCTCCAGTTTCAGAATGATTCAACACCCTCTTCTGAGCTCCATGGGCACTGCATGATGTGTGTACCCTTATATACATGCAGGTAATACACTCATATACACAAAATAAAAATAATAAATAAAATATTAATGAACAGATAAAATTTCTCTTTTTTTTAAAGAAGAATAAAAGACCTATTGCATCTAATCTGTGTTCTCCAAATGCTCTTGGGAGTGAATGTATCCCTTGAGTCTGGTCAACCTACCAGGTGTCACACCAACAAAGAAAACTGACTTGGGGCTGGAGAGATGGCTCAGCAGTTAAGAGCATTGGCTGCTCTTGTAAAGTACCTGGGTTCGAGTCTCAGCACTCACATGGTAGCTAACAACTGTTCGTAACTCCAGTTCCAGGGGATCTGATGCCTTCTCCTGAACTCCAGGGCATTGCACGTCAAAGGTGCACTTACACACATGCAGTCAATACACTCATAACATAAAATGAAAATGTTAAAGAAAAAGAAAAGAAAGTTGACTCTGTCTTGTGCATCTCACTCAGTCTGTGTTTGAGGTAGAGCCCAAGGATTTGCATTTCCTAAGAGTTTCTGGGTAACACTGATGCTGCCGGTTTAGGAACCACTGACATAAATGCTGGTAGAGGAGAAGTGAGGGCCTTTGAATGAGGCCCAGTCAGAGTAGCATGATAAGAAAGAGTTCATCGTGATGTGGGTGCTACTACTGCTTTTATCGAAGGGGAGAAGTTGTTTTGCATGTTTAGAACTAGCACGGTGAATCTGATTGATTTGGACAATTAATATGTTAATAACTACAATACAAAATAAAATGCATGAAGTAAGCAAAAAGAAAATTCCACCTAAACAAACAAATACAAAACAAAACAAGAAAAAACACAAGGCAAATGGTCATGTTAGCTTCCAGACATGGCCTATCCAAAAGCAGAGATTGGCTTTGTTTAATTAGTCAACTGGTTATTTCAGTTTAGACAGAAAATTTCTAGCCCAGTTGTGAAATATTGAAAAGGTAATAGAGAATATTAGATTGGAAAGACAGTGAATGAAATGTCTTATGGAGTCTTTAACGAAGACAAGATGTTTGTAGCTCAAACAATACTTCGAAGAAACTTCCAGTGGTTAGGATCTCCAGCAGCAACAAAACACAGTTTAGCACATTCTCTTTTTAAAATTTTATTATTTCTTTTTATTTGTGTATGAATGTTGGTGTGCAGGCGTGTGCAGAGGCCAGAAAAGGACATAGAATCCCACAAAACTGTAATTGCAGAGGTTTGTGGAATGCCTGGCTTGTTATACCCATGCTGGGATCTAAACTCCAGCCCTTAATTCTAAACTCTCTAGTGCTAATGTGACATTTTCTAAACCCTTCAACAGTGCATCAGGGATGAGATCACAAGCTACAAGCACCAGGACCCAAGGCTATTGTATCTTTCTAAGAATGAGGTGATGAAGGCTGATGCCCAGCTTTTGTGTATGGTAATGCCGCTAGAAACGATAAAATGAAAGACATAAAACTATGGGAAGTTCACAGTTTGCTGAGGCAGATGATAGATCTACCTTTCTTTTTCTAAATTCAGAACTCCATGTATTTTCAATAATAAATATTAAGGCAAATAACTTACAAGATAACTTGAAAACCATTTTTCTGCCTCTATGTTCTCATCCCAAAATGGAGATTTTACAGTAAGTCTACCTCTGGGTGTTACCTAGATAAACAAGATAATTGGTACGAAGTACTCATGATTATCTGAAAGTCTGGATATGATTGTTATTGCTGATGACAGAATGAGAAATCAAGTTCTCCTGCGCATTTAAACTGTTTTAGAGAAAGGAAATTTGCACAAACTTCCTTCATAGACACTAATGGGGTGCCTCAGGAATTGGTGCCTTGCCTATGAAATAATTAGTTGGAGAGAAATAACTAGTTCATTGAAATGGCTGATGTCACAAAATTATTTAGGTTAGTAAAAAACCACAGAGAATTCTACAAAATATTCCAGAAGGAGTTAATCAAACAGTATGACCGGGAAATAGGGCAGCAGTTCCATTTTAATGAAGACTAATGACTTACTTAGAAAAAGAAATAGCTCCAGCTTTCTTAGCATGTTGATTAACCAAGAGCTATAAGGAGAAAATGTACTATGTCATTGGAATAATAAGGTGCCTCCTGTGTCCATTCATCTACTGGGCTCTTTCTTGCGAACACACACTTTGTGTCAGTCAAGTATGCCAAAAAAGCATGGGGTGAGTCTGACAAGAAGCTAACTTGTCTGTAGCTCAGCCGAGTGGAAAGGTCAGATACAACTATGAAACCATTAACTATGCAATTGTCTTAGTTTCCTGTTGCTGTGTAACAAATGACACAAACTCTGCTACTTAGAACCATACACATTCTCCCTTGGTCACCTGGTTGGAAATCTAAGCATTGCTTCCCTAAGTCTCTGCCCAGGTCCTCAAAGTCTGCAGTAAATTCATTAGCTATTTGCATAATCACCTGGTAGCTCCAATGGGGAAGAATCATTTCAATCCTCTTTTGAGTGTTGGAGAAACAGATTTGCTTGTGGGTATATAACTGAGGGTCTTGGGTTTTTATTTACTGACATCTGGTTATTCCCTATCATATGGGCTTACTTGACATGACCACTTTCTCAAATTAGCAAGGGAGAATATCTGAAGCCCAAGATGGAGACTGGCATGCACTATCATTTCTGCCATCTTTTATTGGTTATAAGTAGTCACAAGCCCTACTTGCACCCAGGGTGGGGAGATTACATAGGCCACAAACAGAATTGGGGTGGGTTATACCTTAGAATCTGTCTGCCGTGGTTGTATACTAGAAGTTTCCAAGAAAGAACATATTGAAGACAAATAATTTCAGAGGGTCAACATCTATCTCCCTTAGCACTTTAGGCTGCATCATTTAAAGTAGGTAGACTTTTTAATAGTCTATTAAGTTGCCCTGGATTCATATGCTATCAGCTTTTATCAAATACCACATATAATAGCAGTAAGAATAATTGCTATTGTAAGTATCAGAAAAGGCAAAGTTTATATATAAAATGTCTTAAGTGCTTTATTTTTTCTTAAAATTTGTAATTATGATTATATAAACATCATAAGGCCAAGGCTATTGATAATTTCCAATAATTTTTAGGTAGTTTTTCAGCTAAAGACCCTGTAAGGACATCTTTGAAGTGCTCTACCTGGATAATACTTCTAGAATGTTACAGAATCCACCCCTGTTACCTCACAGTTGCCTGAGATTCCCTGAAATGGTATTACTGCATCCTGCCCCTGACATGTCTTTGCAAACCACTCCACCTTTTCGTTCTTTCTCTGTGCATTTGTATTTCAGCTGATGGTATATCGCATCAGTATCCTAATAATCAAACTAAGGACTAGCAGATAAAACAGGTGTTGCAAAAATATTCTTGTTACCTTTAGTGAGATGGGGATAGTATAGTACCTATTGCTTGTACAACAAATCTCAGTGAAGCCTGTAAGTCATAATTTCAAAGTCAAATTGTGCCGTTAATTCTAAGCCACATTCAGTAGCTTAGAATGTAGCTGAATGTACATTAGTAAAGTACATTCAGAAGGAGGTAATGTTCACCTACCACAGCCAAGATATAAATGAGGTTAAATTCATGGTCAGTGCCTTATAATATCTACCCATCAGTTCCTCTCTTTGGGAAACTCCTATGATAAAATAAAAGCCACTATCAAGTTGGTTATGCGTAATTTATGTAGTCACAAGTCTGTCAGACCCCAAATCTGGAATCAGACTCTTCCTCTATTATACGTAATAAACACTGGATTCTTCTTGGTCATATAGTATTGTACAGCGCTAACATTCCTAGTTCTTAATGAATAACAATAATTTGTTTCTCATCAATTTTCCTTTAAAAATGACTCTAAAACTCACCTTGATAAATGTTCTCTGAGGAATTAGGATAGTGAGGGACTTCCTAAAAAGTATGCTGGTTCATTTTTAAAAGACTAGGATACTGTGCTATGCAGGGTTCTCTAGAGGAACAAAGCCAGTAAAAGGTATATTTTCTAAAAGAAGCTTACTTGAAAGGGGAAGGGGAGTGCCACAGTAGCCACCTGGAGAGCAGAAAACCTAGTAGCTGACCAGTATTTGAGACTGAATGTTTCTCTACCCCTAGTCTCAGCCAAGCACTAAGACTCTGGAAGTTTCCTAGACCATGTCAGAATACTGAAGAGACCCTAGTCTGATGTCAGTAGAGAATGGCAACGGCATAGACACACTGCTCAGGAAGAAGGAACCAGGCAAGCAGCACTGCTTTTTCCACAGACCTCTTCAAATCTGGACTGCTGGTTGGAAAGTACAACCCACTTTGAGGGCTGGTGTTTCTCCTCAATTAATCCTCTGGAAATAGCCTCACAGACATGACCAGAGTTCATTCTAAATCACATTAAGTTAACAAGACCAGCAATCATAGATTCTTAATATGAGGAAAAACAATTCATGGATTTAGAAGACTTAGTTTCTACTACTGTGTAACAAACCATCCCCATCACTTAGTGGCTTAAAACAGCAATCATCTGTTACACAATTTTGGGGGACATGAATCTTAGCATAGCTTGGCTGAATTTCTCTGGCTAGGAGCTTTCATTGGGTTGTGGACAAGCTGTCAAGCAGGACAGTGTTCTCACTTGAAGCCTCCATTGAAGGAGTATCTGCTTTTAAACGCTCACATGGCCCTGGAAGGATTTGGTACTTGTGAGTTGTTGGAATAGGGGCCTCAGCTGCTCTTTGTCTTCTTGTCTGAGACCTCCTGGTGGCCTCCCTCAGTTCCTGGCCACGTGGACTCTTCCACAGGACCACCTCAAGACATTGTAGCTGACTTCTCCAGAGTATTTCAGAGAGAAAGGGCAAGAATGAGGGTAAGCAAGAAAAAAAAAAAAAAAGAATCTTTTTTAAATCTCATCTCAGAAAGTACATCCCATAATTCTCTTGAGTTCTATCACATCCCTAAGAAACCTCAATAATTTTTCCCAGAACTCCAGGAAGTGGTTCACAGAAGTGCATGACAGAAGATAGAGATCCTTGGATCATTTTAAAGGCAGCTACCTCTGATAAAGAGGAATTCCTAAAAGATGGATGAAGATTTCATTACTGCTATGTGGAAGGCTTAATGTATGAAGAAAAATAACCTCATGGTTAGGAAGCTGATCATTCATTCAGATACCTCTGGAAGGATACTCTCTGACTCCTTTGGTATCAGTTATTTTTGTGTCGCTGTGACCAAATGCCTGACAGAAACAACTTAAGGGAAGAAAGCTTGATTTTGGCTCAAAGTTTCCGAAGATCTCAGCCTGCTATCATGGGAGGGTGTGGTGGTGTGGCTCTGTCTGTGGTGAGAGCATGAGATGATTATCTACATGATAATGAACCAGGAAGTAGAGATGGCACAAGCCAGAGACCAGACTGTAACTTTCAAAGGCTCACCTCTACCAACTGACTTCCACCAGCCAGGACCTACCTCCTAAGGTCCCATAGCCTCCCCAAATAGCACTGCTACCCAGAAAAAAGTGCTGGAAACATGAATGGGGCGGGGGGTAGTTCAGCAAACCATAATACCTCTGAACTTCAGATTTATATATTCAAAATGTGTACTGTAACAGATAAACTCTGAAATGCTGTTACAGGGGGTCTATTGAGTCTTTGGGTTCTTCTCAAAAGAAAGAGTTCAGTTGAGAGACAGATATTTTAATCTGGTTTATTTAGCAAAGCAAAACAAAGCAAGTACTCCAAAAAGAGATTTCAGTAGGCCATCCCAAAGGTGGGACTGTAACACAGAGAGCTCTACACTGTAGATTTTAAAGAAGTTTTTCTGAATATGACATGAGTGGCACATTTATGGAATAAGGTGATCCTTTCCCTCGCCCAAGTTGTGGTAGACCAGATCTCCCTTTTAGAGTTTCTTTTCATAATCATCTATAAAAACCAATAAGGCAGGGGTCATGGTCAAAACCACAATATAAATGATACTGTAACAAAGCCAAGGTCTTTTGAGGAGACAGCCCTTTGTTAGTGCCTATGTGTGGGGAAATGCTCAGATATCTTCCTGGTTTGTATTTTCTCTAGGAATGAGCCGGGATGAGACAGGCTTTAGTCATACAGCATTGGCTAGCCTGGAACTTCTTATGTAGACCAGGCTTGCCTTGAACTTATATGACTCTTCCTACCTGTACCTCCTGAGTACTGAGATTACAGACATATATCCCCATACTTGGTGTACCTTAGTTTTTGTTTGTTTATTTATTTGTCTTTTTGAAGTAAGGTCTCCCTGTAGCCCCAGCTGTCCTGGAACTCACTATGTAGACCAGGCTGGCCTTGATCTCACAGAGATCCGCCTGCCTCTGCCTCCCAAGTGCTGGGACTACAGGCATATGCCACCACGCCTGGCTTACCTTAGTTTTTAATATATCAAGAAACCCTACCTATAGCCTCAGCGATGTTTAATCACAAAAGCAATTCTGACCCTCAGGAGACACAGCTACCAAGATGCAGCTGTCGTTTTCTTGGCTACCTTACACCTAACTCCTTTTTGAAATTGCTCAAGGTCCTATGGCTGATCTCACAGTTGAGGAAAAAAAAAAAAAAAAAAAAAAAAAAAAATGAGGCTTTATTATGAAATTTGGGGCCAGGGTTATACAAGTAGCTTTTCAGGTTGTACAGATAGTGGCAGGACTTGGGCTGTAGGCCTTGCTTCTCTCAGAGATTCACTGCTCACATCTGCTTCTGCCACCAACTTCAGTGCACCCCAGTTCTTTGTTAAGTCTGCTGATTTCAGCAAAGCAGAAGCCCTGGAGGGTATGGGCTAGTAGTAGTCAGCAAGAAGTCTCACTGGAGGCTGCAGTGCCTGCTGAGACAGAACAAGACAGTGGCCAGTCATTACCGGCTAACAGCCTGATGAAGCCAGGCAAAGTGAACAAATAAAACGCTCTTACCTTTCTAGTGAGAGTATTAATTAATCATTTTTTAACTGATCATTTTTAACTGACCACCTACAAATATACAATAATATGTTCAGCTGTAAAAATAAATCAGCATATTCCACTCTCACCCCTGCTGGCTGCCAGCACAGTCTCCCTGTATATTCATGTACCATGGTAGAGCTGCAGATGTCCGCCATGGCATTGGGAGACCCTAGACCACAACTCATACCCACTGTCTACACTCATCTTCAGAAGAGGAAGGCTGGTTGGCAGTGGGGTCCCTCCGTGATCACACTGACTCCAGCTCTGACAGCCCTGCTTGGCTACTGACCTTGCATACCACAGGCTCAATCTCTCTGTTCATCTCCTTGTTGACCCTGCTTAGTGAGCACCAGTACACTTTCATCCCTCCCCAGTTTTCTTCCTCTTCCTTTTCTTATTTTTAAATTTTGATTTTGATTTTACATTTATTTCATTTTATTTTGTGTGGGGGTTGCCAAAGCATGCACATGGAGGTCAGAGGACAACTTCAGGGAATTGGTTCTCTTATTCCACTACGTAGGTTCTGAGGATGGAACTCGGGTTGTCAGTCTTGGCAGCAGGAATCCTTGCCATCTCACTGTTCCCAATTTTGTACTTCATTTGCAGTAATTGTATGTATCTAAGGTACTGTGGGGTCTTTAGATATACATATATAATGTATAGAAATTAAACCAGGGCATTTCACATACCCACACCTGTTCACTGGGTTGAAAAGGATCATGTCACATTAATTTTTATCGTTTTGAAGTCTTCCAGTTTCATCTGGTGTGAAGGAAAAGAGGACAGTGCAGCACTAATACCCTTGTACATTTGCCATTGCTCAGCCAAGGAACTTTAAAGTTCAGAAAGGTCTCAAGGTGGCTGAGCAAAGCCGTCCATGAGCACCTGAAGGAATACCCACACACACACACACCTGCACGCCTGATCAGGTGTTAGGACTTCAACTTGATAATACTGTGTTGTTCTAATCCTGACTTCCTATCACATTGCTCATTTGTTGATGACTACCAGAATTAGAGAAGACAAAAT
>NW_008360317.1:6529658-6569100 GCF_000622305.1 Nannospalax galili | reverse complement strand
CTTCATTTGCAGTAATTGTATGTATCTAAGGTACTGTGGGGTCTTTAGATATACATATATAATGTATAGAAATTAAACCAGGGCATTTCACATACCCACACCTGTTCACTGGGTTGAAAAGGATCATGTCACATTAATTTTTATCGTTTTGAAGTCTTCCAGTTTCATCTGGTGTGAAGGAAAAGAGGACAGTGCAGCACTAATACCCTTGTACATTTGCCATTGCTCAGCCAAGGAACTTTAAAGTTCAGAAAGGTCTCAAGGTGGCTGAGCAAAGCCGTCCATGAGCACCTGAAGGAATACCCACACACACACACCTGCACGCCTGATCAGGTGTTAGGACTTCAACTTGATAATACTGTGTTGTTCTAATCCTGACTTCCTATCACATTGCTCATTTGTTGATGACTACCAGAATTAGAGAAGACAAAATGTTATTACATTTCATATACTTACTTAACATAAAATAATTTCTTAGTTGAGAATATGTAAGATTTATGGGAAAATTCGTTTTAAGCTCCTGTCCCAGCTACTTTTTGTTGCTATAATAAACACCGTGACCAAAACCCACATAGGAAGGAAAGGGTTTATTTCATCTTACAGCTCAGAATTCATCATGGAGAGGAGCCAGGGCAGGAACTCGTGGCAGGAACCTGGAGTCAGGAGCTGAGATACAGGCCACAGAGGAACAGAGGGACGCTGACTTACTGGCTTGCTCTCTTAGCCTGTACTCAGCCTGCTTTCTTACATAATGCAGTACTACCTGCCCAGAGATATCACTGACCACATCACTCAACAATCAAGAAAATGCCCCACAGGCCAATCCAATGGAGGAAATTCCTCAGCTGAGAGTCCCTCTACCCAGGTGGGTCAAGTTGACAACTGAAGATATCCAGCATAATTGACCCCTTGTCAACTTGACACACAAGCACATCACTATTAAACCACAACCTTTCCATTTCCTGGACCCAAGAGGTGATGTTAACATTAATATTACAATATAAAACAGTACAACTTTTAAAATCCCGCATTATTCTTTTTGGGGGGAATAATGGTATTTTCTTTTTTAAAAAATTTATTATTTTTATTTTATGTGTATAAGTGTATTGCTTGCATGTGTGTAAGCGCATCCATGTTGTACAATGCCCACAGAGGGCAGAAGAGGGTATCAGATTCCCTGGAGCTAGAGTTAGGATGGTTGTTAGCCACCAAGTGGGTACTGGGAATCAAACCCGGGTCTTCTGCAAGAACAGCCAGTGCTCTTAACTGCTGAGCCATCTCTCGAGCCTTAAGTCCTGCATTCTTAAAAAAAAAAAAAAACAAACTTAAAATTACTCAGACTATTGCCACAGCCCTTGATGGCCTCCCAGAATTTGAAGGTAAGACCCTACTGCAGAAGACAGAACATAGTTGGACACAGGATTTGGAGAACTAGAGCTGCAACTGACCTAGAAGCCACTTCCCCTAAAGGCAAGCTCTGATAGCTTTGGAGATTGCTATGAAAGTGCCAAGGGAAAACATTGACGGATGATCCAGCACCAGCTTCAACAACAGATAGCCACATCACCAGCCAGCCCAGTATACTCCATTGGTGCAGTAGTGGCACTTTTGTCTTGGGGCAATCAACAGCTACCTAATTTGACTAAAAGCCCACTCAAAGGGAGGAAACTCAGGCGTGGTACTGTAACATAACCTAATACACAATGCCAGAGTGGTCATAGATGAGAAAACCCCAAAACTATCACATCACTATACTAATGTGACTTCTTACTATGTGCAAAATATGTATCCTTATATTTACAGAGAAACATCCCACTCATCAAAGAAGCTCATTTTGCAGCAGCCAGAGACTAATACCAAGTACCAAAACTGGTCACACATGTCATTGTCTATGAATTGCCCAGGCCTGAGGGACACATCTGCAATGCAACCTCTATACCTAAGGCTCATGGAACATAGAACAGGGATACAGAAGAGGACACTAAGGAATCAGTTCTCAATAATGAAGCTCCTCATGCAGCAGAGGGCCAGGAACACAAAAGGCCAAAGCTGCTAAATAATGGTCCTTGGACAGGACCCCTTTATTAAACTTCATCCACTCAAGGCTCAGGGGCCATCATGGAAGAGGGAGCGGAGAGATTGTAAGAGCCGGGGAGGATGCCCATGACCGTATGGACACAGAGTCCTACAAGCTCCTAGGAACCTGCTCATATGATTATATGGCATAGGTGTCAGCATATACAAGTTCCATGCAAATTCAGGCAGACAGTAACCCAGCATAGAACTGGGAAAATGAACAGCAGACCCCAGTCTTGTCTAAAGGAATGTTAGCAACTGATTGCTGCTAGATGAAGAGTTGATCTGAAAACAAGGGATTCTAGGTAGACTGCCTAGACTCAGCAGATGGACTTGCACTGGGGAACAGCTGGGGGGGGTGGCGCTGACAACATAGTGGGCAGCAACAGGGATGACAGAGTTTATGGGCTCCAGTGGGGGGGAGGCTATGGGAGGATGCCATTTGGGATGGGGGTATAAAGATGATTAAGATTGTTTGTGATATTTTGTATGAAATAAACACACACAAAAATCAATAAAATAATAAAATAACTCTTTTTAAATTTCTTAAATCTGGGCTCCTGTAAAATCCCCCCCGCCAAAATATCGTATTTCAAGAGGGAAGGACCAGGGCACACTTAAGCAAAACTGAAGTCCAGCAGTGTAGACAACTAGGATTCACGTACAATCTTCTGGGCTTCAAAGGCTTGAGCAGCTCCTCTACTTCTCTGGCTCTGCCATCCACAGCACACACAGCTTGTCTTGTAGGCTCAGGCTGGCTCCACTCCACACCTGCCACTGCCCTTGGTGGTTACCTTGTGACCATGTGATCTCCAATATGCTGGGGTCTCCATTGCAACCGAGGCTGCACCTTCACCTGGCCTCTCTCGGTGCCAAGCCTCAGCTTCTCCCCATTACCCCTTCATGCTTTCAAAACCAGTACCATGTAGGAGACTCTTAAACATACCAAGTCATGCTTCCAGCTTGTGATGGAGCCTCAGGCTCCTCTGGATCACAGCTAATGTGTGCTGACCATACCAGATTTCACCTCTGTAGTGCTTGTCTCTTACTAAGCACAGCTGATTCCTCAGCTCTACCTGACCAGCATCTATTGTCCCAGTAAAGCAAAGGATTTTCTTCCATAGATTCTTAATCTAAACAGTCTGATAGTCTCTGCTTCCCTTGAAACGTCACAAGCCAGGCCTCCATAGGCTATACTTCTTTTAGCATTATCTTTCAAATTCCCACAGAGCAGCACACTAAGTTCCAAGCACTCAGTGACTTTTCTAGTCCAAAGCTCCAAAAACCTTCCACAGTCCTCTCAGACATATATGATCAGATCCATCACAACAATATCTCACTCTGATTCCGACTTCTGTCCTAGTTACTTTCTATTGCTGTTATAGACACCGACCAAACCAACTTGGGGAGCAAAGGGTTTATTTGATCTTACATCTCACAGTTCATCATTGAGGGAAGTCAGGGCAGGAACTCAGGACAAGATCTTGGAGGCAAGAGCTGAAGCACAGACTAGGGAGAAACACTGCTTACTGGCTTGCTTCCCTGACCAGTGTTCAGCCTGCTTTCTTATACAACACAGGACCACCTGCCCAGGGGTGGCACCACCCACAGTTTACTGGACCCTCCCACATCACTCAACAATATAGACAGTGCCCCCACGGAAATGGCCATAGGCAAATCCAATGGAAGAAATTCCATAGCTGAGGTTACCTCTATCCAGATGTGTCAAGTTGACAACTGAAGCTATCAGGCACTCTCCTGACTCCCATCTTGAACTATATTGTTCAAAGTATTTGAACTCCTTTTTTCTGGTTGCTTTTCCATTTGCAAATCTTTGTCAATTTTTTAAAAAAAAAAAACAACACAAATTAATTCACAGAACCATTTTGCATACTTTCCTATAATATTGGATAAGAATACAGTCTTACTGGAAATACAAATTAAAAGACATTATTTCATACATTATTAAACATAGTAAATCCTACCACTGGCTGAAAGCTGCCAGATCATTACCTATCTCACAGCACAATACATCAGGAGTCAATTTCATAAATAACATGCTTTTGTAATAATGGTTCAAAATGAGATTTTTGCTTCACCTACCATCAGAACACCAGATTTAAAAAATCAGAGTATTGGAACATCACTTACAACTTCAGGAGAAAAGAATTCAAATAGCCTGTAACAAATACCATATATAGCAAATTTGCTTATGTGGTGGTTTGGCAGATTGTTATAACTGGAAGTGGTACTGGTGCCACCTCCTGCTGATGGAGTGAGATAAGTCCTGACCATTTATGGATCTGTAACAGAAAGATGGACCTAGCTGTTAATGTTCCAGTTTCATTCCTCTAAATTGTAGGAATGAATTCTCATAGTTGGGAAGGTTGATAAAGATAAAATATAATACCATCACAATTTTTTATAAGATTTGAAAGGTTTACCTATATTTGATGTAACTGGGCTGCCTCTGATAGTGTTAAGCATGCTTTTCAGCCTTGAAGAGATGTGTGGGTTTCTGTAACACCCCAGTAGAGAAACAAGGCTTGAGTGAACTGGGGGATTTAACAGGATCAGAATTTCATTAAAAGGAGCTGATAGCACTGATCTTTTTCTATCACTGTATAATTTCAGTTCCCTTAGCAAAATAGAAACACATAAAGTAAGTCCAGTGCATTTGATCTTATCACCCAAGACAAAGTGAAGCTATTGAGTCTCCTCTTTTAGCAACGGATCATGCTTCACTGCCTGTGCATTAGAACTGTGCCCTTGTGGGGAGGGTTGAGGGGAGTGAAAGGGCAGGACGGGATCATAAAGTGCTGAGACAGGGTGTATGTACTGTAAGATACGATGCTCCAATGTTCAGTCTCCAAATTGTAATGAAGGTGGGAAATCACCGGTAATCCTATATCTCTAACTCAGTTATGTGTGTGTGTATATATAGTTTTATTTTTATACAAAAAGCAGAAGTCAGATAATATTAAACTAAAATGACTATAGCCGTAGAGATATGCAAAAATATACTTGTATGCGCATAAATATACATAGGGATATATATACATGTATGTATGGGTATAGATATGCTTAGATACATAAACATGTACCTATCTATGAGTGTAATTGTAACGTAATATACTTCTGCTTTTTCCTATTTAATAAGACAGCATTAACAAGTTAATAATAAATATATTTATCACAGATGATGACACAGGAACCGTGGGCAGCATACCTAGACCTGTTTTTTCTTGCTAAGTATATTGATCATAGCACATTGCTCATTTCCCCAGATCCTTCTTGAGTAAACAATTAACATCTTCGGGGGCTGGAGAAATGGCTCAGTGGTTAAGAACACTGGGTTCGAATCCCAGCAACCACATGGCAGCTAACAACTGTCCGTAATTCCAGTTCCAGGGGATCCAACAGCCTCTTCTGTCCTCTGTGGGCGTTGCACGACACAGGTGCACTTACCTACATGCAGACACTACACGCATACACATAAAATAAAAATAATAAAATATTTTTAAAAAGAATTAACATCTTCATAGTTGAAAGATGAACAGCAGTTCAAAAGAATAAATCACAAATGATTCAGAAGGTATCAGTATGATTCCCAACACTACTTCTCCATGTGCTCATATCACCAGAAAAGTAGCTTTGTCAATATCAGTTTTCCAGTCTGTCAAATAAAAGTCATCACTGTCTTTGCCAAAACATTTACAGTCAGAAAATGAAAGGTACTGCCTTTTACAAGGGAAAATGTCCAGGAAAGGGTATGAGATTTGAACTCCGGGCCTGACTGTAGGCTTTACTGGCTGTGTCATCTTAACAAGTCACCAGCCTCTCTGAGCATCTCTTCAGCAGTGACAGCAGTTCCCCACTAATGATGGAAAATTACCTTGAGGATACAATGTAGTCAGGGCAATCTCATCCAAATTGCTATTGAGTTAGGAAGAATTATTGCTTAGTTTCTATGTCATAGACAGCAAAATGTCCTCATAGAAATCCTAACAGTTTACACTACTCCCTCCTTTGGGGTGTAAGATTTCTCATTTCCACATATTTACTATCACTTGGTGGTTTTAATTTTAATAATCCCTTGAAGTGAAAAATGGTTCCACAAATAAATATTAGAACTTGGTTTGATTTAGCAAATGATCATAAGGTGCTCTGTCTCAACACTGAACTATGTATATAATGTCAACCAAATCAAATATCTATCATGAAGTAAGAGCAAAAACCTCAGCTTTATTATATTCACAAAACCTCTGTCATTAAAGATACATTCCCAGGCTCCCCATGGGTTTAAATCTGAAGTGGATTATTTTTTATTATTGTTTTCTTTTGTGTAGTTCTGACAAATAACTGAAAGACAAATACCTGATTTATTTTGGCTCACCTTTTCAGAGGGTTCCGTTCATTGTCCCTTGGTTCCATGCACTTGGGCAAAATATCTACTCCTCAGAAATGTATGCAATTTCACACTTTTGAATTGTTTCTAGAATATTCTAGTCAAGTTTTCTGACTCGAGCTGGGTATCTGAAACATTAGAAAAATGACACTAAAGATAAGGTAAGTAAGTGTGTGTGGGGTAACTGTATATTCATGCTAACAAAATGGTTTTTTAGAGATAACTTGGGCTTGCTTTGCTTTCTGAAAATGATGAATCACTGAATATCAACTTCTGAGAATTAGGACTTGGTATGTCCAAAGAGCCTGTGAACTCATTGGTCTGCTGTGAATTTCATCTTGTCTACTAGGGGCTGTGGTTTAGTCTATACACCCATGCATTGTTGAGGCCATGGAAATGGTAACTTTGTGGCCCTAAACACTAGATCCCATTCAGTCTTGACATGTACACAGACACATCTATGCACATGTATGATGAATGATGTACGATATTTATGTGTACATGTGTGCTGTGTGTATGCATAATGTAACCTATGTGGGGTGTGTACTTAGGTTCCATAAAGCTCAGTAATCAAAATAAAATATTTAAAGTATTTTTAGAAGATGAAGATATTGAAATGCACAGGTCTCAGATTTTCATGTTCTACGATGCTATATTAGTATATATCAGGAACAGGCACTGAGTTGTGGTTCATGTGACTGGTCCAGCTGCTGATGGTGTATTAGAAATGACACTGGTGCTTGAACAGATTGGACAGTGTAGATATCATATATTATCATGCAAGTTTTTTTCTGCATAGCTTTATTCCCTTTTTGCCATTTGGTTATTTTGTTAAGTGTCTATCAGGCACACATCTTTTCTTTGCCTCATGCTCCTATTGGGCAGCACATCAGCATACATGTGTGTTTGTGCATGTGTGAATGTGTGTGTGTGTGTTTGTGTGTTTATTCAAGTTTTGGCTCTAGTACATCTATGGGGTAATGTGATTGTCAGTAACTCTCCAGTAATAGTGTTCCCTAGGTTTTTACATCATTTCAGCTCCAGTAAAAGGCTGGGTGGTTCTGGCTGACCCCAATATGACCCAGTACATTCCTGAGCAAGGAACAGGTTGTCTGATCCCTCTAATCAATCGTAACGGACATCACAGCCCATACATGGGGTACTTTTAGACTCCGTGACAAATATAAGTTAAATAACATGTTGCAAAAGAATCACCATGAGCTTCTCCTCCACACCAGGAACCATGAGTCCTGAAGGCCTAACTTCAGGAAGACCCTTATATCTTGACTTTGTGTGCTCACAGATCACACACCCTGTAACTAAACAATACTGAAAACCCTGACTCATACTGTTTCTTGATTAGCTTGACAGGGGCTCAGAGGTATAGGAGCAAGTCCAAGGACCTGTCCCTCCTGTCCCCAAGAGAGTAGAAAACCCCAGAAAGAAGTGTTATACAGTAGTTCCCCTCCCCTATAAAACCTGCCTGAACTTGCTTATGAAGTGAGTGGGCAGGATAACCAAAAGTCAAATGAGCAGATTTGCCCTCATGTAGATACATGGATCCTTGAATCCAGGCCAGGGTCAGGGTCCCATCACTAGCACCTCAACAAGAACAACTACAAAAACTAAAGTGAAGGAAAGAAAGAGGGAGGGAAGGAGGGAGAGAATTTAAAGAAAAAGTGAGTCAGTCCGGCATAAGCTCCCACCCCACCCCCCACCCCCTACCACCTTCCTTTGCCTGACTCAGTCTTGTTCAGCTGTTTTCCTGGAGCCATTTTTCTGACTGATTACTTTCTTCTGTCCTAAAGTTAGCGTCACTGGGCTCACACTGGCTCACATTTTGACAGTGCTTAAGCAAATGTGCACTGCAGAGGGAGGACAAGGAGACATCTAACACAGAGCCTGGTAATTTCAGTGATTATACCTCGTGACAAATGAACCCTTTACACTGGGGTATTGACAGATCTCAGGAGAAGAGGATTGCTAGTGGCGATGTCTTGTGATACAGTTTGAAACATCCCATTCCTTTGTCAAGGGGTGACAGGTGTGTGAATTTGATTTATAACACTTCTACACTGGAATTGGAACCCAAAAAGAAAAATAAATGAAGGTCTTTTTATAGTATATTAAAAATAAGAGTGTTTTTGTGAAAAAAGAAGAAGTGCTGCAGAAATCTTGATGCCATAAACAATACATATTAGTCTTAAAAAGTAGCTTACAGTGGGCAATAATTTATGTCCACCTTAAGTAAAATCATTTTTGAAATAAGATGCTGTGCCATTAGTAAGAAATGAAAAATTGCAATAAATATTTTAATATTCTGCTGGAGCACCACTGAATTGATATGGTTTTTAAAGGTAGAAATATATTGTTATAAAATGTCAAAATATTTTCTTATTTTTTTATTTTTTATATTTCATACAGAACATGCCAAACAATCTTATTCATCTATATACTCACATCCTAAGTGACACCCTCCCATGCCCCCGCCTGGAGCCCATATACCTTGTCATCCATGCTGCTGTCCACTGTGTTGCCAGTGCCCCCGAGCCATTCCTGAGTGCTAGTCCATCTGCTCAATCTAGTCAGCCTATCTATAGTTCCTTGTTTTGTGAAAATCAGCTCTTCCTCATCTAGCAGCAAACTGTTGCCAATATTCTTTTACATAAAATTGGGGTCTGCTGTTCATTTTCCCAGTTCTATGCTGGTTACTGTCTGGGAGTCTCTTGGGCCACCCTGGCCAACAACTCAACAGAAGATATCTCCTGTCTGGCATTGTTTCTTGTTATGTAGCCTTTAGCTTATACACATGGACTCTTAAAGAATTATATCAATCCCTTTAATCTTTGGTTATACTTTCCTTTTGGGTATTTAAGATCATGCAGTAGGCCCAGATAAACCAATTTATTTTTACTCTTAAGGTCGATTGAGGATCTATTCCTCATGGGCTTAGGAGGAGCCCCTGGCTTCTTTCCTCTGCCAGTTCCATCTATGTGAAGATAAGTCAAAGGTCCTGCTCGACCGTGGATGGCTTCACTTGGAAGCATGGAGGAAATGTTTCCTCTGTGTTGGCCCTCCTTTTTGTAGACTCGACACTGGTTCAAGTCCATCTGATTGGACTCTAGGCAGAGGGATTAGCAAGGGGAAAAGTGTGTGAGTTTGAGAAACCAGAGGAGTTGCTGCTTCACTTAGTGTGGGCTTCCCCCAGCAAACCATGGGAAATGGAAACGAGCCCAAATTTAGAGGCTAGAATGATGGCTCAGTGGTTATGTACTGTTCATTTTGGATGTTTGGTTTCTTACAACTATCTGTAACTCCAGCTCCAGGGGATCTGGTACCCTCTTCTGTCTCCGTGGGCATCTGTGCTCATGTACACACATACCCACACAGACACATATTAAGTACACATAATTCTGTTTTGTTTTGTTTTGTTTTATTTTGTTTTGTTTTGTTTTAGGACAGGGCCTCCCTATAGCTTCAACTGGTCTGGAATGCTCTCTACAGACCAGGCAGGTCTCAATCTCACAGAGCTCCACCTGCCTCTGCCTCTTGAGTGCTGGGACTAAAGGCGTGTGCCACCACACACCTAGCCTTAATATCTTTTAAACATCTTTTGAGCTTTAGAAAGTCATTAGAAGATTTACAATTTACATCTGTACCAGGTCAGTAGCTGTGTTAGTTACCTTTCTGTTACTGTAGCAAGATACCCAAGATCATAAACTTAAAAAGATGCGAGATTTGCTTTGGCTCATAGTTTTGGAGGTTTCAGTCCATGATCTGTTTGATCTCTGTTGCTTTTGGGCTTATGACAAGAAAATAGTGGAAGGATTTACAGTGGGAGGATTTAGCAAAACAAGCTACTCACCTCACAGTGACCTGAAAGTGATAAAGAAGAAGGGGCTAGGCCCTCCATATACTTTCCTAGGGTACACTTACAGTGGCCTGCTTCCTTCCACTAGGCCCTGCCTCCTAAAGGCTCTGCCACTTCCCAGTAGCACCATGAGCTAGAGACAAAGCTGGTACACAGGGGCTCTTGGGAGACACTTACCTAAGCCATAGCAGCAGCCTATTATTATTAACATAAAATTTATGTTCCCGAAGGAAAATTTTTTTACCTGAAAAAACTTCGTTCTGTTTTAAAATAAAATACAACTGTGGATTAGCAAGTACTGGGGGGAAAAAAAAAGAGTAAATTCACTGCTTTTTCTTTATTCTTCTATATATTTCAAGGTTTTTTAACAAGGTGGTATTTGTGAAATAATGAAACATGATCTGTTTGATCTCTGTTGCTTTTGGGCTTATGACAAGAAAATAGTGGAAGGATTTACAGTGGGAGGATTTAGCAAAACAAGCTACTCACCTCACAGTGACCTGAAAGTGATAAAGAAGAAGGGGCTAGGCCCTCCATATACTTTCCTAGGGTACACTTACAGTGGCCTGCTTCCTTCCACTAGGCCCTGCCTCCTAAAGGCTCTGCCACTTCCCAGTAGCACCATGAGCTAGAGACACAGCTGGTACACAGGGGCTCTTGGGAGACACTTACCTAAGCCATAGCAGCAGCCTATTATTATTAACATAAAATTTATGTTCCTGAAGGAAAATTTTTTTACCTGAAAAAACTTCGTTCGGTTTTAAAATAAAATACAACTGTGGATTAGCAAGTACTGGGGGAAAAAAAAAAGAGTAAATTCACTGCTTTTTCTTTATTCTTCCATATATTTCAAGGTTTTTTAACAAGGTGGTATTTGTGAAATAATGAAAGTATCTATCAATCAAGGCTTATATTTTATACTTAGTATTACATATGAGTTCTTGCATTTTTAAGATTTCATTCTCAAGCATTCTGTAGAACCAATTATTATAAAGACCTTTTAAAAATGAAGTAATTCTGGGACCTGGAGAGATGGCTCAGAGGTTAAGAGCACTGACTGCTCTTGCAGAGGACCTGGGTTCGAGTCCCAGCACCCACATGGCAGCTACAAATCACCCTTCACTCCAGTTCCAGGGGAATCCGAAGCCCTCTTCTGACCTCTGCAGCATTGCACGTCACGGGTGCACTCACATACATGCAGGAAATACACTCATACACATAAAATAATAAATAATTTTTTAATGAAGTAATTCTAATGAGGTAATCATTTATTTCCTTTTTCTTTTAGAAATAACTTTCTAATCCTACTACCTTAGTGCTTTATGTAAATTGAACTTTGAGACAACCTTTCCTAATATTGAAAACTAAGAACATCTGCATGCCTTCTAATTTGACCACTAAAAATAATGTCGATTTTAAAAGTTGTCTTGTTTATCTAAGAAAGTTTAAATCTGAAAATATTTTAAAGAATAAATTATAGTGGTTCCATAAGGTAATATTAAATATGTTCTCTCAAATTCATACATATATAATCCTGGAGTTTTTCCTTCAGAGGGGTCTGTGACAGAGACAAGCATAGAGCTGAGTCAATGCCTACCCAAAGGGCAAGATAATGGGTATAATTTTGTTGAATAAATGTCATTTAAAAGTATATCACCTATTGTTTAGTATACTTATTCTAACAAACTTATTTAGTGTATATATCAGTGAGAAATTTGTGAAACAAACCAAACAACTTACCTAATATAAGAAAGTATAAAGGAGGGATTCTTCTCTGAATGGTTTTTTTTTTGGTCTTTTTGAGACAGGGTCTCCCTGTAGCCCCAGCTGTCCTGGAACTCACTATGTAGACCAGGCTGGCCTTGAACTCACAGAGGTCCACCTGCCTCTGCCTCCCAAGTGCTGGGATTAAAGGCGTGCACCACTGCACCCAGCCTGAATTTTTTTATGTGACTCAAAATACCACCCTTGCTTTTCAGTCATTAAGCAAGATTTCTTGTTTGACTTTGTGCTGACTTTCTGGCTTTCTGATTCTGGTTCATACTTGTTATGAACCATGACAGTATTTCCCTCAGCTGAGCTTAGAAAAGCCCCTGACTCCCCAGCCCACAATAAACAGTAATGTAGGCTATGGACCTCCACAGAACGCTGATCTGATAGCCTGGCTGGTGTTCACTTGTGTATTCTGTCTCTTAGCACTCATGCAAGGAGAGTAATTGCCATTTGCTTCATCGTCTCTTGAATTAGATAACTTCCCAGGACATCAGCAACACCAGAATAAGGATCTGAATTCATAATCCACAGGTCTCTGTCCAAGGCTTTGCCTGCTTGATTTTGCCCATATATCTAATTTATTTCTAGAACAGATAAGGTAGTTCTCCTTTGCAGACATGATGACCCTGGTGACAGCTGAAATATTTTATGTCCACTGCTGTGAATAAACTGCCCCTTCTTTTTTCCTCCCAAAGTCTCAGTGCCTTTATTCTGGGAGCTCTTCATGGAAGTTCAAAGCAGGAAAAGAAGTCAGGCTGGGGTCTCCTGGATTCTGAAAGAGAAGTCTAGCCTGGGGGTAGATATCTGTGAGCTTTGCTATTTGGTTCCTTTGGGTTTGTCAATCCCCCTATGTGTTTGTGTGTATGTATGTGTTTATATGTGTATATGTGTGTATATGTGAATGTATGAGTGTGTATTTGTGTGTATATATGTGTGTGCATATATGTATGTATGTGAGTGAATGTATGTTTATATGTATATGTATGTCTATATGTGTGTGTGTGTGTGTGTGTGCATGTCATAGCTAGAGCAGCACAGACCTTTCCTGACCTGAGAGTCAGTAAAATCAGGTGATCAGAGCACCCACAAGTAAGTGGGTTGCCTTTTTAGTGTGACCCACCCCAAATCATCTGCTAGGACAGCAGTGACCTAAATCCCATTTTCTGTACTTCTAGCATGTTAGTGCTAAAAACAAGTCATAACCAAATTTGGCCTCACTAATATTCACAGACAGCATAGATGTTGAAGAGGCAAAAATTGTGCTTGTCATCTCCCCAAAGGAGGAGTCCCATATGGGCCCTATAGTGAAGTTTCCTTTTTTTTTTTAAATTTTTAAATAGAAAGCACATGTGTGTCACTGCACCTAGGTAACACACCTCTTCAGGCATTCTAAAGTAAAACAATAACTTCTGTTTGGAAGATGAAAAGGGTTGAGTGTATGATCTTTCATATGGTAATGTAAGAGGTGAGTGTTTATGTGTTGAAGCATCTAACACAGTATGGGTGCTGTGTACAGAAGGCTACGACAGTTGCAAACAGAATTTCAGATGTTATACCTGTTGTGTATATAGTGTACTCATAATGTATTTTCCTGTTTCACTCTCAGTTTCTTATCAGCCTGTTGGTTACAGGAGCCTTTTGTTTCTGTTATCCTACTGAATTTCAACAAGCAAATAAGAGCATTTTCAGCTGATTCTCCTGTGTTAAACTTCAGGGTTGTTCTTTTGGTCAAAAGGGTTGCATCATCACACCTGCAGGAAGGAAAGTATTTCTGAGAAAGTTGCAGAAGCCCTACAAGAACAAGGTGAGGGTGCCCTGCATCTGTCTTTCATACTGGCTGGCCTATAGCCAATCACCCAAATCTGTCAACTCTGAGTACTTCTCTCTGAGGATTCCCTGGACTCTTGGCTGCAGGAATATGAAGACATTAGAAAAGGTTCACAGGAGAGCCACGAGAGTGATGGATGGAAGTGGTAAGGAAAGAAGCAAAGGTTGCATGTGGATTGCCTGTGGAAAGGAAACTGTGAAGGGAGACTGCTGGGGGGAGACACTCAGTGAGAGATCTAGGAAAAGGTAAAAGAAAGCAACAAGAATGCAGTGAATCTGAAAAGAGAAAGAATTAGGGGAAAGACAAACAGCTTTATTAAATGAGAGTTTCCATTTAAGGAAGTATGTTATCATTCTATCACTGTTGGTAATGCTGTTGCCCTGTGATTACTAACAACCTCCACAAGAGCTGGTGACCTGGAACACAGTCTAAGGAAAGGAAGCTTAGCTTATGGAGAGCTTCATCAGTCCTGTGCTTTGAGTAACCATGCTACTGTTTACTCGCACCCACTTCTGAGAGACTTAGAGGGAGAAGGAAGCCCTAGAGCTGAGTTATTTTTTAATTAGATGACAATGTACACATAAAAATACTGTATGTGTTGTAAAATTGTACACAAATATTAGTGATCTTATGACCATTTTCAACCAAGCCCTGCTGTCTGGGTCCCCCTTGCTGACACCCACCAGACCTTCCCAAGTGAGACAGGACATGTGATCTCAGGCACAGGAATGCCTGAGGCTCACACTTGACAGGGGCCAACAGACAGGTACTTTACTTCCCTCCAATTATTTGTCTCTTGATGTTGGTGTTAAATCTTATAATTCTTGGAAACAGCGTTCCATTTTTAGTCACCATGGATCAAAGCATCTTTCTCAGATGAGGCAGTGGTCCCAGGGAGTATGGCTCACTATTTTACAAGTCTTTTGTCAGGAAATTAGATGGTTGGATACAGGCTGGCCTGCAGTCTGACTTAGGAAGTTGCTGTCCTTCCCTTCCATTCGCTCTCTGTGTAAACAGAGATCACCATGTGTATTCTCAAGAGGACCATTTGAAAATACAGATCCACATATAGCTAGAGAACTTGGGGAGTGGTGCGGCAGTGGGTATTGAAGCAAGTTAATATTCTTGGTTAATACAGACCGAAAAGAACCATTTTTTCGTTCAGATTCTAAAGAATCTACCTTTCATGTCTCACTGACTCCTCTACCTCATAAGACAGAACACACTGAGCACAATAGAATCCTAACTTGGTGACTAAGAATCTTCCTGGACTGGGGGGTGCTTGTTCTGAGCACTGGTGGGGCTCCAAGCCCTGTTACTGTAGAAGCTGAGATGATGGGCTGGAGTTGGATCTGCTCTGAAATTTCTGAAACTTAGTTTTCTGGGTGAGCTGTGCTGAGCATGGGCAGTGAAATGTTCTCGGTCAGAAGGGAGATAAAGTAGATGTAATGTTAGAGTGACAGAGTTGAGGGCAGGGGAGATTGCTCAGTGGTTCAAGCACCTGCAGAGCAAGTATGAGGAATGGCCACCTGTAAGTCCAGCCTCAGACAGTAGAAACAGGGGCTCCTCAGAACAAGCTGGCTACAGAGAATAGCTATTTCCATGTGCTCTGGGTTTGATTGAGAGACCCTGTCTCAATGAATAAGGAAGAAGAGCAATGGAGGATGATTACCAACATCAACCTCAGGCATCTACCTGCCCTCGTACCACACACATGCAAACATGCATCCACACACGTCCATACAACACACATATGAATGAAAATAGAAAAAGAAAATAGGTGGGGTTGAAAGAAATCAAAGGTAGGACAATGTAGGGCATACGGGTTACATCAGGAACAGGGTGGTCTACATGTGACAGAAAATTCTAGGTATTTATGACTTTAGATAGAATATGTTTTTCTCCCATGTTGAGGAAGTCTGGAGAGATAGAAAGCCCCAGCCTTATATGGCACATGATGTTAGAGACCCAAACTCCTGTATTTCTCTGGCATCAGTGCATCTAATTTATGGTCCTGGTGGGTACTTAAAGTCAAATCATTGTGTCAGCATTCCAGACCTTAGGAAGAAAGGGGAGTCAAGGTATAATCTTTTTAATTCTTAAAAATATTTGTCTTGGGGGCTGGAGAGATGCCTTAGTGGTTAAAAGCACTGGATGCTCTTGCAGAGGACCCAGGTTCACTTCCCAGCACCCACAAGGCAACTAACTACCATCCATAACTCCATAATTCCAGGGGAATCTGATGCCCTCTCTGACTTCCATGGGCATTGCATGATAAGGGTGCACTTACATACATACAGGCAATATACTCATACACATAAAATAAAAACAAGCAAAATATTAAAAATATATTTGTCTTTTTAAAAAAAAAAGTATTTATTATGGGGGGGGGGCACCATAGTGCACATGTAGAGATCAGAGGACAATTGTGGGAGTCCATTCTCTCCTTCTACCATGTGTGTTCCAGGAATTGAACTTAGGTCTTTAGGCTTCTCAGCAAGTGCCTTTACCCATTGAGCTGTCTTGCTGGTTCAGTAATCTCTTTTCTTTTAAAAGAAAAGCTGACCAGATGACTTAGCAGATAAAGGCGCCTGCCCACCAAGCCTGACAAACTTAGTTTGATCCCCAGGGCCTGCATGTGGAAAGAGAGAATCAGTTCCCATAAGCTTCATGCCATGACACACACATGACATCCCCACAAACAAATGAATATAATACAAGCAACTTTCTAAAGAGGCCACAACTGTTCTGCTGAGACTTTAGGAAGAGCTACATGGTTCCACCACCTGCAGTTGAGTCTGGGAATGCTTTTCTCTTCCAGGTGGCCAAGTGTTCCATTCAAATGAAGGGTTGATATATTAAGATGGAAGGGAGAATGCACATGCAGAAACAACCCACAGTCTCTACCCTGAGAGCTGGAGACAAAGGACTGTGACTTCATAGAAATAGCACCTATCAGTAGAACTCTTGTCTTAATCTCTAGGTGTTTTGCTATGGACTGCCCATGTGACAGTAGGCAGATCACCTCACTCTTCAGACCTCAGACCCATCAATCTTAAAGCATGGGCACATGCTGTGTCTTCTGTCCTGAAAGTGGTTTTTAAAACAAGACCAAAGTAATCCGTGATCAAGAATTTGCTTTGTCTATGTGAATATACTTTGGTTATGAGCAGAAAGCTTACTCAGAAAATTGAAGCATTTAATACAATGAATAAAATAATGTAATGAATTAATAGATTAGTCAGACCTGATATTTCATGGGGAATTAAATGTTGGAAATGTCCAGTTCAGTGTCTTCTTTAATTTAGGACTGTTGACTCTGGCTGAAATTAGCATTGTAATATATTATAATAAGATTCAATTGCACACTCAAGCTTGAAATATATCAAGGAGATAAAATTACAGAGAGCTCCAGACCAGAGCACTGTTTATCTCCATTAAAATCTGAGTATCTACCAAGAACCCAACTCTGTAATAAGAACAAAGAGACATAGAGAAGCACTGAAACTTCTGTGAAGGTGTGTGGTGTCTATGGTATTGAAGTGAGCTCAGGTAAGGAGAGCTGGAGGACAGGGCCAGAGAACTGAGTTGGCTGTTCTTCAGATGTGGGTGAGCCACTTATGTGAAGAAGTGCAGCAGGTAATGGATACCTAGGCAGAGAGTTTGTGATAAAACTCAGGGTGACTCTGCACTTAGAAGTAGTCACCCTGGAAGTGGTAAAAAATTGGTAAGAATGTTAGACCCACCCAGGAAGATGACCTTGATTGAGAACTCACTAAGACATCCAGAGAAAGCCAGGGGAAGACATTGAAGAGGAGCTTAACGATAAGAGGGAAGTCAGATTAACACTGTGGAAGTCAAGAAGTTGTTTTGTGAGGATGTAGTATGTATGCTCACACGCTTGTGTTTATGTGTATGCCTATGAATGTGTGTGTGTATGTGTATGTGTTTGTGTCTGTGAGTGTTCTGGTCTTGACATTGTTGATCACTGTGAATACTTGTTATACAGCTCACATAGTATGGCCAGAGTGATCCTTAATAAACATATATTGCCTGTAGGAATAAATGAATGAATTATAAATATGTGTGTGTGTGTGTTTGTGTGTAACAGAAAGTGTCCATGGGGCGTAGAAGTGGGAGAGGACTAAAGGTGGAGAGGGAGGGATAGAAGCCTGTTGTGGTGGAGGAGGTGAGCAGTGAACGGGATGTGACTGTGAAGTAACATGATTATCTATACTGCGCTGGATCAAGAAGCAAAGGTGAGAGACTTAAGGACCAAACATAAAGAACTATGTTAGAGCATGAGGCCCTTGTGTGAATTTAAAACCTGAGGAAAAAGTTGAGAAAATATCTGAGTTTGAACTCAGAACCACGAGAATATACATTCATTAGAGACTCCCTGATAACTCCCAGTCACGAGGTGGGAGTGGGGCCAGCTGACTGGTGGATGCTCTGTGTGGCTGTGTATTGCACATCACACTCAAAGGATACTTATGCTCGGTTTAATATTCTGTTGTTGCTATCTGAAAATTTCTTTTTTAATTAATTAAATTTTTGTTTTATGTATCTGAGTGTTTTATTTCTGCATGTAAGTGCATCCATTCACGCAGTACCAGCAGAGGCCAAAAGAGGGCAACAGATTGCCTGGAACTGTAGTTAAGGCTGGTTGTTAGCAACCATGTGGGTGCTGGGAACCAAACCTGGGTCCTCTGCAAGAGCAGCCGGTGGTCTTAACTGCTTAGCTGAGCCATCTCATCAGCCTGACAAATTTTAAACATGTCTTATTCTGTGCTAACCCTGCAAATTGTGTAGCAGCCCTGTGTAAGAATAAATAAATCATATAAGCGTATTTTTGTAGGTTTTCACTGTTTTTCATCCAACATGCACCTATTGTGTGCTTCGTGTATGCCAGATACCTTTCTAGGCACTTAATTTTCTTGTATCTATCACTTTCTTGTGTTGGTAGCAGGATAATTGCATCTGTTCTTTTTTTTATTACAAAAAATTTCTTTAATATTTTCTTTTGATACTTTGCCTAATGTGCGCAAGTGAACATCACTGTAGCCTTGTCTTTACCTTTTGGCACCAGCCACTCTAATGAATGCGTTTTCTTGTGATTGCAAGTACAGAATGCAAAAGGATGCTGTTTAATCAATCCAAATCCTAGGATCGTTAAGTCACAAAGTCAAAAGGTTAGCCCAAAGTCTCTAGTCTCTTATCTCAATTTTGATGATCATTTGGTGCTCTCTTAAAGTCTAAACATTAATGTTCTTAAGGAAAAAAAGAAAATTCAGAAGTCTGGGTGACAGTATTTAAAAATTGGTTTACCTTCAATTTTATTATTCATAAAGCTCAATATTTTAATCTGTTGCCTGACTATCTGTAATTTCATATGTGAGTGGAAGGGCTTAGGAGCCCAAGAATTGGAGCCTTTACCACTATGTTAAGCGTCTTTCACCTCCTAAGGGAAAAAGATAGTTTGGTGAAGGATTAGAACAGAAGTAGCTTATTGATTCTCTCCCAGAGAAGGTGAAGATAATGAATGATGATGGATGACTTGAGTCCTTCTGAGATTAGCTGAAGATCAGTCCTACATTCAAAGAAATTATATTTCTCCTCACTTTTATTTCATGACATTTTAAAAGAACAATTTTCCCTTTCCCTATTTCATGAAGTTTAAATCACAAAAAATATAATGTTTAAATATGTTAACCTCCCAATAGCCTTAGACCTAAATCCAGATTTTAATTGGCATGATTTTATTTCTTTACTGCATATGGATACTTAGATATCCAGATGAGTTTTTCTTTTCTATGCAGACTTATACGTTTCGTATAAGTCTTAATGTAAGCTGCAACCCTGTGCTTGCAAAAGCAGTCTAATTTCATATTAATTGGGAGAGAAGAAAACATGACTCTAAGGTTGCAGTTGTCTCACTCATCCCCCTTATATCAGCTTTCCTTTGCGTTAGTGGAAAGAATGCTTCATTTACCCTAGATGTTTTCATGATACCCAGAAATATTAATGACATGCTACACCGTTTATTTTGCATAATGTGACATACTGGATGTTTGGGTGAACTGTTAATGTATTCTATTTACCTCTGAGATGATCAAGAACCCAGTTTACTGATGACAAGAGGAGAGTCCCATGGCAATTTGCACATTTCTATTTGCTCCTTTACCCTTGAGAAATTCTTCACACTATTTAAGCCTCAACATTAAAAAAAAACCCAGTGAGTCCCCAGAACCAGAACAGTTGCTTGCACGCTTTTCATTAGTGTTTGTCATGGTTGCTCATATTGAATTAAACAATTTGAAAGAATTTCATGCCATGCAAACAGAGCTGAGTTTAGATTGCAAAAGCAAATGATATATTCATAAAAGACTAGACAACCATGGTGCTTTGCATTCTAGGACTACCCTCAGGTTGCCTAATGAATATATTGCTCTCTATTGATTACAGGCTTTAATTTGCCTTTCAGCATGGGTCATTCTTTTTTCATAACACCAACTTAACCTGATGTGAGACAAGGATTTCCCCTACATAGTATTGTAGAACTTGGGTGGAATAAATTGAATGGCTGGTTCCTTTGTCCCAGTGGGGCAAATGGTAATTATTTATGGCCAGTAGAATTCATGAAAATTAAATTCCTAGAGATTTATGTTTTGTAAGGATTAACTCTTTGAAGTCAGTATAAATGCCTTTGCCTTTTCAGCATCTCCCCAGTCTCTGAGTTGAAATGCCTCACTGTTCCTTTGCTGACAACCATCCTCCTCTTCGTGCCTTTGTTATATTTTCAGCCAGTGACATGTTCATAAATCAACTATATAGCTTGAATATAAATGAATCATTTAATCTTACATATAAAACCAAGATCTGAGAATTCTATATTTTTTATTTAATAACCACATGATTAGAAGAAGCATTTCATTACAGTTTTAACATATTCAGTAACAATTTCCAGAGCAAGGATACATCCCTCTCAAAAGTGGCTGTAAATTTTTAGGTTTACATTTAAATTAATGCAGTTATATAATACTGAGCTCAGTATAAACCTTATAAGACATAAAAATAAGTGAGTTTTTACCCTTTAAAGAAGATCTCCATTTCATTTTAAAATATGCTGTTTCCTACATTTTTAATGCTGCTAACACTTAGATGTTTGTGGTGAGTCACCTGTCCTCTTGATCAGGGAGGGCGGAGGCTATGGGAGGGTGAGAATTATATTTTTGAGGCTCTTCCCATATTGTTGTTTAATTCTGTTTTAGAAATTTTATATTCTTTTATTACAAGCTGAAAATAATTTCAAATAAAATTCAACTTTGTTTTTATATTGCAGACATAAAATCTTTATTCTTTAACTAATGAGAGATGTGTCAGGGTATGCCTCTCGTTTTGGAATGCAAAGTCTAATAGGCTGTGAAACATAAATATTTATGGGTGATTATCAAGAAAAGGGTTTGATTTCATTTGCCCCCAGGGGAGGTAGCAGAGGTAGCATCGTCCCTCCTTTCATAATTACAATCATTTTCATTTGAAATATTCCTAGGCAGAAATAGAAAGGAAAATAAGCATATTCCATTGCAATAGGCATTAGCCAACATATGCTCCCCACTTTGTGTGTGGAGTGAAAAACCATTGCTCGGGATGGTAACAAAGCATCAGGGGCAGATGTCTGTCATTGCTGCTTTGCGCAGACTGCTGATGGCTTTGGGAAGCATGTGGCATTAGACAACTATAGTATTCCTGGTGTTTTGTTAGGTTGCTGGATGTATTGAACTCAGTAATGATTGCCTTTGAGCAAAGCAGTAGGTGCTGCTGATAGCAAGACCTTTGGCCTGATGAACACATGGCCAATGGCTGCTGGCTGGAAACACAACATTCAATTATTCAGGACCTTAATAATATACTTCTTTTTTTTCCCTTGAAACTTGTAGTAGAGGTTTGCTTGTTTTCTTTTGTAACATCTGAACATTTAACTTAAATATCACCCATATTTTTAAATTTATAATTTATTGAAATATTGCAACTGTATTAGAGGCAGTTTGGTACTGAGGGCAAGATATGAAGCCACGTATATTTACATACGCTTTTTGTGTGCTTGGTGGGTTTGAAATGTACAGTCCCAATATGATCATAAAGAGAATCATGTTTTTCTATAGCTGAACTCATCTTGGTCACAAGTGACCATTTCTGCTGATAACAGAGAATGTGACTTTGCCACTTCAAGGAAGCTCCCTTATGTTATTACAGAGTTGAAAATATTCTCTCTGGGGAATTACTCAATGAGTTTGAATTTTTCATGTTATTTAAATGCAGATTTCACCTTCCCTGACTGTATTGCCTTTCCTTGAGAAGGTTTTTCTCTCCATTTCCTCTTGATCCTACCCCTCTAGCATTTGAGACAGAGAGAGGCCCTTGTGGCAATGGGATGGGGCCTAGGGTGCCTGGCTCAGGGCCTCCTCCGTGAGAGGCCTCCTGCTGTTCTGTAGAATGTCAGCCTTTGTCATCAGGAGCCCCATCCTGAAGGCCTTTGATCTGTTCTCCCCGCAGGTGGTACCTGATGCCACTCCCAAGGCATGGCCAGTATCTTAGTCTGTTGGAGCTTCTATAAGAAAATACCTTAAACTAGATAACTTATAAATAGCAGAAATGGATGATTTAGAGTTCTAAAGGCTGGAGCTTCTAAGATCAAGGTGCCAGAAGATTAGGTAACTGGTGAGGGCCTATTCTTTGTAATAGTGTTCCCCAGAGAAAGGAGGGAGCCATAGAGGATCCTGATGGTGAACTTAGATTGTCAGTAGGATTTATAATCACCTAGGAGAAAAACCTCTGGTGTCTATAAGAGCACTTCCAGAAAGGTTTAGCTGAGGAGAGAAGACCTAACCATGATTGTGAGTGACACATCAATGGGCTGGGATTCTAAAATGAATGAAAATGAGGAAGCCAGTAGAAAACCAGCAGCCATATCTTTGTACTTGCTTACTGTGAATGCAACATTACCAATCACTTCATGCTCCTCCTGCCGCAGATAGAGCTGTTGTCACTGCCGCACCTTCCTCATTGTGATGAAGTGTACCCTTGAACTGTGAGCCCCAAACCATTCCCTTCTTTCAGTTGCTTTTGTCAGGTGTTTTTTTTTTCAGGGCAGTGAGGAAAAGTACTAATAAAGAGGAACAAGCACCAGAGATACATATGAAGGGATTTATTAGTTTGACTATGTGGTTGGTCGGTGGCTAGATAGCCCCAGATGGCCATCTGTAGGCTGGAGAACAAGGGAAATCGGCACTTGTTCATTCCAAGAAGCTAGATGCTTAAGAGCAAAAGGAGAGGGAAGAGATGGGTGGATGGAGGAGGGAGGCCAGTGATACGGTCCCAGTCTGAAGTCAAAGGCCTAAAAGCTTCCCAAGCCTTTAGTATAAGCCTAGTTCAAGGGCTGAGAAATGTGGAGTCTGATGTTCATAAGTAACAGCAGTAGAGAAACACCGTGCTAGAGAAGGGGTGAGTGTGGAATGAGAGCAAGCTAACTTCCTCTTCTGTTGTACTGGTTCATCTCTGCTCCCGGCCTATCAGATGGTGCTGCTCATCTTCAGAGTGGGTCTTCTCCACTCAGTTCACTATTCCTTATGCCAGTCTTCTCTAGAAACACCCTTAGAGGCACCCAGAGAAAGAATGCTTTACCAGTTCTCTAGGTATCCCTCAACCCAGTAAAGATGACAGCATACGTATCTTCCTGTGGCAGTAAGGGCAGACAAGCTTCCTCGGGTCTCTTTTTACAAGTGGGAACTAGTTCTATTCTTAAGGGTTCTGCCCTCATGACTTAATCTTCTACTGAAGGCCTCACTTCCTAATATTGTCCTAATAGTTATTAGATTTGAACATATGAATTTGGTAGGATGCTATACACATTCGTGCCACGGTAGCAGCTGTCAGTGTTGCCTGGGCCATCTCCATGTTTCCATGCTCATTGATGCTGCTGCCTCTGTGAGACCTCTATGCCTTCTATCTGTGGACATCCACTTCTGAGTCCCTTCGGGGCTAACCAGCCAGTACAAGAGCTTTCTCTACTCATCTGTCCTTCGTTGGTCTTGATACTGGGGTTTAGACAAAAGCCTAGTTTCCGGGAAGTCCTGACAGATTTGCTTCCACCTGACCTGGAAACCCAGTCAAAGAGATGAGCAACAAGGATGGCAGAAAGAGTTTTATTATCATTGGGATCGCACCAGAAAGGACAGAGGTTTAATGGTCTAAAACATGCCTTCAAAGTACTGATAGCAGTCTTACTGTTACATAGGAAAGAGAAACAAAGGCAGGGATTGGGGGTTTCCATGGTAACCGTCCAGTCTTAGAATGGCTATGGTCTTCTTGATTATCTGGGACCATTATCTCTGGATCAGCCAATGCAGAGCTATGTGGGTGTCAAAGAAAATCTGTTCCTTAGGGGATAGCATCAGTCTTTTGTTTTAAGATGTTCATCAGTCAGACCTGCTGCTCCTGGAACCCCAGGCATCTCCAAGGAGACAGGTTCAGGAAATCTCATAAGGAAGGAAATGAAGCAAGATGGAATCAAAACCAAAATGGTTGGCTACAGGTCAGTGATTGGGCCCCACTGTGAAGCCACCATTCCATCTGTGGAAAGGGGGTCAAAGGTAAAGCCCTGTTACCACTTTAGGGAGATCATAGGAAGGTTTGCAGATCTTCTCTGTGCCAGAGTGCCTGGATGAGAAGGGTTGGCTCATCTCACTCATCTCCCAGTCTAGACTTGCTCAGCTATCACTGACACTCTGGGGCCACCTGTATCGGTGGATGCAACAACTGGTGGGGAATAGAGAACTTTACTCAGGTATCTCACACTTGGGGTCCCTAAGAAGCACACAAGTGGAACAGACAGTTAAAACCAAAAGGTAGGAGTTTAGAGGAGAGCAATAAAAATTTTAAGTGATTATTGGGCCTGGAGAGATAGCCTAGTGATTAAGAACACTGGCTGCTCTTGCAGAGGACCCAGGTTTGATTCCCAGCACCCATATGGTGGCTAACAATTGTCTACAACTCTAGTTCCAGAGGATCTGATGCCATCTTCTGATCTCTGAGAGCATTGCATGACATGGGTGCACTTACAAACATGCTAGCAACACACATAAAATAAAAGTAATAAAAAATATATAAAAAATGTTAAGTGATTGTCTAAAACACCCAGAGAAAGTAGATGTACACAGAAAAATAAAGTAATAAAACAGGCTCATAGAAATAAGCTGAAAAGAAGCTACTGTACATTATTATCATAATTAAAGGGAAATTGTAGGCCCTAAGTCTGGATGGGGCATTGAAGGTTTATTTATGAACATTGTAATGAAGAGACTGCAAAGGACCGGTATTTCTCTTTTTCCCCACCCTTCATTATCTGATCTCAAAACTCTCTCCTAGCAAAGCCTGGCATCCTTTGCCACTGCACACAGTGCTTTCTCGGGGGATTGAAACCAGCACATTAATAAACCATTTTCCAAAATTGAAAAAGATTTTAAGCTGAGCATTGTAGTAATTAGTTTAAATATAGAGGCACTCCTATTTCCTTTTTGGAAATTTATTTAGGAAATCCAACATGTCCACAGACCAGAATAAGTCAACTTAATCTAAAACTAGATCCGTGTAACCCTTGTCACAGGGCTGCCTGCAGCATGGCTGAGAACGTACACATCTAGAGTGCATGTCTAGATGAAGACATTTAACATCTACCTTCTGTGGCGGAATCTAGAGCTAAGGTCACCCACAGCTATTTCTGCCCAAAATCTCTTGAATTCCCTGATGTACTGATTTGTTTTTCCCTTCCTTCCAAGAAGAAAAGTGATCCAAAACCTTCAATATGATATTATGAGATTTTCAGGCTCCAAGGGTCTTGGTAGCACATCAGAGGTCAAGGTCCTACGACTGCATCATTTCTGAAGAGGCAGGCACAGGTCTGTGGTCCTTCATGAAAGCAGCTTCTTCTTCCTGGTTTTTCCCGTGAGTTCATATCTATAGAATTTCCAGCAGACTGCTAGACATTTGTTTTACATATCACATTGAATGTGAAGCAGCAGAAACACTATGCAATTTAAATTTTAAATTGTTTAAAGCAATTCTCTAAAACATCTATATCCATGAGACTCAAAGTTGTTCCAATTTCATTGCTTTGTCAGTTTTGTTTGGTAACCTCCTCTACTACCAAATAACCATATTGCTAACCCTCAGTTAAAAATGGATTGAGATTATTATTTAGAAGAGTTTTGGGATAATAATTGAAAGTGCCAGGCAGTACTCTAAGAATACAAAGCCAGAAGAGTCAGGAGCTGTTGTCTCATGCACACTTTCCCTTGGCCTGATTGGCATTTCAGACCAGGTGGTTCTTTGCTGTGGGGTGAGCCTGCACATTGTCAACTGTTTAGCAGCTTCCCTGACATGTACCCTTTAGGTTCTAGTAGCATCGAAGTCCACGACATGACAATCAAAAATATCTTTATGGACACCGAGGCATGGTGGTGTGTACCTTTACTCCCAGCCCTCAGGAGGCAGAGGAAGGCCAGTCTCTGTGAGAGTGAGGCCAGCGTGATCCACATAATGACTTCCAGGTAGGCTGGGACTAGGGAGACCCTGTCAAATAAATATTTACAGGGCTGGTGAGCTGGCTGAGCAGTTAAGAGCCCTGGCAGAGGACCCGGGTTCGGTTCCCAGCATCCACATAGCAGCTAATAATCCTTCATATCTCCAGTTCCAGGGAATCTGACATCCTCTTCTGACTGCCTAGGGCATTGCATAACACAGGTACACTTACATACATACAGGCAATACACTCACAAGCATAAAATAAAAATAATAAATAAAATATTAAAAAATACCTTATATACTACCAATGTCCCCTGGAAAGCCAAATCCCTCCCAGTTGAGAATCACAGCCCAAAGAACAGAATTTTAAAGGATTTTTTGTTCTCTATAGAAGATATATGTAAGATATTCTAACTTATATGTGTAAATTTTAAGTCTCTGACATGGTTTTGTAGGAGCACTATGGGACAGAGGGCTTAACTGTCCAAATCGTATCTGATATGATAACAGACTGAAATCTGGTGGCCTTTTAGGACTATGTGGCCAAGGACTGTCCACCAAGAATGAGGTTCAGTCAGGTCAGATGAATTAGAGTGGAATTAGAATTTTTAAAACTTAAGCTGGGCGTGGTGGCACACACCTTTAATCCCAGTACTCGGGAGGCAGAGGCACGCGGATCTCTGTGAGTTCAAGGCCAGCATGGTCTACATAGTGAGTTCCAGGCCAGCTGGGGCTACAGGGAAACTCTGTCTCAAAAAGACCAAAAGAAAGAAAAAAAAATTAGGGTTTAGCAATGGAGGTGAGTCCTAAGTGAAGTATAGTCATTGGGTATATAGATTGCTCAAGACCAAATCTGCCTTTGCTTCCTGTATACCCCTGCTTCATTGTCCTGTTGGTTAAAGAAATGTCATCTCTGGTTTCTCTCTGCTGTGGTTTGGCTATAGTTTGAGTGTGTCTCCTATTGAATGACCTTGGATGTGAACAACACCTGCTCCCTCCATATAAGGCGCCAACAACAGAACAAAGTAAGGATTCCATTTACATTTAGCTTAGTGAACCAGTGAATTTATTGAGCATTACTTACAGGAGCATGGGTGACCCTAGAGCAGCCACATTACTGAAAAGTCTCACCCCACCATAGCTGCACAGGTGGAGCCTCCTTCAGTCAATCTTCTCCCTGCTATGCACTCTAGCACATCCTGAGGCCACATGCAGCTGCAGCAGAATTACACACAGCTAGGATAGAGGTGCAGGAAGGGGTATCAGATGAGGGTCTCAGGACCCTCGCTCGCCTCTCCTTCTATTAGGGAACATCAACAGGCCAATCTTGAAGGTGTCTTGCAGATAGTCACAGCTGGTCTGTTAAAGATGGTAATGACTTGAGACAACATCTCAAAGCATAAGATGGAGAAGCGATTGAGGAACATATCCCAACATGAATTGCTGGCATCCAAATATGCTTGCATAGGTGAGTGCACCCACATATTTGCTATATGCCACACAGACACACAGACACACAGATGAGAGAGAGAGAGAGAGAGAGAGAGAGAGAGAGAGAGAGAGAATGCTTGGTTGGGAAAATCTGAAAATATATTTGGCTCACAGGATTATTCCATATTTTTTGACCAATTCATACAGGCTTTCAGATTTTTCAGGTTAATTTCACCTTGACTGTTAAAAAAGCTAAGTCCAGGGGCTGGAGAGATGGCTCAGCAGTTAAGAACACTGGATGTTCTTGCAGAAGACCCAGGTTCAAATCCCAGCACCCACATGGTGGCTAACAGCTGCCCATAACTCCAGTTCAAGGGGATCTGACACCCTCTTCTGTCCTCCATAGGCACTGCATGACCCAGGTGCACTTACACACATGCAGACATAACACTCATACACATAAAATAAAAATAAATTTTTGTTAAAAGGCTAAGCCCTTTCATTTTAAAGTATCTGTAGGAATTTTTTCCCCAGACTGAGGAGAAATTTTATGGATGGGTTATAAATAAACTCTTTAAAAACTAGTAACAGTTGCTGTGTTCTTAAGGCACCAATACTATGTAGGCGTTTGAAATGGAATAGATTTATATAAAATTCGGAAGATAAAATGTGTTAAGTGAAGAAAAGGCTTTTTCGGTGCTAAATTTGGTTGATTAACTATTTTTTCTTTGGTTGGTTTCCAAAAGATGTTCTTTGAAAAACCAAAAAAGAAAGAAAAGTCATTTTTAATGACTAAATATTTCCCCGTAAAGCCTTCTTTGAAAAAACTTGAATGATTCGTCTACCTTTAACATTGGAAAAGGAAGTGTTTCCTTGAAGGGCACCTTTTCATAACCATTTTTCAAGTATGACTGATCTCTGCACCCACAGTTTTGAAGCCTCCAAGAAACATGCTATCCACTGTGCCACTTAACCCTGGTACCTCTGTGTGCCATTTCTAAACCATATTACAGTTATACCTGAACAAAAATAAGCCTGACTCAGCTTTTAGTTTTAAGGCCAGTTAAATTGAATTCTGAGAGCTTGTTCCTTCTGAAATCTCATGGAACTGTATTCTCAAGCCAGGCCTCACCAATACTTTTATTGAAGCAGTCTTTCCAGCAACAATTTGGAAAGTAGAAGCTAGGTTTCACCCTTATCAGTGAATCTTTCCCTTTGATTCCTAGGTCTACCACATCACACAGAGAAGAGAGAGAGAGAGAGAGAGAGAGAGAGAGAGAGAGAGAATCAAGCAGACTTCCCAATTATTCTCACTGTTTTCAGTGGGAATAGCAAGCTGCTTTCAGAACTTTGATATGTTAAACAGGCACACACACAATCATTCACTATCTTGGGTGGAGGGCAAGGTGGGGTCCTGAAGTGTTACAGTCAGGTGCCCACTCACAAGAGGAGCACATGGCTCAATGAGCTTGTTTACATTATAAACAGTGGCTTTGGGGTACAAGATTAAGTAAAAGTCATTAATCCAGATTCTGTCCATATTGTAAGTCATTCCCATACCTCTGTGCACATAATTGGGTCACAGATACACAGATGCAGAGTTTCAGTTTTATTGTCCAACACAAGTATAAAGAAACAAATATCCCTAACACAGAGGAAATAGGTAAGTTGTAGCTCCAGGCTGGTGAATCCAAACTGAAAACAAGTACATGGAGTTTTTCCTGAGGAATTAGACTTTCATATCATCTGTCGACAGCTGTCTAGACCTTCAGATAAACTTCCAACATCTGACATAGTAGTTCATCATCTGTTTTCTACCTTTTTTTGAAGTTGGGGGGAGGCTTTTTGAGGCAGAGTCACCCTGTACTCACAGCTGGCCTGGGACTCATGATGCAGACCAGGCTGGTCTCAATCGTACAGAGAACCTGTCTACCTCCACACACCAGACCACCACACCTGGCCTATTCCCTACTTTCTTCAAGCTGAGGCTTATCCTAAATTATCATTTTGCTCCCTGATAGGCTACTGGTCCACTGGCTTTCTTGAGTCTGGTGGCCACTGCTGTTAGTCAGTTATGGATAGGGTCAGAGCTGTTGCCTTGTTACTGGATTTAGCTGTTGTGGTTGGGACCGCGCTTTGAGAGGTGACGTCTCAGGGCAGCCCTGTAACTTCTTCAGTTCACTAGATCTTGGCTTCTGATAAACTATCATTTCCCAAGGATTACATTCTCTTTCCTATATAAGCATACATTATAGAACTTTAGAACACAATTGAAAAGCATCTTTACTTACACCCACTTGATTTTTATGTGTACATTTTAGTGATCTCTTACAAAAACTCTTACCTCTCCTGTGATTGATGAGAGGCGTTTAAGGTTTTGGGGGGACAAAAAGGCAATTTTGTTCCATTTCCCCCTTTAAAAACCCCAAAGTCCAAACCAAATAGGAGAGAGAGAGAGAGAGAGAGAGAGAGAGAGAGAGAGAGAGAGAGAGAGAAAGAGAGAATATACAAATATGCACTGGGAAGAAGTGCATTCTTTGTCGTCACTGGGGGCTACAGGCTTGCTTGAAATCTTTGCTTAGTATTGTGTATCCCTGTCTGCCACTAGTGTTGATAGGTGCCCACAGACATGACCATAATTCAGTGCGTAGCTAGAGCAATGATTATCCTCAGGAACCAGCAGTGGAATGAGTAGCAGGGAAGCTGGCCACTGTTTGTGCTGCTGTCTCTTTTGGGACTGGGACCCTGCGCCTGCCTATTTCTACTTGATGGGACACCAATCTGTGTGACTTTAGCTTGTATCTGCAGAAAGCTGGTTTATTTATTTACTTATTTATTTATTTATTTATTTATTTATTTAGGGGAGTGTACGTGCATGGTACCACATCAGGGTCAGAGGACAACCTGTGGAAGTCAGTTCTCACCTTCTATCATATGGGTCTTGGTGATCAAGCTCAGGCTGTCAGGCCTGGCAGAAAGTGCCTTTATCTGCAGAATTATCCTGCAGACCCAGAAAGCTGGCATCTTAATGCCATTGTGCCAAGGCTGTGGCAATGTGTTGTCAATTTCATTCAGAGAACTGACTCTGGAGAAGGATCCTGTTGGTATGCCTGTAGGAGCAGGATTTAGTGATAGTGAGGGTTAATGTATGTGATTAATGGATCAAAACAATATTATACAGTTGCCAGGACTGTCACTACAACAGTAAGTCCATATGAATGATTTTAATAAGTTTTCCAATAAAGAACTTTGAAAGGCATTTTGAAATTTCTGTTAATGTAGAACTTTTTCAAAAGTGTTTATGACTTGTGCCATACTGTATATGTATCTACCCATTCTTAGTTAGAAAACTCTCAATGAAAAGTTTTTGCTAATGATAGAAAGCAATGACAACTTCTTCCTTTTTGTTTCAGTACTGCTAAGACCATGCTTTCACATTTATGTATCTCTAACACGGTGATTAAGTCAAGAGGAATTACAGGATTTGCTTCATTTCTTTTCAGGCCCCCTTTGTATTGCTTATGTTGGGTAATTGATGTTTCTGCCTCTTTTTCCCTAGGACTCCCCTCCCTGGTGGCTGTAATGGGGAAATTTCTCTTAATTCTAATATCGCCAAAAGAAATTCAGATGTCTGTGGCATACAGTGGACCTAACATAAGGCTAGATCCTGCGGTGAAGTCTGAGAGGACTTAGGCATTAAGTGGTTATGCTGAGGAGGCAGTGCCCTATTATGTGCAAGGGATGGAAATCAGGATGGAAATATAAACTTGAGTCATTGGTGTTTCAATGGTATTTGAAGCTGTTAGAATGGATGAGATCATCTAGGGAGGAAGTACAGAGAAGGGATGAAGCCTTCCCTTTCCCTGCCCACAAGGCAGGCTATGGATGGTACAGCCTATCCTAAGGCCCTGAAGGGTATAATAAAACTTCGCATATTGCATCCATGTGTGCACTCACTCTCTCTCTCTTTCTCTCTCTTTCTCTCTCCCTCCCTCCCTCCCTCCTTCCCTCCCTCCATCCTTCAACACATAACCCAAACTTGGATGTTTGACATGAACTCTGCTTAAACTTTAGGATCATTATCTTTGTAGTCACCACCGATAATGGGCTCAGGTCCCTGCAGGAATGTAGGTATTAAGTACTATCAAGAATTCTATGAAAATATGCTTACTATTTATATAAAGTATAACTTGACTGCAGGCATAACATATATGCAGTTTCACCAGTAACAGTGTGTTGGTCACTCATCTTATGTCCTTCTGACCATCTCTAGAAGCAATCAGCCATTTCCTCCTCTCAACTTCCTATCAGCCTGCTGAAATCCAATCAACATTTCCTGAAAACATACTATGTATGTGCCATGTTCTTGTCTAGATTCTTGAAGACAAAGCTTGGAAGGGAGGTACTCTGCCTTTGTAGAGCTTACTTTTTGTACCAGGAGACAGATGTAAATAAATATAAGCAAGCGTATGTTAGTGGATAATAAATATGAAGAAAAAACTTAAATCAGAAATACCAGAATAAGTTAGAAATTAAATTGGGTAAAAGGTTGAATTTAGTGAAGCTTTGGAAAAGGTAAAAGAGTTAATCAAGCGCCTTTCTGGGAAGATTGTAAGGCCCGGTGAATTCTGGGAGTACCAACCAGGCCAGTGTGGCTAAGAGAAGGAGCCCAGGTGAGAATATCAGGAGCGAAGCTGGAGGAAAGGACAGCCAGAGACTCAGGAACCATGGATAGCTCTTTGGCCTTACTCTGAGTGAGCTAGGAAACCAGCAGAAAGCTTTAAGCAGAGAATATCAGAAAGGAAATTATGCATTAATTATGTGGTGGTGGATACATCTGCCCATTGAGTTGAGTGTGCACACTCAGTAGAGCTATTGTAATAATAGCTCATGTCTTGTCTCTAGGCAAGACATGATAATGAATTGAACCAAGATACCTGGTAAAAAGTAGTGAGGTTCTGGCTACATTTTGTAGTCAGTGCTAACAGGCTGTCCACTTGGAGGGTATGCTGTGGTGTGTGAGAGAATCAAGACCGATTACCAGGATGAATTCTGACCTGCTCTGCAGGAAAGATGGAGTGTGGTTGATTGATACAAATAAATCTATCAGGTGAGCAGGTTAGGGGTTATGTTTGAAGGGGTGAGGAGCTCCACTTTTCATTTGTTAAATTGGAATTTTCTATTAGACTTTCAAATGGAGAGAAAGAGGTAAATTAAGAAACCTGAAGTTCAGAGGAGAAAGCGGAGGCTACAGATACACAGCTGAAAGTTGTAAGCACATGAATGAATGTTATTACTATGGAACTAGACAAGATCATCAAGAGAATGGGAAAAGGATGTTCAGGAGTTGCAGCGTGTGGAACTGTAACATTAACATACCAGGGGAGGAGGAAGTCAGCAAAGAACATTAAGTAAAAAGTGGAGCTGAAGGGAAAATGGAAGTATATGCTGTTCTAGAAGCCAAATGAGAGAAGGTATTGACTGGTTACATTAAGTGAGACTGATAGTGAGTAGTTGAATTAAATGAGGCCAACAGTGACCAGTTATATTAAGTGAGGCTGACAGTGACCAGTTATATTAAGTGAGGCTGACAGTGACCAGTTGCATTAAGTGAGGCTGATAGATCTACTTTACAAATAATGTCATTTAGGTCTTCTACATCAATATTGATTTCTTCATGTTATCTAATTCCTAATTTAACTTCAAATAGAATTTTCAAAATATATATGACAAAAGATACTTTCACCACTCTGCTTTTCCCTCAAAATTTTATTATAAAAATATTGGCTGGGCGTGGTGGCGCACACCTTTAATCCCAGCACTCAGGAGGCAGAGGCAGGTGGATGTCTGTGAGTTCAAGGCCAGCCTGATCTACATAGTGAGTTCCAGGACAGCTGAGGCTACAGGGAGACCCTGTCTCAAAGCCAAAAAAAATCCTAAAGTTTGAAATAGCTGTATAGTGTGTAGCCATCATGTAGATTTAACAATGACATTTAAAAAAAATTGTAATGATATATTTCTCTCTCCTATCCACAAATCTCTGTTAATTTTTGAGTACTTCAAAGTAGGTTGCAGTCAGTTATCAGTACATTCAATTCCTGAACTTTTTAACATGCTAGCTATAATTCAGTATTCGTTCTTTTAAGGTAAAATATACCTATGGTGAAATATATAAATCTCAAGTATTCCATTCAGTTAATTTCAACAACTTCATGATGCAGCATAGAGGCCAAATATTAAAGCTTTATATTAAGACATAAAGCACTCTATCCCCTGTGGAAAGTCCTTTATTCTTCTCCTGGAAAATCTACATCTGTCCTATCCTCCAATGTCAGTTGCTATTCTTGCGTTTTTTTGTTTGTTTTTGTTTTTGCTTTTTTTTCACTAGAGACTAATGTCCCTTGTTCTGGAATTTCAGAGAGATCGGATCATGAGTTATATACAGTAAAACATTGCTTACTTCTTTTAACCAGCATTTTAAGGCTCTTCTAGGTTGTTATATAAGTAAGTTACTTGTTATTCTTTTCGTTGGACATTATTCCATTGTATGGTACTAAATTTTGGAGACTATGTTTTGAGCGCTGGGCTTATTAGAAGAATGTAATCACAGTGTGTCCTGGGAGGAGCATGATTCATGCACTGTGACTTCCTTCGGCCATTGTCACATTTTGTCCAGATCATAGCTCAGTCTGCATGGTATGAATGGCACAGGTGAGGAACAAAGGCCTCAAATTTCTGAAATATTCAGAGATAAGACCAAGAGAGCCAGATTGCTATTGCACACTCTTATGGCTTTATATCTAAGATGTTTTAGACTAAAATTGGTTGAGATAGTTACGAGTAACACATGGTCAGGGCCAGGAATTCTTAAATGCATGGCACAGTAGGACTATGGGAACTGCACAGATCATTTTAAATTCTCTGGTAGTCACATTTTTAAAGTAAAAAGAAACAAATGAAATTAGGTTACTACTATATTTAGTGAAACTCAATAGACTCACAGTATTAACATTTCAACCTGTTACCAATATAAAAATTATTGGATATCTTCCTTCTCTTACCCTGGGAACATATCTGGGTTGCTACCAGCTCCACATTAGAATAACTGCAGTAGGTCATGTGTAACTTAAATACCATATTCTTCCAAAATTGCACAATATTTATAAACACTATATTTATTTTACAATAAAAAGAGTAAGTCTCAGCATAGGAAATTTGTAGCCTTTTATTTTTTTATTTTTTCTCTAAATCCTTGGGACCTGACAAGACTCAGTCCTGCCTTGACCTTTTACTTACCATGCCCTCCTGGTTTTTAATGTGTCCTTATTTTTGGTCAGAAAAGAAGGTAAAGATTCTCTTTTCCAGTTGGCAAGCACTCCTCTGGATAACCACAGCCTGCCTGTATATCAATCTCGATGTCCTTCAGCATACATGCCCCGGATAGAGAGGTCTCATCATTGTCCTTGTGGCCCCGAGAGTAAACTCTGCTGACCTTGAGCCTCACAAATTTCTCTTTCCCCAAAATGTAATTGTTTTACTTTTAACAGCTGAACATGGAAATTCTTTGAAGGCAGGTATCACACCTGATATTTCATCACAGAAGCTTCTAGAACTTTGGCTCTCAGATTATCAGTTTTCAGTCCCCAGGAATACAGATGAGGGAGGACAGCTGGGCTCAGGAATCCATTTGTGACAAAGGTCTAGCCAGGTGTGTCTTCTGTAGGATTTAGCTCGGGGCTCAGGCATCAAGGAGAGATGGTAGTCAGCTGTAGGTGGTCACCTTTGCAGACCTGGCAAGTGAAGGCCACAGAAATGATATGGCTGAGCAGCAAAAGCTCTGGACATTATCAGTTGGTCCCTAAGCCACATGATTAGACATTCACATAAATTATACTAGTCAGGGAGATATATGACTTGGAGTTCATTTGGCCCAGTAGGTATGATATATGAAAAATAAATAAATAAATAAATAATAATAAATAAATAAATAAAAATAGTCTCTGTGTAGGGGCCTTAGGTTATTTCTTCATACTTTGAAATCCACAGCTTAGAAGTCCACCTGATACAAACTCAAATTTTTGCATATCCAATTCTTCTAAATATAACCCAAGCAATCACATTTTTAACCATTTAAGCCCCTCTCCCTTTTCATGCCCCACAAAACTCCACCCAACATCTGCTAGCTGTGGTGGTGTATTGGCTATACTGGGCAGGAAGCAGATGTTCTTGGCAGTATGTTCTAATTACCATGCAGTGACTCTCAAGCTAGAGTTCTTCCTGTGTGTAACTGAGTGTGCTGGCTTCTCTGCGCCTTGGAGGTTGTCCAGTAACTGTTCTGGCACTCTTTTAGCAAAGGACTGCTTTCTAGGCATTTCTGGAAGTCTGAGTAGGGACAGATTCATTTGGCCCTAAGTATTTACTGCGACCAGCAATATCATTGCAGTAGACTTTGGCAACAGTGTCCACTTCCATTGCAACACTGGACAATCCCACTCAAATTATTTACCCTAAGAAGATCACTGCTGTAGGCATGCTCACTACAGGGGAGGCTTTCAGGAATCCTGTGCAGAAGTCTCATTACCTGACAGCTGCCATATGGTGTTGGGGGGGCACTCAGGAGGTGTATCCATGTTACCTGACAGCTGTCTCATGACTATGCATGGGATACCCAGTAGGTTTAGGAAAATCTATGCTTTCCAGCCCTTGTTTTAGAATCTCATATCACCCAAGCTGTGTTCATCTTTAGCCATACTGTTCTCAGGAAACCCAGGTTGAGTTTGAGGCTGTCCTTTTGTATTACAACAAGCATTACAAAGTATCAAGGAAATGTCAGAAAGAATCTCAGTTCTTGATGACCCCCGTGTTCCATCATTGACACTAGAATTCTCAGGACTTTTAAAATAAGGGTCTCACTGGGTTGATGGCTTAGAAGAATGCAGGTGTTAAAAAATGAGAAGCACTTGTTCAGACAGACATGATAATTAAAAGATTCCCAGGCTTGTCTCCATGAGTTCTACACAACTGAGATATTTACATCCTGACAGCTATAGTGAGTACCTCTGTACTTCCTGTGACCCAGGAAGCTCTCCCGCAGGGTTTGTAAAGGAGGGTGCCCTACAGTGCAAATAAATAAATGACAGGCTGAGAAAATAGGAGTGATGAGTTTCTGGGTCCAAGAGACTGTCTTGAGTTAGATCAAATCAGACTTGAATTCCTAGATTCAAGCCTCAGCAAATTCTGGTCACTGAATATTCTGGAATCTACAACAAGCTGTCCACTTGCCATTTCCTGGCTCACAACAACCTTCATATTCAGACTCAAGAAGAAAACGAAATTGCTGAGCATCTCTCAAATTGGGGTGGGTATAACTGCATAGGAGCTGGTAATGACTATGGAATTTCATAACCACCAATTTCTACCCTTTTTCTAGTGAGAACTCAAGTGCTGTGTCGATTGGGATTTTGATGGAGTAAATTCAGTGCAGCAGTATTTCCCAAGTGGTGAATAAAGCTCAGGAGCACTTTTAATGGCATAGAGGTCCTTAAGGATGTCATAAATCTCGAACTTTGCTTTGTGCTGGAACATTTTATTACAGCCTTGGTGGTACTTGGGGAAAAATGATTGGGTTATAAATCACTCAAATTAAGTAATTTCAGTGTGTGTTTGTGCCCATAAACTTCATCTAGGTCTTAAATGTTTTGATCAAATTTTATGAGACTTCTTCGTTAGGATTTAATGAGAACATGCTTTGATAAAGGTCTATATTAGTTAAGGATACAAAATAATAGATAATGTCACTCTCTTCGGGGTATGAAACATATTTGTTGAAAAATGCTGTGTCATTTCCATATGCCACTTGAAATTCCAATTATTCCCTTTAAAGTCCAACTAGTATATTGTCTCTAGGGACATGGTCAGGCTATCTACAGAATACTGGAAAACAGCAAAACAGCACTTGATGGCATAAATATATTAATTTAGGTCCAGAGCAGATGATGAGCAAGAATAGAAAGCTATAACTTAAGAGTAACCGTTAGACTCTACAGATGGGAAGGAAGGACTGGGAAAAGGATTCCAAAGAGTACAATTCTTTTTTTTTCTCTTCAAGGATTATTTCTTTGTGAATTCTGAGTCAATGACATAAATTTACACTGTAATCCAAGAGCAAAGACAACTGAAAGACATCTGGATACAAATGCTTGACTGGAAAGGACTTAACATGACAGAATGCATGAAATCTGGTGGGGGGAATGGGAGGGGTGTAGACAGAAGAGGGAGCCTAAATTTGATTAAAATCTATTATATTAAAATTCACAAAAGTTCAAAAATATTTTTATAAAAAGAAAATAAGAGGAAAATACAGTACTGCAGCTAATAATAAGAAGAAGGATAAAAAGAAGAAGAAAAGAAGAAGAAGAAGAAGAAGAGGAGGAGGAGGAGGATGAGGAGGAGGAGGAAGAGGAGGAGGAGGAGGAAGAGGAAGAAGAGGAGGAGGAGGAGAAGGAGGAGGAGGAGGGGGAGGGGGAGTCCGCTACCCCATTGGCATTGACTTGGGGATCTGTCTATGAGCACTGCACAATGCAGGAGTTTGCTGAAAAGCAGCTTCTCATCCTCTTGGGGTACTTCTTAATTTCTTAGACAGTGATGGAGCCCTGTATCAGAGAGAGCTTAAAATGCAGAGAAGTGTAGTAATAAGCATCAAGCACATCATTCAGCTGAGTAATCACTTCTGGGCCAGTCATCCATTAAGTCTCACTATAGTAGCTAACCCATTACAGTAAGTCCTTTGGGTTAGTGGTGAAATGCACACTGTCATATGCCAAAGAGGAGGAAAGTTGGGGGAAGGTGGGGGTCACAGGCCAGGTTCCCAGCCTAACCTGGGTCAATCTACTGGAGTGTAATAAAAACATAAAGCACATGGAATCCTAAGGGCTGAATTAGGGATGGAAGGGTGTGTTGAGATTGAACTAAACTTCACAGTAAAATTCAACTAAGCTCTAAGTTAATGATTTATCTCTTTAAGGATCCAATTATGGTGAGGCCAGAGTCACTTCAGAAGACCGTATTTCAAGAGCGAAATCAACTCAAGCAAAAAAGTGATGTGATATGTTTAAGAGATTAAAAGAAGTTGGTATTTTTGGAGCATCAAATGATTGGGAAACTGGGAGGTGGGACTGGAAATGGATTTCCAGGTGGCTGTAAAGAAAGCTCAAGTTGTGGGCTTTCTGTGAAGCCTGAAATCAAGGACTTTGAAAGGTGGCAGATATGTCAGATTTATGTTTTAAAGAGAACATTCTGGACATGGGAAAGGAAAGATTTGTGAGACACAAGCTTAGAATCACAGACACTGTCAAAAAAAATCAAAGCAAGATTAACCCACTGCAAATTTAATAGGTCCAGAAAAATCTATACATTAACCCTTTATCATTTCGTTTTAATTTTTTAAGTATGAGTTGTTTTATTCTTCAATTTT
>NW_008360317.1:6523555-6529540 GCF_000622305.1 Nannospalax galili | reverse complement strand
ATCCGCCTGCCTCTGCCTCCTGAGTGCTGGGATTAAAGGTGTGTGCCACCATTTCCATCCTATTCTTCAATTTTTAAAAATTTTATTTATTTTTATTTTATGTGTATGAGTATATTGCCTGCATGTATGTAAGTGCACCAGTGTCATACAATGCCCAGGGAGGTCAGAAGAGGACATCAAATTCCCCTGGAACTGGAGTTGCAGATGATTAGCTGCCATGTAGGTGCTGGGAATTGAACCTGGGTCCTCTGCAAGAACCACTAGTGCTCTTAACCACTGAGCCATCTCCCCAGCCCATATTCTTCAATAATTTTTTATTTCAGTAAAACATACATAACATCAGGTCTAGGGAGTTGCTCAGTGGGTAAAGCGCTTGCCAGGCACAGTAATACACATCTGTAATTTCAGTGCTTTTTGGTGAGATGGGAGGCAGAGACAGGAGTCTCCCAGAAGCTCACAGACCAGCCACCCTGGTGTGCTTAGCAGCCGACAACCAAGAGACCTTGTCTAAAACAGGGTGGAAGGCAAGAACTAAAACATCCAGTGTTGTCTTCTGTTCATCATGTGTATACCTTGGTGCTTACATGCCCCCCCCCCCACACACACACTCTGCACATCACACATGTATATATAACATCGGATTTACCATTGTAGTTATTAGTGTGCAGTTCAGTGGTATTAAATACATTCACATTATTGTGTAACCATCACAACCATCCATCTCTATTTTTATCTGTGAAACTGAAACTCTTTATCCTTTGAACAATAGCTTCCTTAGACCACAGCTCCTGGTCACTGCCATCTCTGTATTTGTGAGTTTGACTACCTTAGGAATCGCTCATAGCAGTGGAATCATATGGTATGTGTCTCTTTGTGACTGGCTTATTTCACTTGATACAATGTTCATGCATGCTGTAGCATGTGTTAGAATTTTCTTCCTTTTTAGGATTGAATAATATTCCATTGTATAGACAGACCACATTTTGCTTATATACTCATCTGTCAATAGACATTTAGATTGATTTTATGGTTTAGCTACTATAAATAATGCTGATTTGAACATGGGTATAAAATTCTGTTGTTTAAAACCTGATCATGGATGATGTTGATGATGTTGATGATGACGATGATGATGATGACAATGATGATGATGATGATGATTTCTGAATCATAATCTATGGTAAGTTTTTTACTGAATTTTTGTGAATTTCATACAATTTTTAAAATTTAACTTAGATCCCCTCCCTCACCCATCTGTACCCCCTTCTACCTCTGCCCAATTTCTTGTACTCTATTATATAGATATACATATATATGTATATCTATATGCATGTGCCTATATAGTCAAACGTGTCCTCAAATGCCCTTTGCTATGGGTCTATCCACCAGATCCTGGTCAACCTACTAAGAGTCTTGCCCTTAAATGAGACTGACTCTTCCCCTCCTGCAGCCATTGGTTGCAATAGTTCCTCAGGTGTGGTTGGCGTTTCTTGCCCACCTCCCTACATCCATGCTGGGATTTTGTCTGGTTTGAGCACACATGGGACTTGAGCATGGGACTCACCATTTTCATGAGTTCATATGAGTAACTACTGCCCAGCTCTCTGGAAAATGTGGTTTCCCTGTGGTCATCCACCACCTCTGGCTCTAACAATTCTTCTGTCCTCTCTTCCACAATGATTCCTGACCTTGAGAGGCAGAAGTTTGATATAAGTATCCTATTCAGAGGTAAACACTCTACAGCCTCTTATTCTCTGCACATTGGCCAGTTGTGGGTCTCTGTGACAATCACCGTCTGCTGCGTAGGTAAATTTATCTAGTAAAAGTTGAATGATGCATTATATATGGATATCAGCCACTGAGTCAGTTTAATACTCTATCTATTAAGCAGAAGACTCAAAACACTAAACCTACAGAACAAAGAAAAGATATGCTCAGTTTTTGAGCAACCACCATTCTGATTCTGGCAGTGATTGTGCTATTTCTGTTTCTCACCAACAATACACACGAACTCCCGACTTTTCCACATGATCCATAGTACTTGATATTTTTTGTTTCATTGTTTATAGCAGCCACCCTAATGGGCATGAGGTGATCTCATTATGAACTAATTTTTTAAAATATAACTCATTTTTTATTTATTGATTTTTTGTGTATTTCACATTATGGACTATTTTAAACGTGCATGAAAGTATGATGAAAATACAAAAATACTCCAACCATAAAAATTTAATAGATATTAATATTTTCCATAACTTTTTTTGGGTCTTTTTGACACAGTGTCTCACTGTAACTACAGCTGGCCCAGAGCTTGCTATATAGACCAAGTTGGCCTTCATCTCACAGAGATCCACTTGCCTCTGCCTTCCAAGTGCTGGGATTAAAGGTGTGCAACACCACATCCAGCTCATGATTTTATTCTTAAGGAGATAAACATTAATTTATAGTTTAGCTGAATTTTTTAAAAGGTATTTTATGTGTATGTGTATATGCATGCTTGTCTCTCTGTGTACCAAATACATACAGGTGCCCAAGGGAACAGAAGAGGGCATTGGATCTCCTGGAACTGGAGTTATAGGCAGTTGATTGTGAAGTGCTGTGTGGGTGCTGAGAACCAAACCTGGGTCTTCTGCAAAAGCATCAAGTGCTTTTAACTGCTGAGCCATCTCCCTAGCCCCAAGTTTAGCTGAATTTTACTATGAACTTTGATTAACCCCAATATGCTCTTCCATTCTGAATTTACTCCTTATAATTTCTTATGTTTTATGTTTTAGTTGCACATATTTGTAATGCTTATTAAAATATACACACTATTTTTTTCATGTACCTTCAAAATTTGCACCAATGGTAGTTAGGTTAATCAGCTGAACATTAATATAACAAATATCAGAGACAGATCAATTTTTTAAAAGGAAAGGTTTATTTTGGCTCATAGTTTTGAAGGTTTCATTCATGTTTGGACAGACTGGTTTCTTTTGGGGACTGTGGTAGACAGAAAGAAAGAGAAAAACAAGGAAGGGACCAGCATACTATAATCTCCTTTGAGAGCATGTCCCCCAGTGATCTAAAACTACCCACTAGGGTCCAGCTCTTAAAGATCCCATACCTCCCAATGGCACTAGGCCCTACATGGGCCTTTGGGGATTGCTCCAGATCCAGAATAAAGTAGTATTGGATTCTGTGCATGCTCTTTCCATTTTTTTAAAAAACATTCACACTAATAGTTCATGTATGTTAATCTCTTTTATTGATGGAGTCTCTGTTTGGTTCACTTTAGAATATTGTTAACAAGGAACTGTGGCATCCCTTTACATCATTGCTCTCTCAGCCTTCCTCACTTAGGGTTCCCTAGGGATTGAAGCTCTAATGCCCATTTCAGGCATGAATGTAAATTAGCTTCTCACCTACATAGGCTTCCAGAAGAGTTAAGCACCACCTCTGGAGGTGGAGAAAGCAGTTCCTCAGATGACTGCCTATCATTCTATGGTTCAGATGAGAATCCCAGTTTGAGAGAGTCTCTGAGGCAGACTGTTGGGTTTTAGAGCTTGTCTTTAATAGGTGGCCAAATGTCATCATTCAAAGTGACTTTCCAGATCACATCCCCAGCATTGAATAAGCAGATTTTTTTTTTCATCCTTGCCAGTAATTATGATTGCCATACTCTTCTCTTTTTGCCAACTCTGTGGTATAAAAGAGATGGGTCAGTGCTTAAGACCACTGACTGCACTTCCAGAGGACCTGGGTTCAGTTCTCAGTACCCACATGGCAGCTAATAACCTTCTATAACCCCAGTTCGATGCCCTCTTCTGACCTCCACAGGTATTGCCTGACTCTAGTGCATTTACATCATGCAGACAATACACTCATACATATAAATAAAAATAATAAATAAAATACTTTTTAAAAAAGCGAGGCGTGGTGGTGCATGTCTTTAATCTCAGCACTTAGGAGGCAGAGGCAAGCAGATCTCTGTGAGTTCGAAGCCAGCCTGGTCTACATAGCCAGCTGTGGCTACAGAGAGACTCTGTCTCAAAAAGAGCAAAAAAAAGTGGAAAAGTGATATCTTTTTTATTTCCCTGATGTCTTTTGGTCTATGTGTGCACTTCTTTTGTATAAATATGTGTATGTGTGTGTAATTAACTTTTTTTTTCTAAAAACTGCTGGTTTATATACATCCCAACTTCTTGTTAGATTTTATCTTTTTCTTATTGTAGATTTCTTTATATATTCTGATTACTAATACTTTGTGCCTTATATGATTGAGTGCATTTCAAGTTTGCTTACAAACAAGGTTTTCATTTTTATTTAATCTTAGTCAAATCTATCATTTTGTCGTTGGTATTCTATTTAGATATTTTTCAGTACCCATAGAATTTTCCAATATATTTTCAAAGATGTAAAGTTTCATTTTTATATTGCTGTTTTTGCTTCTCTTGTAATTGATGGATTGTCTTTTGTGTATAGCAATAAGGTGGAGGTTCATTTTTTTTTTTAGCTTTTCATGGAGATAATCGATGGTCCAGGAACTATTATTTTTTGTACGTGTCTATAGCCTACATATGTGCGGGGTTTTTCTTTGAGTTAGCTACACTGTAGAATTCTGTTTATCCCTGTACCAATATCTCACTCTTTTATTATAGTTCTGTTATATGTTTTAAAATCTCACTGGGAAATACCTCCCACTCTTTTATTTAATCATCTTGTCTCTTCTTGGACTATTGTTTTTATATATGACTTTTAGAATCAAACTTGTTCAGCTAAGAAAATAAGTTTTGAGAATTTTGTGAGCTATTCTTTGAGTGAATAAAACAATTTGGGGAAAATTGACATATATGAAATTGAGTTTTTTCTGTGAATATGCTATATCTTCATATATATATCCAAATATTCTTGTATGGCTTAGTAATACATTGCAGTTTAGTTCATGAAGCCCTTGTGGGTGCAGATAGTCTGCTGCAGTGCTCCAGTAATAAATGAGGGACAAAGTTGCTGAGTGAAAACACCTCATCCTAAAACTGTGGGGTAAGCTATCCCTTGTCCTTATGGGAACTTACATGTAAATAGCAAGTTGAATGAGAGAAATTAACAACTTGAAGTAACTGTGTGTGATGTTTTCATAGAAGGCTGCTATCATGAGACAAGGACAGGTGACATGAGAACAATAATTTCTAAAAGTGGCATGTTATGGTTAACCACAGGAGGCAGAGAATTACCTACAAAAAATTACACCACTGACCAGGAAACAAACACCCAGAATAACTTGTCTGTTTATGTTGGAGAAACAAATGAACAGTGTCTCCCAAGGTGTTAATATTAGTCTAGAGGAGGATTATTAAGAGAACATATCTACTTACATGAAGTTATCTTTAAAAGGCACTTGGGATGTTCAGTGGGAATACAGGAATAAGTTTCAGTGTTTGATTCTGCAGGCATAGAGATGCTTTGGCTTCAAGGGTCCAAGGCTTGACTCTGGAATGGTGGCTCCAGTGGGGTGGCTCCAGCACTTAATAGCTTAGGAGTTCCACAATTCCCATTAACTGGCAAGTGCATGAAGAAACTTTTGTTTTGTTTTTGGAGTCAAGGTCTCACAGTGTATCCCTGGCTGGCCTAGAACTCACTATGTAGGTCAGACTGGCCTTGAACTCACAGAAATAAGTCTTTTACTATGTAGCCCTGACTGGCCTAGAGCTCACTATGTAGACCAGGCTGGCCTTGATCTCACAAGAGATCTGCCTGCCTCTGCCTCCTGAATTCTGGGGTTGAAGGCGTGCACCACCATACCTGACTACAAAGAAACTTTTACAGAGAAATATTTTATTGTTGCAAAACATTGTATAGTTCTAAATTTTAATATTTTATGTTATTATTATTTTTTCCACTACTTTTTTTGTTTATTATAAGAAGCATTTCATTACAACAGCATTAACCTATTCAATAACAATTTCCAGAGCAAAGATGCATCTCTTTCAAAATTGGCTGTAAATT
>NW_008360317.1:6521835-6522659 GCF_000622305.1 Nannospalax galili | reverse complement strand
CAGTTCCATCTATGTGAAGATAAGTCAAAGGTCCTGCTCGACCATTGTTGGCTTCTCTTGGAAGCATGGAGGAAATGATTCCTCCGTGTTGACCCTCCTCTTTATAGACTGGACACTGGTTCAAGTCCATCTGGTGGGGTCTCCTTGGCCTCCTTGATCAAGAGGTCAGATGACCCACCACCTTTACAGGATGTTTTGCGAGATGCTCATAGTCCCTGGGAACTAATCGACCCAGGCGGGCAAGGAGCAAAAAGTGTCCTTTGTGTCCCTCTGACCCAATTAGTATAGATCTCAAGCTATGTCTGTTAAATATCCAAGAAGGTAAGTTCCACCATCCTGGCATTTTTAATTACTGTGTGTCATGCAGATAAGTCTTGGGTAATGACTAGTTGGTCTCGAATAAACCATATCTAGAGATATTTTTCTTGGTCTGTTATGAATAATTAGTCCATAGATTGTAGGAATAATATGGTTCCCTCGGGTTTTCGTGACCAGCTAGGCATTGTTTCTCTCTTGTATCGTCTCACCCCTCTATCATGGTTTTCCCACTTAAGATGCCCCCACTTCCCCCCCTTTCTTCCTTACTAATACTCTTGCTCCTATGATCCTACCTCTGTTGAACTGTTTCTTTCTCCTTATCCCCTAGGTTCCTCATATGCCCTTCCCTCCCCCCTCCCCTAATCTGACCCAATTTTTATCCATATCTCCCTTCTTAACGTCTGTTACCTACTATTCTTCTCCTTCAGGTTATTTCTTTTCCTTTACCTCACTGTTTCCTTACCCTTGTCCTGGTTCCTGCAGTTATGTCTGTTTGCATACATATT
>NW_008360317.1:6487122-6518128 GCF_000622305.1 Nannospalax galili | reverse complement strand
GATTTTGTCTTCAGGAGTTCCGCGGTGGCCCACTTCCAATGTGGGTCAGATGTTTTCAGACTTTCTCCTTAGGTCTGGAATTTTCTAAGAATGATTTTGGCCTCAGGAACTTGGGTGTTGGACTGACCTGAGATCCGGGCCGTGGCCGTGCCACGCAGGGATGCAAAGGCAGATGGGTTGGGAATAAGCCCCAAGATTTCCCAGCGAGTGGATTGAGTAGCTGGGTTGTACTGGATGCAAAGGATCAGGGAGAGGCAAGGTAAGCCTCGGAGCCCCAGAAAGAGGCTGGCTGGTGTTGCAGGACCAGGGAAGCAGGGCGAGGTGGAGGGCTGAGAGGTAGACTTATCCCCAAGAGAGGCCTGAGGGCAGGAGAGCGGGCCAGGAGAATTAGCCAGTGGTGCAGGCCGGGAAGCAGGGAGAGGTGAGGGAAGGGCCAGGTCCCGCAGAAGCAGTGCTCCTGGGGCCCAAGGAAGGCACCAAGCTGGCCTGGGCGAAAAGGCTCAGGAAGCAGCACCAGTTCCCCAGGTGTCTGGGGACCCAAGACCAGGAATGGCGCAGGGCCCAAACCAGGAGCAGAGAACAGCGGGGGAGATGGAAGGGTGAATGAGGCCAGGGAGTCAAGGCGTGGAGGGCCCCGCGATGGACCCACCCCGAGAGGCCTGAGGATAGGGGAGCAGGCCGGGAGAGTTAGCCGGTGGTGCAGGTCCAGGGAAGCAGAGAGAGGTGAGGACGCGTCCGGAGGCAGTGCTCCTGGGGCCCAAGGAAGGCACCAAGCCGGTGGGGGTGAACAGGGTCAGGAATCAGCACAGGCTCCCCAGGTGTCTGGGGCCCCAAGACTAGGAATGGCACAGGGCCCAAGCTAGGAGTAGAGAACAGCCGGAGAGATGAAAGGGTGAGTGAGGCTGGCGGAGTCAATGCAGGAGGGCTGCACAGTAGACTTACCCCAAAAGAGTCCTGAGGGCAGGAGCTGTTACTATTTTTTAACAGAGCATAGGGTCAGGGTTTATTTACAAAAGAGTGGGCACCCCACATTTACGGCTGTGCCATAAAGTCCACACTCAAACACAGATCCTGTGACCTCCAACAGACACACAAAATGGTGAAAGAGGTGCCTCTTGGTGCTCGCATATATATCCTTTGCTCCCCACCCCACCCCCGACTCCTTTATGAGTGTGGGAAGGATGTGTGACTATAGCTTGCTGGCATAGTGGTAAGAGGACATTTCCAGTTAACACTCCACCCCTTCCTCTGCCTCTTACATTCTTTTGGCCAACTTCTTCCGCAAAAGACCCTGAGCCTTGGAGGGTGGTAGGTGTGGGATGATCTTCCTCCCATGCAGCAAGGCCCTGAACTTTTGAGTCTCTGCATCATCTGTTTTCCACAGACTGATGGTATTGCCAGGTGACAGCCAGACCCAAGGGCTCTTTCTTCCTCCTGTCTTGATTATAGTAAACAGATGAAGCAACCTACAGAAAGTCATCAATACAAGCTTTGGGTCCCTGAAAGGTCTTTTTTAGTCTTCTTCTATCTGGGGCAAATTGAATGATCAGGTTTTCTTTTAGGATTAATCCTCTTTCTAGGGAGTCTGAGGTAAAATTGGTTTGTTTGACTAAGCTTCTTTGTGTTACCCTGAGAAAGATAGGCAGTTTTTCATTGGCTCCTTATTCAATGATGGAGAGTTTAGCTGAATTGAGGGGCCTAGTTCTGCTGGCTCTGATTCCCCAATCAGACAGTCATGTGGTCTCAGTGCCACCCATCAGCCAGTTCTTTATAATCCCAGGAGATCCCCAATGGAGACAGCCATGGACCCATAGGATAGAGTTGATACATTTGAGTGTTCCCCAAAGAGCTGGGGATGCTTGTCTCTCACTCTGAGTAAGAATCTGCCATAGTGTTGGATTAAGGTCTGGCCTGGGAGAAGTCAAAGTACATTCTGTGTGTGTGTGTGTGTGTGTGTGTGTGTGTGTGTGTCTGTGTGTCTGTGTGTGTCTGTGTGTGTAGTTTCCAGGTCATGAGAGGATGTCTCCATGTATTTTTATTTCCTTTCAATTTTGTAACAAAAAAGGGACTCTGAATCCTCCTCTCTGGCCCATGGCCCTAGGTAGCTCTAAGATGATGCATGCCTTTAAGTAGCCCCTGGCATAAAATGGAGGACTTAGGATAAAGTTGGGGTACAAGTAAGTGGCTCCAGAGCTGGACTGGGAGCAGGCAGAGGAGGGCATATAGGAGTAACAGGAAATCTCTATTTGTTCCATCCTGAGAGAGGAGTAACTTTGGGAGGATCCCCAAGCTTTAGAATGGTCTGTCTTGCATTTCTTACAGAGGTCCTTGTTCTCTAACTGGAGGGTAATGGAATGTTGTCCACTAATGTTGTCTGTTAGGGGGTCGTGTTTTACCATCCTGCATGGTCCTGGGGTACTAAGGTAGTATTCATTTGATAAGTCACTAAGCCCAGTGAGTGCAGCCCATATGTAGTTGGGTGTGGGGCCATCCAGTGGAACATGGGAAATCTACAAGTTTCCACACTCTCACAAAGAATGCTTCTCCCTCCCCCAGGTAGCTAACAACTGCCAATATCTCCTCAGTAAAGGGTGGGACCTGGAGAGTACTTCCTTTATTTTGCTGGAATTTGGGTTGGCTTGATCTTGTGTAGGTAACCACAGCTGCTATGTAAATCAGTCTGCAGGTTTCTCAAACTAGAACTATAGCTACCATATGACCCAGTTATACCACTCCTGGACATAATACCCAATGGGAATCTCTAACAAGACCATTGACTTTGTTTACAGTAATGATATCCTACCTTCCCCAGTGATCTCAAGTTTTACCTTATCAATTATGATTCTGTCAGGTACTCCTCAGGATCCACTCCTTGGTCTCATTTAGGTTCCTTAGCAACCCTTTGAAGATAGTAACTCCAAAACCCATCAAAATTGTATATATATAGTAAAGAATATGGAGGGCTATGTTTCTTTGAGAAATCCACACATGTTCTGGAATGTGTCTTTCTAAGCACCTCTCTCTTAACCTTTGCATTTAAAGTCTATATTAACCTATTTTTACTAGACTGTTTACACTGGCTAGTCCTGACATTTTTTTCTTTGAAACCACAAATCCACAGTATGGCCTAAGTCAAGGTCCCTTAAAGATTAGGGGAACTCATCAGTCTGTTGCTGCTGACAGATGGACCTGTACCTCCTGCCTCCATCCCCTAAGCCCCAACCTTCAACTTCAAAAGGAAAGAAGGTTATTCTAAATTTTTGTCTCAAGTCAGAGACAACATTCAGAAGGAAAAGAGGCAGAAATAAAGCAAGTATAAGTCCCTGTCAGAAACCATGTGCTTAGGAAAGCAGACACCCATAACTTCAGCCTTGAGGAATGAAGTTAGGTCAGTGATGAGGGGAATAGGGGTAATATTGGCAATATTGGGAGTGGCAGTGACTGGAATGCCAGCCCAGAGCTGCCACAGGGAAAAAAATGAAAAACAAAATTTCAGTAGAAGATTGAAAAATAGCAGACATGAATGGATGCAGAAATGGACTTCCCTATTGTATTTTAGATCAAGGAAGTGCTGCCACATCATCAGACACCTAAGAGATTGGGGGGAGGTAAAAAACATGAGAACAGAATGAGAAAAGGCCTGGGAAAGTGTTTTACCCTTCTGGGATCCAAACCACAGCAACGAGATATTATGGGGGGTCTCTCAGTTCTATTAGAAGGTTTCAGTTCTTATACCATTGTCAAAAAACTAAACAAGCTGAAAAGAAAGATACAGCGGGCAACCTATTAAGGTAAAATGTATATGCTCATATGGACAGGAGTCATCCCATCCATCATGGAGAATTGTCCCACAGAATCTGGGGTTCTGCCTTTGTATCTATTCTGCCAGCTCATGTGTTTGTCATCTGCCTCCCAACTGATGTGTTCAAAATATGTGTGCATTCCATGCCCCAGTTCTCTTATAACCAGTTTGAACCAGAAGTTGCTTAGTCTTTGAACAGGCTCAAGATACTGACTGATCTCATGACTGCTTGGTTGTATGTCTTCTCTCATCTAGAACCAGAGCTTCACAGGTGGCTTGAGTGCCATGTATCGAATCATCACACTAGAGTAGTCAGAGGAAGGAGGCAACCATGGTTCTTGGTCAGCTGCTATATCTGCATCATTCTGGAGGCCAGAGTCCAGGCAGGAAGGTGCAGCAGTTTACATTCCTCTCACCCTACCTTCAGCAGTTGGGTAGTGAGTGCCTACCCTCTGCAGGAGCCTTCCTCCAGATTAAGAACCTAGAAGACTCAAGATTGAAGTCTTTCCCATCTTTATGTTCTGTCCCAATTCTGGGTCTCAGATCCATCCTCATTTGGAAGATGATCTTTGTGAGATATATATATATATATATATATTTATATATTGAGACAGGGTCTTCCTGTTGCCCCAGCTGTCCTGGAACTCACTATGTAGACCAGGTTGGCCTTGAACTCACAGAGGCCTGCCTCTGCCTCCCAAGTGCTGGGATTAAAGGTGTGAGCCACACCTGGCAACCTATTTATGTTTTTAATCCATCACTGGAATATGTGTTCAGAGCAGAGACTATCTACCCAGTAGGATCATATTTTGCAATCTCAGCTGGTCCTCAGACCTGATTAGATATAATAGTTTTCAAAGTTATGTGATATAACCCTAATGTTGGCCTACCACATGGTACAGTTCTGTATCCTTCACACCCTGACTCCCGTCTGCCTTTTGAATCACAGAATTGAGGGTGACATTCTTTCAGTGAATGGTATCACAATCTGCCAGCTGAAAGATTAATTCAAGAAAGATTATTAGAAAGAGACATCTGAATAGTTTATATGAGCCATAAGGCATGGACATCAGTGACAGGATTTAAATAGCTGAAATGAATTCTCTTTAGTTTTCTTGTCTAACAAAATTAGCATCAAAATGTTTTTGCCAGCCTAGGTAAGGTGGTGTCAGAAAGTCTAACTGCTTTGCTGCTCATAAATTATTGCTGTGTTCGTGTGCTGACTAGAAGAATCTTTCCTGTTAACAAAGCTCCTGACTTGCTTTTGGAAGGAGAATGATATCATGGTATTAATATGTTCAAAGATGTGCTATGTTCATGTAATTTTCTTCCGCAAATTTTCAACATGTAAGTAAAAAATTATACTTTCTCTTTAGTAAACTTTCTCTGTTCATTGTTTGATCCTTTGGACAGACAGTAACAATACCAATCAATCTGGAACTGATACGTCCTTTAAAGTGAGGCTTGTGTCTAAAAACATGCCATATTAAAGTTAGGTTCCCATTGGCTGTACCATCTAGCGTGCGTCTCCATTAGCATCAGTCTGTATCTCATTATCATCATGCCAACTGACCTTAAAGTATGCTCATGTGGGAATATACTCTTGATTGCATCTTCCATATTTACATTCCTTTTTAGTTTAAATCTAAAGATGTATGTTTGAGTTTATAACACATGGGTAAAGTGATTGCCTAGGATGCACAAAGTCCTGGGTTCAACCTCCAGGATGAAAAAACTGTCTAAAAGATGAAAAATAATAGAATTGTATTCAGGAATAATCTATTGAAGTTCCACCAAGTAGTGTTTGACCCGTATAGTGAGATTTAAGTGCTAAGCTTCGAAGTGGCTTTTCATATTCTCATGTATACAATTGACAGAAGAAGATGCCGTATTTTATTTTAAATATTAAAATATCAAAGCTTCTCAGATGAAGGATTTGGCGAGCTCATGCTATCCCTCTGACAGGGGCCTCTATCATTTTACACTTCAAGGAAAACCCATTCGAATTCCCAAAACAGAACCTAGATTCTTTTCTTTGATGTTTATACATTTTAAACGTGAGATAAACATTAATTTTTTTCCATCTGAAAGCTTTGAAGACTATAGAAGTCTTTATCAGAATTCTTAGAATGCTAAAATAAATTCTTCAAAACTTGAATTACTTTTATTTATATTTGAAGCCTCTTAACTATTAAAATCTTTGCTTGGGGAATAAGAGGTGTCTCCATGCTTTTCAATAACCAATGAAAGTCATTTGAAGAAATAGAAATAGTCAATAACCACGCAGATAAATTTTGTTAAAACTTACCTTAAGTGCTCAGATGAAACTGTGAAGATGATGTTTGATCTTAGAGTCTGTAGAAGAGTGATTAGAGCTTACAGATGATGTTAGGATTGTACACTCATTCCTTCTGACATGGATGTTGGACTCTAACCTGGGTACAGAGTGCTCCATCCAAACTGGTAAGCCCTCTGCTCACTACAAATTGAAAAGGATCTGCGCTGGTTTGGTGTCAACATTTCAACTGTCGCCTTGCTATGATGGATGTATCTTTAGCTCAGGGCAAATTTTCTGAGGTCCCTGATGTGTAGAACTGCAAAGGCTTAAGACTTGGCTCCTCCTCCAATCAGGGATGAAGATCATTGACCATGGCAATAGAAGTTCTCCTCCATGACAATTTCTGCATCATCTGAGAAAAATTTGAGGACTCTTGGTGAAATCTAAGTTGGTATTTCCTTCTGTGAAAGAAAAAATAAGGTGAAGTTATAGCAGGATGGCTATCTCCTAGCCTGTAGGAAGGAAGGTATTTTATCTTTGGAATGGGACCAGGTTTTAGCTATTGTATACTTTACGAAACAAGGTTCATATGATATTCCAACAGGCTATGAACTGGGTCTATCCTGTAATCTAGGGCATCTTAGACTTGACAGAGAAGTGAAAACCCTGTTCTAGAAAATATTAGGATGTGGAAAGGACAAAGTCTTCTGTTGGCACTAAAGTCTTACATGTTTTCCAAATAATTGTGCAAATTTTATATTTTATCCTAAAATGTATTCAATTTTATAGTAATTCAAAACAGAGTTTTCCCTTACATTTGTGGATTATTATAGGTTTTCTGGAAAGGCAGTTGTAGATAACAATTTTAACATCTACTTTTTCATCTCTAGTCTTATTCCTGGGAATCTTTCAGAGATAAAATCATTAGTACATGCAGATATATGCTTAGTGATATTTATGAGCACATGCCCTGGTGAAATGGCAATAAAATGAATGGAATTCAGCATCAGAGAGCCTGAATAGATTATGATTTGTGAAGCTGCCATGGAATATGGTCATGCCATGTTGTTCAATCATTAAAGAGAATGAATTGGAATTCCTCCAGATGACTTAGACGGATTTCTGTGATTAAACTAAAATACAATAAAGTGTATACAAAATCCAATGTGTGTATGTGGTGTGTGTGTGTGTGTGTGTGTGTGTGAGTGTGTGCACACATGTGTAGATGCATATGGAAGCTAGAAGTCAATGTTGGGCATCTTCTTCAATCACTCTCATTTTATGAGACAGGGTGTCTCACGGAACCTGGACAACATCTATTTGGCTAGCCTGATGGCCCATTGAACTCCAAGGATACTCCTGTCTCTGCCTTTCCAGTGCTAGGATCACAGATGCTTGCCAACATGCCTAGCTTTTACAAGGGTACTGCATATCTGAACTTGGGTCCTTAAGTTTGTCTTATACCAAGTACCTTATTGACCGAGCAATCTCTTGAGTCCCTAAGAGCCTATTTTAAAGAAGCAAACAGTGCTAGCACAAATATATGTGTATGCAAATGGTTTGTAACTATCATTAGCATAAGAAACTAAGCAATTGATCAGATAGCCCAAGATTGAAGGGATGTAGGGAGAAGAGAGGATGAAGAGAAAAGGAAGAGAAAGTGGGAGGCGGTGATAGAAAGGTGGAGGAGTAAGAGAAAGAATGGAAACATATTCATATAGTTGTGTAGAATTAGATATATGTGATATATGCCTGCATGTATGTTTGTGTACCACCTGTGTGCCTTGTCTCTGTGGAGGCCAGAACTGGGTGTCAGATCCCCTGGAGCTGGAGTTACATATGGTTGTGAACTGCTATGTGGATGCTAGGAACCAAACCTGGGTCCTCTACAAGAGCAGCCAGTGCCGCTGAGCTATCTCTCTAGACCCCATAATATGAATTTTAAACAAACTGTCTCATGTTCTAAATTCTGAAAATGTGCAGGCTAGTGTTACCTGTCTTTCCATTGTCTGGGATGGATCACAACGCAGCCCTGAAACAATAGTACTTTGACTTGAGAAACATGTAGAAGATATCCTCAGTGTCAGGATCTGCCAGTGACAAGCCACTAGCTGCCTCCAGTTGATGGGAGCACCTGCACTTTGGGGAGTTCTGTTGGTTCTGCCATGGCTGGAGCACAATGGGACTTCTTAGGGGATTCAAGTTGCATGAGGTTCCCTGTATTTTGGTACCTCAGCAATGACTGGTTCTTCTTGCTTTGCACATTGCCTAATTTCACATGTAGCCAGTGGCAGTGATTTCAGGTTCTAGTTCTAGTTCTGTCTTGACCTCTAGATGTCATGTCTTTTCTTCAAATGACCAACTCTTTTTGTTGTAAAGTCTTTTGCTTCCAACATTTTTCATCACTCTCTTAGTTTTACTTAAAACAGTCCATCTTTTATATCTACTTTACCGTGGTTCTAAATCAAGGATGTCTTGCCTGACATACAGAAGACCCTGGTTTGATTCCAATCACCCAAAAAGAGAAAACATGTGTGCATATACATACGAGTGCATGCACACACATGTGTACACAGACACAGACACAGACACAGACACACACACACACACACACACACACACACACACACACACACTTAAATGCAGGATCCTTTCCCATTGACTTTTCATGGAACATTCCAAAACACTGACAGCATTGGTAACAATAGAGACCTCACATGAGCCTGTCATCTGTTTCATGTTGCTTTAGAAATATGATTTCTGGGTTGGAGAGATGGCTCAGGGGTTAAGAGCACTGGCTGCTCTTGTAGAGGATCCAGGTTCAATTCCCAGCACCCACATGGCAGCTAATAACTGTCCATAACTCCAGTTCCAGGGGAATCTGACTCCTCTTCTGACCTCTGTAGGCACTGCACAATATGGGTACACTTACATGCAGGCAATACCTTCATACACAAAAAATAAAAGTAATAAATAAAAATAAATTTGATTCCTATAGCTGAATTTGGATGCTTGGGTTTGCCTTAGCATATTAGTTTTATCTTAAAAGGTGTGTGAACCAAGCATGCCTCAAGTATGAGTTACTTCTTTCTGAAACACTTCCTTAAATTGATTGTCTTAAATTTATTAGCATTGTCACTATAGGAACCTACTATCCATAGAGGCAGATCATTGTCATCTATATATTTCCCCCTTTCTTGCACTAAGCTTAAATCTGGCTAGTTATATGACCACACTTTTACTGGCAGCTGGCTAAAAATGAGAACCTATTAGAACCCCTGTACCAGGCACTGTAGTGTGTGCCTGTGGTGCCAACCACTTAGGAGGCTGAGACAGAAGATTTTTCAAGCACAGGAGTTCAAGACTAGCCTAGGTAATGTGGTTGAGATCCATCCTAAACACACACACACACACACACACACACACACACACACACAGTTGAAATGTGTCATATATGATGCATGGTGTTCAATTTTTAAATATTACTAGGCATTCCAGGAGCATGGACCAAATAACCAAAACACAAACCGAGAAGAAAACCTGGTATTAGCTCAGGAGAGTGCTAGGAGCTCTAGATTTCTGCTTTCAGTGTCCTGGGCTGCAGATAAACAAGGGATCCAGGTGGGATTCTGCAGGGAAGATCTGACTAACGTGGTTTCTTTTGCTTCATGCTCATGTGATATTGCTCGAACACTGGCAGTGTTTGTTCTCTGGTACTTTCAAGTAGCCTGACTTCAGTATTTTATATTTTTAATGTTTTTCCCCCCATTTCCAATGAGAAGGTTGGTCTGGCATGAGCAATTTCCTTGTATTCTGAAGCAGAATGAACACAAATGATGGTGGGAAATGTAAGTTAAACATTATGAATTTATTTTTGCAAACTTTAAACTCAGATAAAATTTGGGAATAATTAAGATGGCAACTCCACCAGTTTATGACCAAATATTGGGCCTTTATTTTCATCTTTAGAAACTGACTTCAGTATAGGAAGTTGCATTAAATAGTTTGCTGACAGTCATACCAATAACTTCATGTATTTGGTAACTGCTGTGGTTATCTATGCAGAATATTCAAAGTATTTGTGTGGGTTGCAGCTTCCAACACGCCAAGTTTTTGGTACAGTGATTCACCATCAGAATTCTTTCCTCCATGCTGAGAACAAACTGATTCTTTTCAATGTTTTCAAAAAATATCTTTAGTAGCACAATTTCATTTTATATAGGATAACTAAACCACATTGGCTTGTCCAGTCAAACATGGCTACAATTCAAGTGTTTCTAATTCATCATTTTATTAGGTTTGCTTTACCATCTCAGTGTACAGTCTTTCCTGGTGAATTACTCAATGAAGTGATTGACTCCTCTGAAATTTTGTTGAATGTTAAGCGATACAAACACACCCTATTTTATAACGAGAAATTGCTATCCAGGGAAAACAATTTTAAGCTCCTTTTAAAAAATTTTTGGAGACTTTTCTTAATATATAAAAATAATTTCTTGTTGCAGTCTACATCACGGGCATCATGTCCTATAGCTGTTCAGCCCCATCAGATTTCTTCATGCTACAGGTAAATACAACTTATAGCATTTTCAGTAGCTGCAATGAAAAATGTCACAAGAGATTTATTTTTTTCATGCAACTTGTCCTGTAATTTTTCCACTAATTTTTCAATGCTGAACAACAGTGTTTCCAGTTATATTTATATTTACAAAGGGTTATTTCTGTGTTCCAGAATACATAATTACAGTCACATTCAATAAGCATTTCTTATAAACTTGCCATCCTTAAAAGACTGAATGCTCAGGAGATTTTTCACTTAATTCATTATGTCAGAGCTGCTGCCGCTATTCCATTCACACTCAGAAATAAATCTTACTGGGGTGTAGTTCTTTTTCTCAGGTTATTAAGTTTTCATCACAAATCCTTCCTTATGCCAGTATTTATTGTGGTTTATTTCAAATGGCATTCTGTGTTGCATTCTTTTGTTGCAGAAATGCTCATTTGCATATTAAACACAGCATATTTTATATGGAAGTTAAGAATATTTCTCCAATTTATATGGCATATTCAGCTCTTTGGGTCTGATCTGCCTTTCATGTTTCTGTATTTGTGCTTTCCATATGGATATAGGAAGTTTTCCCTTTCTCTTTTCATTAAAGTATAAGAGAATAAAAGTAATGGTGACTGTTATAGGGGCTGAGCTATGTAGACAGAGCACTGGAGGCTGGCCAGATTGAGATTTTGTGCCCTAATTGTCCAGCACTCCCTGACTTCAGCCAGGTGTCACATAGTATTTCCAGATATTCTTGCTTTTTAAAACTTTTTAATATATATCATGTATAAAGCTTTTAGCCTAACATTTAGATATTCATATGAAATCCCTAAATTTCATTTTAAGTAATTATTTTAACATACAAAATAATTCAGGTTTTTAAATTTTTATTTTTTATTTTATTTTATGTGTACGTGTGTATTGCCTGTATGCAGGTAAGTGCACTCGTGTTGTGCAATGCCCACGGAGGACAGAAGAGGCTCTCGGATCCCCTGGAACTGGGGTTACTGACAGTTGTCTTTTTACGACGTTTTCATAATGCACATCGTCGTGCTTTGCTTGTATTCATGCCTCCTTTCCCTTCCTTGGTCCTCTTCTGCTCCCCAATAATCCTCCTCCTGTTTCCGTATCCTACATGTATCTCCTCTATTCACATATGGAACAAATATGTGCTGTTTGTCCATCACTTTCCCCTCTCACCCTCTCTGGGCCCTGATTCCCTTTAGACCTCTTCCTCTTCCCACGTGGTTCTCCACTTTCATATCATATTCAATTTTTAAGCTAGATTCTTTGTATGAGAGAAGCATGATTTTTGCCTGCCTTACTTTGATTAATGTGAACTCTAGTTCCATCTGTTTCCCTACAAATGGCATAATTTCATTCTTTACAATGGAATAAAACTTTATTGTCTACACATACCATTTTTCTTATTCATTCTTCTGTTGTTGGCCATCTAGACCTGTGTCATATCTTGACTATTGTGAATAGTGTAGCAATAAGCATAGATGTGCAAGGACCTCTGTGGTATGTTGACTTAAAATCCTTTGGGTATATACTCAGGAGTGGTTAGATGAGTCACATGGTAGTTTTTTTCTTTTTTTAAAAAACTATTTATTTATTCATTATTTATTTAAAGTGTGTGTGTCCTAGCTTGTTTCTCCATTGCTGTGACAAAACACTCTGACCAATACCAACTTGGGGAAGAAAGGGTTTATTTGGCTTACATCTCCCAGGTCACAGTTCATCACTGAAGGAGCCCAAGGTAGGAACTCAGGGCAGGAACCTGGAGGCAGGAGTTGGAGCACAGGCCATGGAGGAACGCTGCTTACTGACTTGCTCCCCTGGCAACCTGCTCAACCTGCTTTGTTATACAACATCGGCCCACCTGCCCAGGGGTAGCACCACCCACAGTGGGCTGGGCCCTCCTATATCACTTAGCAATCAAGAAGATGCCCCACAGACATGGCACCAGGCCAGTCCAATGGAGGCAATTCCCCAGTTTAGGCTCCCTCAACCCAGGTGTGTCAAGTTGACACTAAAGCTATCCAGCAGAGTATTAGCTGTTCTTGTAGAGGATTCCAGCACCTAATGGCAGCTGATGACCATCCATGATTCCAGGGGATCTGAAGCCCTGTTCTAGCCTCCACTGGTACTATATGACACAGTGCCCTGAGTTCCTACCTTGGGCTCCCTGATGAACTGTGACCCAGGAGATGTAAGATAAAATAAACCCTTTCCTCCCCAAGTTGGTATAGGTCAGAGTGTTTCATCACTGGAGAAACAAGCTAGAACATACTCTCAACTGCTAAGCCATTTCCCCAGACCCATTTTTCTTTTGTGAGGAACTTCCATACTGATTTCCATAGCAGTTATGCAAGTTCACATTACTGTCAATGATGTATAACAGTACTGCAGTCTCTTTTCCCCAAAATCCCATCAGCATTAGTTGGTCCCTTTTTTTTTTTTTTTTTTTTTTTTTTTTCATCTGTGACAGGGCCTCCCTGTCACCACAGCTAGCCTGGTACTCACTATATAGACCGAGCTGGTCTTGATTTCACAGAGATCTGCCTGCTTCTGCTTCCCAAGTGTTGCATGTCATTCTCTTTTTTAAAAGTACATTTACTTATTATTATAAGTATTGTAAGTCTGTATATTGGGGTGAGGGGTGTGCATGCTGTGTGTGTGGAGGTCAGAGGATAACTTGTGGGAGTCAGTTCTCTCCTTCTACCACATGGGTCTCAGGGATGAAATTCAGGTTATCAGACTTGGAGGCAAATGTTTTTATCTTCTGAGCTGTCTCGCCAGCTGTCGTTTTTGCTTTCGGTTTAGTTTTGTTTATGTTTTGCGTTGTTTTGCTTTGGTTTAGGTGTTCTTTTTATACTAGCCATTCTGACTGTGGTGAAATGGAAATTTAAAGTAATTTTAGTTTGTAGTTCCCTGGTGGCTAAGGATGCCAGACATTCTTTCATGCATTTATTAGTCACTTGGATTTATTCTTTTGAGAACTACTTGTTCAATTCATTTGCCTATTTATTGATTAGAAATTCCTCAAGTTTGAATATTGTTCATTAGTTTCATAGTTTCCAACCAGTATGTGGCCCCAAAAGAATATGCCTGTTGGACTGATGGACTTGCTTGTAGGTGTCAGTTTGGAACCCCAGCTTGATGGGATTTATGATCATAATTTCCAAGAGTGATAGAGCTAGAAGGAACTTCAGGGTGTGTAAAGATGAACAGATACTGAGGAACAGGGCTGAGACCAGTTCCAGACTCCTGACTCCCAGTTCAGGATACTACAGGTTTGGACCTTGATTAGTAGAGCATTTTTCACTTTTGGGTCAGTGTGAAACTCTACTCAACCAGAGAGATGAAACAGAAAGAGTCCAAGCAATGGACTTGTTTTTTCACTTTAATTGAGCAGTTCTATTCACTCTTTGCTCAATAAATCTGACTGTAAGGTGGAAAGGAGGAATTGCTAATGTGTAGTTTATCGTATTACCTGTGATTCAGTGTTAATCACTGCATGCTCTCTGATTCTTTCAGGCAGGTAGAAAATTTTGTTTGTACAGCATAAACTGTTCACTCTTCTGGGAGAAATGTCATTTAAATATTGTGACGTGACATAAGGGAGCCCACCAGGCTCCATGGACTGTTCAAAACCTATAGTCTCACAGATATTCCTGGTTAAACCCAGTGGGTCTCAATCAAAACAAAAAGGTATGAATGTAGGAAGTGGAGGTTGACAGAAGTGGAAAAAGAGGAAAGAGTGGGGGCAAAAGTAGTCAGATTGCATTACATGCGTGTATGAAATTGTCAAAGAACAAATTTAATAAAAATTATAAGAAATATAAGTAATCAATTGTTTAAGATTAATTATATTGGGAGTGGACAGATGGCTCAGTAGTTAAGAGCACTGGCTGTTCTTGCAGTGGACTGGGGTTCAATTCCCAGCACACATGGGAGCTAGCAGCTATCCATAACTCCAGTTCCAGGGGAATCTGATGCCCTCTTCTGACCTCCATGGGTACCATACAACATGGCTACACTTGCATACATGCAGGCAATACAGTCATATACATAAAATAAAAATAAATATTTTTAAAAGATTAAATATATTGTGAGATGAAAGCATTTCTCATAAGAATTAAAGTGTTTAAATTGATCATTTCTTTTTTTTAAAAACTGAGTTGGGAGGGATTTGACAGAGAATGTTTTAAAAGCTGAAGAGGAGACAGGAAGGCACTTAAGAGAAAGATGCTAAGATTATCTGGAAGTCTTTTCAGAGCGAAGTCAATAAAAACCATGTAATGTGCGTATTCAACCTCATGCTTGCTCTTATTGCTATCTTTTAAACGTTAGCTTATTAAGATTTAGCATTTCTTTCCTTTACATTATTCCAATGATAAAGTAATTCATTTACTGCCCAGAACCTTATTTTAAAGTGTTTTTGCTGAGTCTGGCATGGTGGGGCAGGTGACTAAAAATGGGACTGTGTTCAGGCAGCGTGTGAGATTGACAGATGTGAAATGCCACCAGCAGGTACAGTAATGTGACTCCCTCCAGGCTCCTTAGGACTGAGCCACAGAATGTACCCAGTGCAAAATCTACCCAGAAATAAAACCATTGGTGGAATTACAGTCAAGATTGATGTCATTTCGGATTTCTTTTTATACAAGTTTGATAATGTGAAGCACAAACCTAAATAATTGTGTCCCGGCTGCTGGGTACCAGCAGGTTTGCTGGAAATGCCTGTGGCAGGCTGTGCATCAGAGCTTCGAGTAGGGAGAAGTGTGACTTTGTGTCTGCACTCGCCCACAGACATTTTGCATTTGCGACAATCCCATCTCAGCGTTTTAATTCTGCTTTTAAAGCTGCTATTTCCAGGGAAACACATCATGCTGTCTCTAGGAAGAGGAGAGGTAACTCTGCCCTGCCACCTGGAGGGCAACAGGGAAAGAAGGAAACAACTCTTTGAAGTGCTTTTGGGAAGTGGGGAGAGAGCCATTTTAGTCATCCTCATTTCAGAAGGTTATTCTCATCTGAAAAAGACATTTGAAAGGTTGAAATGGGATATTGCCACCCTGCACCTCACATGGTGAATAGAAGTAATAGGCAATTATTTTTGTAGGTGCTTCTCTAAAGAAAATCCGTGCAGGACTGGGCAAACGTTCCTAAGATGAAATGGGGAGCTGAGCTGTTGTTCAATGAATTTCAAACAGTGTCAAGGGCCAATCCTGATATTTGCCATAGAAGTATGTAGATTGACTTTTCTGGAGTGAAAGTAGTTGCTATATTGGAATGATGATATGGTTTCATTTTTTTAAGTCAAACAATATAGAAAACTAGACAAAAGATTTGTTTTCTGTTTTTCCTTCAACAGTTGTTAAACATCTTCTGTGTGCAGACAGGGTGGTGGGCTTCATCAGTATTCAAGACAGGCATGGCCCTGGCCCTCTTTCATCATCCCTGATCCCTTACTCCCTGGAAAGTTCTTTCAGGAATTACTCTGTATTGACATGGGCACCTACATAGTCTTATATTATTGGAGAAGAGCTACAGCATATATGATCTGTCCAGTAGGTGATTCTTTGCTGATGAGTAGAACAAGTATTCTATTCTTTAATGACCACACAGTTGTATGGTTCCACCACTGTTTATGCAAAACCACTTCCTTTTGGAAACATTTAGAATGTTTCTGGGGTTGTTTAATGTCTGGTTTGTTTTACTTTTTTTTTTTTTACTATTTTTTAAATTGATAACCTGTATTTTGTATATGTGTGTTATGTTTATGATGAATGTGTATATGTGTATGATATGCGTGTGCTTGCACATGTTCATGTTTGTGAGTGTAGGAGTGCCTTTGCTATAGCACACATGGGGTCAGATGTCAACTTTGCATGCCCCTCCATGTGTTCCATCTTGTGTGTGACAGGGTCTCTTTGTTGCTATGTACACCAGCATGTGTGTATTGCCTCATGATTTTCCAGGGGTTCTCCTGTCTCCTCCTCTCATTTCGCTGAAAGAGAACAGGGATTACAGATATGTGCTACCATGCCAGGCCTTACTTGGGGTCTGGGGATTTGAGCCCAGGGCCTCAGGCTTAGATGGTCGTCTTCCCAGCCCCCCTTTATTTTTTGAAACAGATTTAAGCTCACATGAAAAAAAATGCATGGAAGGAGAGATTTCTTGTATACCCCGTCAGCCATTCAGCCTGCTTGACTCTTAGGCTACATTTGTGACTGTTGATGAACTAATATTGACAGATTATTATTACCTGAACTTGAGAATTGCATTAGGAGTTGTGCTTTCTGTTGATATTCTGTGGGTTTGTCAAATGTGTAATGACAGGTATTCAACATTATTGAGTAGTTTTTCTCTTCTTTTTAAAAATATTTTATTTTTAACAGGGTATAGGGTAGGGGTTTATTTATAGAAGAGTAGGCACCCCACATTGACAGCTGTGCTGTAAAGTCCACACTCAAATACAGATCCTGTGACCTCCCAACAGCCACACAAAATGGTGAGAGAGGTGCCTCTTGGTGTTCTAGGCTTATATATCATTTGCCCCTCCCCCACATGCAACTAAAGTAGATTGATTGGGTGGGAGGGGTAACTGACTCCCCCATATATATATATATAAAACCTTTGCTCCTCACCCCACATGCAGCTAAGAACAACTGATTAGATGGGAGGGGTTACTGACTACCCCCTGGACTCCTTGATGGGTATGGGAAGGAGGTATGACTATAGCTTGTCAGCGTAGTGGTCAGGGACATTTCCAGTTAACACTCCACCTCTTCCTCTGGCTTTTACATTCTTTCTGCCAACATGAGCCTTGGAGGGGGTGATAGGAGTCCCTGAACCTTGGAAGGGGGTGGTAGGTGTGGGATGATCTTCCTCCTATTGTGACGAGGCACTGAACTTTTGGGTCTCTGCATCATCTGTTTTCCATGGGCTGTTGGCCAGTTTGAGTGGGATTCTGTCTACTATACAAACACACACAGCAAGAAGCAAGAACATCTAAACAGTGACCACTATAATAACTTAACCTATGGGTGTAAACACAAATGCTTGGTCTATATTTTAGCAGGTACATCATTTCCATCTAACAAAACAATTGCAGTGACTTCCCACTGGGGCCTGTATTCTCCCTTGCCACAGGGGGTTGGCTGAGTCTATAGTACCAGATGTGTGTTCCACCCATAGGAGCAGGCATTATATCCAATTGAAAATTTGCTGGTTGTACATACACTAGAGGCTCCACTATTGTACCAGAAGGAGCATCTTGTTTGGTATGTTGGTAGTGCAACACTCGGGGACCACCATTAAGGAGAATTATGGGGGACTTTTCTCCCCCAGTCATCTGTGTGTTGCCTTTTGGCACCATGAAAGCCACCCATCCAGTGAGCAGGGAGTTTTCAGCTTAGTATAAGCTTGATTTCTCCCTCTCCCATGCTCACATCATGCAGTGCCTTCAACAATAGGGTTTTTCTGTTCACTTCCAGTGTACAACTAACATTATTGGCAATGGTCTTTATTGTTCGGGGGACCACTAGTGTCCTTCAGGCTAACAGCTCATAGGGGGCAACCCACCTATGGCATTGGAATTTTCATTTAACAAGTATTGCTTCTGGAAGGGCTTTCTTCCATCCCCATAGGGTTGCTTAAGGCTTTTGTAAGGCTTTCTTTTCTTCCTCCTCTTCCTCTTCTTCTTCTTCTTCTTCTTCTTCTTCTTCTTCTTCTTCTTCTTCTTCTTCTTCTTCTTCTTCTTCTTCTTCTTCTTCTTCTTCTTCTTCTTCTTCTTCTTCTTCTTCTTCTTCTTCTTCTTCTTCTTCTTCTTCTTCTTCTTCTTCTTCTTCTTCTTCTTCTTTTTCTTTTTTTATTGTGTATCTGGAGAATTTTCCCCCTTTATTCCCATAGTTATTTGTATAGTCCTCCTTTCCCCTCTCCCCTTTAACTACCCACTCTTTACATATTTCTCCCTTAATAACACCTTTATCCTACTAATCTCTCTCGGTTTGCTTTTTTCCCTTTACCTCCCTGTTTTCCTTCTATATTCCTGGTCCCTTCCGTTGCATCAGGATATGCACTTACTTATAAGGATTTGGTGCTAGGATCCACAGATGAGAAAGAACATACATAGTTTGTTTTTCTGAGTCCATGTTACTTCACTTTGTATAACAGTTTCTAGATCCATCCATTTGCCTGCAGATTTCATCATTTCATCTTTCTTTACTGTTAAATAGAACTCCATTGTATAAATGTACCACATTTTTGTTAACCACTCATCAGTTGAGGGGAACTTAGGTTGCTTCCATCTCTTAGCTATTGTGAAAAGAGCAGCAACAAACATGGTTGTGCAAGTGTCTCTACAATAGGATGAGTCCTTTGGGTATATGCCAAGGAGTGGCATAACCGGGTCATATGGTAGATTCATCTTTAGTGTTTTAAGAATTTTCCACATAGTTTTCCATAGGGGTTGCACAAGTTTGCAATCCCGCCAGCAGTGAATAAGCATTCTCCTTTCTCTACATCCTCACCAGCATTTGGTATCATTTTTTTCTCTTGATCTTAGCCATTCTGACTGGGGTAAGGTGAAACCTTAAGGTGGTTTTAATTTGCATTTCCCTAATTACTAAGGATGTTGAACACTTTTTAAGATGTTTCTTAGAGATCTTTATTTCTTCTTTTCAGAACTCTCTGTTTAGATCTTTAGCCCATCTTTTAATTGGGTCATTTGCTTTCTTGCTTTTTTTGTTTTTTGAGTTCTTTATATACTCTGGATGTTAAACCTCTGTCAGATGTGTCACTGGTGAAGATTTTTTCCCACTCTGTGAGTTTTCTCTTCACTTTTTAATTGTTTCTTTTGCTGTACAAAATCTTTTTGTTTAATGTGGTCTCACTTGTTTATTGTTCACCTTAATTGCTGAACAACTGCTGTCTGATTTAGAAAATCATTCCCTACACCTATATCTTGTAGGTTACTGTCAATATTTTCTTTTAATAGTTTCAGGGTTTCCAGTTTCATATTGAGGTCTTTGATTCATTTGGAGTTGACTTTTGTTAGTTTGTCTCTTCTAAAATGCCACTGTAGTTAGCTTTTCTTCCCTATACCCAAACACCTGTAAACACTGATCTCTTTCCTTTTTCCATATTTTTGCCTTTATCAATGTTTTAAATACTTAGAAATCTATAATCTATAACCCTTTCAGATTGACTTCTTTCATTTAACAATACGAGTTTAAGGGTTAATCTGGGGTTTTCTATGACTTGACAATTCATTTATTTTAATTATAGAGTAATTGTATGGATGTACCAGTTTATTCATCTGTTAAGACAGCATAGAACTGGGAAAATGAACAGCAGACCCCAATCTTATCTGAAGGAATATTGACAACTGATTGCTGCTAGATGAGGAACAGCTGACCTTCCTAAAACAAAGATCTCTAGATAGGCTGACTAGATTCACCAAACAGACAAGTAGTGGGGAATGGCTGGGGGTGCCAACAACACAGCAGACAGGAGGGATATCAGAATATAAGGGCTCTAATGAGGGGAGGGAGGCTATGGGAAGGTGCCATCTGGGAAATGAGTGTGTAGTTAAATAAGATGGTTTGGGATGTTCTGTGTGATACCACACACACACACACACACACACACACACACACACAAAATCAACAAATTTTAAAAAATGTATTATATTTGAGGAGGAAGCATGGAAATTTACGTCATGTTAATTAGTAGAGGTGATAAACATTACCAATGAAATCTACCTGATGACTTTATAAAACACAGGCACCAAGGATCCAAGTGCAACCGATTATGACTAGTAATAATCAGGAACATACAGGTTAGAGATGCATATGCCAACATCTCAGTGTTAGTGGCAAAAACAATGAGTCTTTCTGCAAGGAACAATATATTCTAAAATGAAATGGAGATCTTTTTTAATGGTTAAAAACTCATTCAATTTTATGCCCTACAGGGCTTATACTGAGTTCAATATTGTAAAACTGTATTAATTCAACTGTGACCCTGGAAACTTACAGTCACTTGAGAAAGAGATGTACTCTTGCTCTGGAGTGTGTTACTGAATATGTTAAAGCTGTAATGAAATGTTTCTTCTAATCATTTAGTTATTAAATTTTTTTAATTAAAAAAAGACATCCTAAATATTTACAATTTTGGGCAATTATGAATAAATCTACTATGAATATCTGTGTGCAGATTTTACATGAACATAAGTTGAAGTTCATTTAAATAAGTAAGAAAGAATGATATTATTGAATTGTGTTTAGTATTTCAAGACTCTGGTAAACTGTCTTTCAATAGGGCTGTATCATTTTGCATTCCCACCAACAGTGAATGAGAGTCCACATCCTTGTCAACGTTTAGTGTTACCAGTTTTGGATTTCCACCACTGTAATAGGTCTGTGGTGATATCTCAGTGTTGTTTTAATTTACTTTTTCATTTTGATCCTCAGTGTTGAACATTTTCCCATAAGCTTATTTGTCATCTATAGTCCATCTTAGGAAGTGTCTGCTCAGAATGGTTTTTTCATACTGTTTAGCTGTAAAGATTCTTCTGTATTCCCTATACAAGTACCTTATGAGATGTACTCTACAAGTATTTTCTCCCAGATTGTGGTGTGTTTCATTTTATGAACAATTTTCTTCACAGAGCATGGGTTTTTAATATCAGTGAACACTCTGTTAGTCAGCTTTCTATCACTACAGCAAATACCTGAGACAGCCAACTAATAAAAAAGAAAGGCTTGGGGCTGGAGAGGTGGCTCAGTGGTTAAGAGCACTGCCTGCTCTTACAGAGAACCTGATCTCCACAAGCATTGCATGACATGGGTACACTTGCATACATTCAGGCAATACACTCACACATAAAATAAAAATAACAAAATATTAAAATGAAGGATCTCTGACATCTTCCTTTTCTCTATAGTCAACCCATCATCAACTCTTGTCATCTTTATCCCTAAGCTGTCTTAGATCCATGCTCTAGCTACTTTACTCACTGACTCAGCCTTCTAGCATCTGTGCCACGTCCTATTCCAATCCCTCTGTAAGACCCACATGTTCTGGCTACACAGCAACCATCTTAGCTATGGATGAATCTGCTTCTGGATTCTCTCCTCTGTTCTGTCCACCTAAACTTTACTTTCTTTCTCTGGTACCAACTGTCTTAATTTCTGGAAATTTGTGACTTTGACATTGAGTAGATGCAGCTCCTGACTTCATTTACTTTCTTCCATTTGTACTGACTATTCTGAATGTTTTGCCTTTCTACATTAAGTTGTAAGAATCAATTCATCAATATCCACAAAATCCCTTTCCATGGTTTTGATTGGTATTTCACTGAATCTATGTGGAAAATTATGTGAAATGATATTTTGACAATATTTTATCTCCCTACCCATATTTATAAAAAATTTTCCATAGATTTTCTTTTACTACTTTGATCAGAATTTGTGCTTTTCTTTATATGAATCCTGTTAGATTTAAACCTAAGTGTTTAACTTGGGAAATGGTAATATGAATGGCATTGTGGGGAGGTTGGCATTGTGTTTTTAATTTTACCTAATTTTTCATTATTAAGTGCAGTTATTATGTATGGATTCATAGCTGCTCTATATCTAGGTGCTGAGAGTTTTTTCCATGAGTAACTGTTGGATTTTTCTAAATGCATTGCCAACATGAATATGTCCATATGATTTTTCTTCTTTTATCTGTTGTGCTAGATCAATTGCTTTAGTTGATTTTGAATTTTAAACCCATCCTGCATACCTTAAGTAAATGCCACTTGAATTACATTGGTTTTCTAGGGTCCCTGTAATAAAGTCCCTGTAATAAAGTGGCTTTGGTTTTTGTTGTTGTTGTTGTTGTTTTGGTATTTTTGAGACAGGGTCTCCCTGTAGCCCCAGCTGGCCTGGAACTCGCTATATAGACCAGTCTGGCCTTGAACTCACAGGGATCCACCTGCCTCTGCCTTCCGAGTGCTGGGATGAAAGGCATGAACCACCACGCCCAGCGAACTGAGGGGTTTAAACAACAGAAATTTATTGTCATTTTCTTGGAGGCCAGATATTTGAGATCCAGTGTCACCAAAGATGAATCTTTCTAGGGACTCCAGGGGACACTATTCACACCTCTCTCATCTTTCCATGCCTGGATGGCAATCTCTGGTGTTCTTTGTTCTGTAGACACATCATCTTTACCTCTGCCATTCTCTCTATGTACCTGTCTCTGTCCAAAATTCTCTTTCATAAGGTCAGTGATACGGCCTTAAAGATTTGTGGTGTTTCCAAGCCCACATTACAGTGATGCTTTACAAAGAGAGAGCCTGGCCTTTAGCATCTATAAGGCCAAGAGCAGACCTGAACTGCCAGGCAGATGTCTCTCAGAGCTGTGCTCCCTAGCAAGTCTTAGCTCATTTTTTTATTACAGTGGTATCTCCAGCATGAAATGGGGAACTGTAAGTCAAGACCCACCCTTATCTTATCAGAGAGTCTTATTTTAAAAAATATTTTATTGAGTTTTTGTGCATTTCATATGGTAGATCTTAATCAAATTTAGACCCCCTCCCCCATCTACTCCTACCTCCATAGCTGTCCCCACTGGATTTCATGCATTCTGTCATATATGTTAAGACCTAGCTAATCAAACATTTGTACCCAAATGTCCCTCAGTGCCGGTTCATCCATTGGAGTCTAGTTAGCCTATGTAGAGTCTCCCCTTTAAGAATCTACTTTCCCTCACCCAGCAGTGATCAGTTGCCAATAGGTCTTCAGCTAGGTTGCCTGCTGCTCATGTTCCTCATTCTATGCTGGGTCTTTGTCTGACCTATGTTCATAAACCAGCCCTGGTTCTTAAAATCTTTCTGCCCTGACTTATGCAATGGCCCCTGAATCATGGGTGGGTAAGGTTTAATATAGGAGTCCTATCCAGGGACATGTACTCTGCAGTCTCTTGTTCTCTAAAACTTACCCAGTTGTCACCTTCTGTGTGCACTGCACGTTGTTGTATGAGGAAGTTTTGCTGGTGAGACTTGAAGGATGTGTTAGTATTCTCTCTGCCCCCTGTTCCACTATGTTCCATGAGCCTTAGGTGTAGAGGTTCCACTGTAGTTGCATCACTTAGAGCTGGGCATCTCTCAGATGTATATTCTCTGTGTGTGACTAGTTGTAGAACTCTGTAATAGCCTCCACCTGTTACAAAAGAAGCTTTTTTGATGAGTGGTGTATGGTATACTTGCCTGTAAATATAAGGATACATATTTAGCATACAGTAAGAAATTTCATTTGTCTAGAGATAGGGTTTTCTCTAAGATCTTTGACCTCTCCAGTCATGTGTATTTGGCTATATTTATAGTGTTATCTGTGAGTTCCCTCCCATTGAGAGTGCTTTAAGTCCAAATAGATTGCTGCTGATTACCTCCTAGATCAAAATGCCACTACTGCACCAATAGAGATAGTTTACCATGGCAGACATACTTTTTGATCCCTAGGCTTAGAATACCACGCATAACAAATTTCTCTCACTATTTGCAATGAGAAAATCACATTCTATGCTATTTTGAGTGGAGGGCAAGAGGGGGTCCTGAGAAATAAGAGGAGCACATGGCTCAGTGCTTCTTTACATTATAAACAGTAACTTTTTGGTTGCAAGTTTAGGTAAAAGTGTTTTGGCCAGATTATGTCAATATTATAAAAGTAATTCCTATAGAGATTCAGTATGACCTTGTTAATTAGTTACATCTCAGTGACCCTAGTTCCAAATAAAACTACACACTGAAGTTGTAGGGTTAAACCTCAAACATATACATGTAGGAGAGATCAACTCATACGTTTTACCCTTTGGATGACCCAGATTAATTTTCTTTTTATATACAAGATGCATTGGCCCATCTTAACCTTCTTTCAAGTTTTAATGCTTTTTACATCAACTGTAAGTCCAAACTCCATTAAATATTAACCTAAACCAGGTTTGAACAAGAATGAATTAAGCATGAACTAAGTTTGATTCATGCTAGGATAGAATTTCTCCCCATCTGTAAAACTGTGAAGCCAGGCAGGCTATCTGCTTCCAGAACACAGCAACAGAGACAAGCATTGCTTAGGCATTCTTATTCCAAAAGTGGGAAACTGAAAGGAAAAAAAAGTCACAAGTCCAGGCAAATCTGAGACCTAGCAGGGTGAAGTGTTTTGGGTTTCAAGACTTGAGAGTAACCTTATCTGATTTTGCAGTCTCTGTCTTCTGAGCCACCAAGAATGGCAGCCTGGCCGGCATGCCCATCTGGAGTGGCCTTGCCCTCAGGCAGCCTTGCTCTCCAAAGCTGGCTGGCCTCTGGTTGCCTATTGTGTCATGAGTCTTCTATAGCATGTATTCATAGCCGAATGGATCTCCCTGAGGTTAATGTCTCTAGGATCCAGGCTCCTTCAGCCTGCCTCTGCCCCTCTGTTTTCTGTCCCCTCAGTCTAAGCTAGCAGTGTGTCTTCGGAGACGGTTCTTCAGGCCACACCTGTACTCTCTCCAGAAGCTGGCCATCTAGCCTCACCTTTGCAGATCTACAGAGCATGCTTTCTCATGGTTTATAATGAACTGGCTAGAGGTTCTCTACATCTTCAAGTTATGGTTCCTTCTTGCACAATAATTGCATTGATTTATCCCTGTCCTCTGACAAATTACTATAAGCCTAAGGCCAAGCCTGACCTCCAGTATTTTGCTTAGACATCTTCCCAACTAAATACGTAAGTACGTGAGTAACTTACTCTAAGGTAAAGGACAACAGTTCAACCCAATTCTCTACCACTTTGTGACAAGGATTGCCTTTCCTCTAGTTTCCAAAATAAGTTCATTATCTGAGACTCACCAAAATACCTTTTGTGATGGCAAATTTTGCTTAACTTGATTGGATTAAGAAATGCCTAGAATTTGCACAGCTCTGGATGTGTCTTTGTCTGTGTTGAGACTCTATGTCTCCCTGGCTCTTCCTTCCTCCCCTTTTCTACCAAGAAGACCCTGACCTGCCACACTCTCCCTCCCCCACGATGTCCTGCTCAAGCCCATGGGACCATGCAACCATGGACTAAACCTCAAACAGCAAAAAAATAATAAATCTCCCTTGAGTTGTTTCGGTTAGATGTTTTAATCACAGTGACACAAAAGTAACTAATACAATTTTAATGTACGTATTTTAGTAGTTCAGGCCTTGATGGAACAATTGCTCCTGTTGACAAAGGTCCCACCGCCCCATGTACGCACACTAGAAACAAAAGGGGATTTTCTTTGACTTTCAGTGTGAATTCCTGGTAGAACTCAATAAAGTAAAAATTCACAGAAGGACATGGGTCCCCCAAATTGAGTCTTCCTGGAATCAATTTAATGTGTCCCCACTGAGCTGCCAACATTTTGTTAATTATATGTAATTGAGTTTTCCTATCCTGTACTGCTTTCTGTGGAATTTTCTGCCCCAATAAACTGCAGTTCTCCGAGTCTACCCATCTGTCTCTCCAATTTTTAGAGTAGTGCCATACTCTATGATCCCTGTTTTCTGAAGAACGCAAGAATTGCTGGCTTAAGTTTGTTCAGGGGTTTTCTTATTCTGTGGATGAGCATGATAGTGTCTCACATGCTGGACTAGAAAGTGGAATTTCTATTTAATGTTGGGTTTATGCTCTAATTATCAATACAGTGCCTTTGGGTATAGACCCCATTGCCTCCTGTAGATTTTAAAAATAAATTTAAAGTGTATATCAATTGTACAAAGTATGAGTTTTAGTGAAGATATTTCCATGACACACTTTGATTGCATTCAGCCCTCTGTTACTCTTCATTATCCCCTCTTCCCTCTTCCCTCCCCTCCCCTCCTCTCCCTTAGTCATAAATTTGACCTTCTAATTTCACCTCATACTTTTTCCCTATGTTTTCTTTTTCTTTTTCTAGTTTCACATAAAAGAGAAAACATGCATGCTTTTCTTCCTGAGTCTAGCCTATACTTATTAACATGATAATCTCCAGTTTCATCCATTTTCCCACAAATTTATATATAATATATGGATAACTGAGCTGCTTGGGTATATGCACCATATCTTCTTTGTTCCTTCATTTGTTGGTGGGGATGTAGACTGATTCCATGTCTTGGCAGTTGTGAATAACACTGCAGTAAATATGGGTGCACACATCTCTATAGTAAGTTAGTAAGTTCATTTTGACTTTTGGCCATCTACTCAAAAGTTGTATGGATGGACCGTATGGAAGTTCTTCTTTAAAATTTTTTGATATATATGGATATCTATATAGATATCCATAGTGACTGGACTGATTTATATTATTACCTGCAGTAAGGGTTTTTTCCCATTCTAACCCCCTACCCAACTTCCCCCCAGAAAGTGTTGTTTGTTTTTTTGATGAACTCATTCTGACTGGGGTGAGGTGAAATCTCAATAGAATTCTAATTAGTTGTTTCTCTGATGAATAAGCATGTTGAACAAATTTTTTTCATGTCGTTGGCCATTTATACTTGTCTTGAAAAGTTTGTTCTTTCCATGATCCATTCGATGATTGGATTGTTTGTTCTTTTGTTATTTGGTTTTTAGAGTTGTTTATATATTCTGTATATTAATTCTCTGTCAGGTGAGTATGTGGAAGAGATTATCTCCTGTTCTGTAGGCTGTTTCTTCACTCTGTTGACTGCTTCTTTTGCAGTGTAGAAGCTTTTAAATTTGATGCAGTGCCATTAGTCAATTATCATTCTTAGTTCTTGAGCCAGTGGAGCCCTGTTCAGAAAGCTATTGCCTGTGCCTGGAGAATTTTTTCCTAGTAGTTTCAAAGTTTTGGGTTGATTCCCAAAGGTTACACAAAATGTTGACTGACATATCCAGCTCATTTTATGTTGAGATCACTATCGGCTAGGATGAGTTTACTTGCTCCTGCACATCCTCACCAGCATTATTAGGCTTTTCTGTGCCAGGTAGATGAAGAGGAAATGATGGCTCAGAGTTTGGTTTGTTTGGTTTTGGTTTTGGCTTTGCATTTCTTTGATTAACTGTGATCGGACTCTCTTTGAAAGTCTACTCTATATTGGAATGTTCATCTTTTTCCTCTTTGTTTACAAAGAAATTTGTTTAGGGATAATAAATCTTTGAAGAGCTTACATCTTGTAAATGTTTCACACATAGATATGTTGTTTATTTTCAACTTTTAGTTACAGTAGGATTTTTGTAACCAAGTTTTTTACCATTTGTAGTAAAGCGTACCTACTTTGCTCTGTTTGGTTCTTTAAATGTTGCTGATAATGATTTCCCCATTCTTATAATATTTAGGATTGTTTGTTTTTATTCTGACCTTGGCTTTGTAGTCGTTTATTTTCTTCTAACCTTTACAGTGTAGATATTGTGTTCCCCTGGAATTGATTTTGGTAGGAAGCTGAAAGGTAGGGTCAAGCTTGGTTTGCAGCCAAATGGGTAGCCAATTCTACAGACACTGAGGAAACAGCTTCTTTCTTTCCTTCTTCATAACACTGCCTCTGCCACCTGCTGGAACCTCCCCAGCCTCTGTGCATGGTAGATTGGTCTGCTTCACACTCTATAATACTAGAGCATTTTCTCTCTGGTGGCAACCCCCCCACCCCAGCTCCTCCTCCTCCTCTTGTGTTCCTCATACCATCCCCATGCTGTTCCCTGATTCAGTCTTCAAGACAGTCTTTGGAAAGAAGTCTTTTCAAAGTCACTTCTCCACCATAAAAAATTTAGTCTCATAAAGTTTTAGTTAAATAAATACTAGTTATATTTTTTTGTAAGTAACTTGAAAGAAATACTTTACGTCCATTTATAAAGAAATCAATCTCTTTGGTTGTTATTTATATTTTTTAATGGACATTTAATTGAATGCTTATTGGTCATAATATTTTCAGTGGATGATTTTTGGATTTGCAAGACATGTTATTATATTATCTGCAAGTAATGATTTCACATCATTTCTAACACTGAAAACTTTCCACTTATTCTCTTATTTTAGTTCAAATCTGAAGTAAATAATAGCGTTAGTGAATACTTTTATCTCATTTTGGGCTTTGTTGAGGATACACACACACACACACACACACACACACACACATGCATGCATACAGAGTAAAAAATGCAAGTTTTGAAGAGAATGTAGAGAAAAGGAAGCCCCTGCACACTGTTGGTGAGAATGTAAATTAGTGCATCTATTATGGAAAACAGTATAGAAATACCTCAAAAAATAGAAATAGAGCTACATGATTCAGTAATCTCAGTACTGAGTACATATCTAAACGAACTAATGGATATGTGAGAAAGATGTTCTTCACAGTGTTACTCACAGTGGAAAAGATATGGAAATAGCTTCATTGTTTGTTAGCAAGTATATAAATAAAGAAAATGTTATACACATAATGGAATATAGCCTGAAAAAAAGGGAATTCTGCCACTTTAAAGAATATAGATGAACCTAGAAGACATTATGCTAAGTGAAGTAAGCAAGGCACATGGGAAAAATGCTGCATGATCTCACTTACATGGGAGTCATCTAAATGTTGAACTCATAGAATCAGACAGTAGCATGGTGGCTGCCAGGGAATGGGGGGGCAAGAAATGGGGATATGTTGGTCAAATGGTTCAAGGCTTCAGTTATACATAATGAAGAAAGATCTAGATAACTAATGCATAGCATGTGACTGTTGTGTATTGAAATTTTGCTAAGACTATAAATTTTAACTGCTGTAACTACACACACATAGAGATTACTTGGGTAATGGATATGCGATTGTGGCAATCATTTCACAATGTACATGGAAAGCAGACAGCTTCTTAAATATATGCAGCTTATCAATTATACCTCAGTAAGTCTGGAAAAATATAAACTGTATAAAGTCAAATAAAATAAATTTCATCTACAGTTCTCACATGTGGGAGAAAAAGGAGACAAAGGTGGGGAGAAGTACTTGAGTTCCACTTACATCTACAATGTTGCCTGGAGTCTGGGTTGAGTGTGGTGCCAATGTCATGGTCAGTGGCTATGTTCTGGTCCTCAGTTGACACTTCATAGTAGATCAACTCCTTCTATAATTTCAGATCAATTCAATGCAGCAATTGCTTAGGGACTCTATTCCAGAGCAGTACAATTTTGGGTACCAGAAGAGATTTTTGTCTTGATGAACAACATTTCACGACCTGGTGGTAGGACAGTCAGAACTGACTGTGACCAAAGAAGCTGGTACACCTTGCAGGAACACTGCTGATAAGTGATAGGTGTGAAGGAGCAGCCATCATGGAGGTGGCTTTCCCACGTCTCTCCTTTTAAGTTGCTTTCATTCTACCCTCATGCGTCCCATTGTGTTCTTTCTGTGTTGTCCACGCTGAGAAGAATGGACAATGACTTGTCTATTGTATGTGGAGTACCCATGGGTCAATCCACTTGTTAGTTCTGGGAGGTAGAACCCAACACAGTGGGAAAATCTAGGTATAATCCAACAGGTTTTCAAATTTGGGAATCCACTCAGATTTCTTTGAAAATTTTGGAGAACAATAGCCCCCACGGGCCCTATTTCCAGAAAAATACCCATTTGTTTCACACACACACACACACACACACACACACACACATTCACACTCGTAGATTATTCTTGGAATGGTAATTGCTAGGGTAGGGAACTGTTGAAGTCAGTTAACAGCCACAGATGCCACACAGTCAGTTAGCTGGCCATTGCTTCACAGGGATGCATCTTATCCTTCCTGGCACTGTCTAAATCTGGTCATCAGCATTATTCCTGACAAGGTATAGAGGTGATTACATAAATCAGCCACTTAGCAAGTTTGGCGTGGTGACAGGTCTGCCTTCCTTACATCTATTAATGTAAGAGTTCTAGCACACACACCCCAGTACCAGATGTGGTGCTGTAGAAAGTGTCTCAAAGTTTAATGATGTTATGACAGTAGAAAGATTCTTTTTTAATACTTTATTTTTATTGTGTATGAGGGTATGGCTTGCTTGTGTCTAAGTGCACCCATGTCATACATTGCCCACAAAGGTCAGAAGAAGGCCTTAGATTCCCCTGGAACTGGAGTTACAGATGGCTGTTAGCCACCACATGGGTGCTGGGAATCAAACCCAGGTCCTCTACAAGAGCAGCCAGTGCTCTTAAACACTGAGCCATCTCTCCATCCCCTATAACTGTTTTTTATTTCAAATCTATCCTTTTATTTGCTTTCCTTTGAAGGGCCAATAGTGTGACAGTTTGTTGTTGTTGTTGTTAATTATTTATTTAATAACCACATACTTAGAAGAAGCATTTCATTACAACAGCATTGACATATTCAATAACAATTTTCTGAGCTAA
>NW_008360317.1:6485880-6486756 GCF_000622305.1 Nannospalax galili | reverse complement strand
AAAAATTTAATAACTACATGGTTAGAAGAAGCATTTCACTACAGCCTTAACATATTCAGTAACACACTCCAGAGCAAGAGTACATCTCTTTCACAAGCGAGTGCAAGTTTCTAGGTTCACAGTTGCGTTAATACATTTATACAACATTGAACTCAGTATAAGCCCTGTAAGACATAAAATTGAATGAGTTTTTAACCTTTAGAAAAGATCTCCATTTCATTTTAGAATATATTGTTCCTTGCAGAAAGACTCATTGTTTTTGCTACTAACACTGAGATGTTGGCGCATGCATTTCTAATCTGTATGCATCTGATTATTACTAGTCATAATCAGTTGCACTTGGATCCTTGGCACCTGTGTATGTCTATGAAGTCATTGGGTGGATTTCAGTGGTAATGTTTATCACCTCTACGAATTAGCATGATGTAAATATCCATACTTCCTCCTCAAATATAACACATTTTTAAAAATTTGTTGATTTTTTTTATGTGTGTGTATATCACACAGAACATCCCAAACCATCTTATTCAACTATACACCCACTTTCCAGATGGCACCCTCCTATAGCCTCCCTCCCCCCACTAGAGCCCTTATACTCTAATATCCCTGCTACTGTCTGCTGTGTTGCTGGCACTCCAACCAATCCCCACTACTTGCCCTTCTGTTGAATCTAGTCAGCCTATCTAGAGGTCTTTGTTTTAGGAGGGTCAGCTGTTCCTCTTCTAGCAGCAATCAGTTGTCAATACTCTTTTAGATAAGGTTAGGGTCTGCTGTTCATTTTCCCAGTTCTATGCTGGGTTATTCTTTGGGAGTCCCTTTGTTCACCCTGGCCAACAACTCAAAAGAAGGTATCGCCTATCTGGCATTGTTGCTTGT
>NW_008360317.1:6484756-6485662 GCF_000622305.1 Nannospalax galili | reverse complement strand
GTCCTGCTCAACCATGGTTGGCTTTGCTTGGAAGCATGGAGGAAATGATTAGTCTGTGTTGACCCTCCCCTTTGTAGACTGGACACTGGTTCAAGTCCATCTGGTGGGGTCTCCTCGGCCTCCTTGATCAAGAGGACAGGTGACCCACCACAATTACAGGACATTTTGAGAGATGCTCATAGTCCCCTGGAACTAGTTGACCTAGGAGGGCAAGGAGCAAAGACTGTCCTTTATGTCCCTCTGACCAAATTATTATAGGCCTCAAAGTATGTCTGTTAAACATCCAAGAAGGTTAGTTCCACCAGTCTGGTACTTTTAATTACTGTGTATCATGTTTCATGAAAACATGTATGAAATACAGACTTATTAACAAGAGTGTAACTTTTTATTATTGTGTGTATGTGGTTGTGTGTGTGTGTGTGTGTGCATATGCTTGTACATGAATGTCCAGTACTAAAAGAAGACAGAAAAGGAATTCAGAGTCCATGGAACTGGAGTTACAGGCAGTTGTAAGACGCTAGATGTGGGTGCTGAGAGCTGATCTCTGGTCTTCTGCAAGAGCAGTATGTACTCTTAACCACTCAGCCTTCTGTCCAGCCCCAAGAATGCAACTATTTTAAATAACAAAAATGTCTCATTCCCTCTTTCTCTATCCCTTTTCCTCTGTGTGTGTGTGTGTCTGTCTGTCTGTCTGTCTGTCTGTATGTATGTATGTATGTATGTATGTGTTATACTCTATACTGTATATGTATATTTAAACAACCTTATAAAACAACATGTTTCCCTATGGCTTTTTCAAACATCTTTATTGTTCCCCTATCACTTTTTCCAGCCTCTCCCTTTGTACTACCCTCTCTCCCAATTAGCCACCCTCCCCTCAACCCCCTCTCAGATTTTCCACACTAA
>NW_008360317.1:6475496-6483311 GCF_000622305.1 Nannospalax galili | reverse complement strand
AGAATATCACACCATACACACACACACACACACACACACACACACACACACACACACACACACACACAATTACGGACAGACTTCTCAATTTTAATCATTGTTTTCAATGAGAAAAGCATGCTACTTCCAGGTTTTTGATGTATTAATCATGCACAGCACACAGCACATACATTATTAAGGCCAGGTGCCCATATCACAAGAGGAGCACGTGGCTCAGTGAGCTTGTTTACATTATAAACAGTTTTAACTGTTTTGGTTTTAAGGTTAGGTACAAGTCACGCGTTCAGATTATGTCCATATTTTAAAAGTCATAGAAAAGCATGCTACTTCCAGGTTTTTGATGTATTAATCATGCACAGCACACGGCACATACATTATTAAGGCTAGGTGCCCACATCACAAGAGTAGCACGTGGCTCAGTGAGCTTGTTTACATTATAAACTGTTTTAACTGTTTTGGTTTTAAGGTTAGGTACAAGTTTCCCCACCTCCTTTCTTTGAGGCAGGGTCTCCCCATAGTACCTAAAGTTCTGGAACTTGCTGGCCTTGAACTCACAGAGATCCGTCTGCCTCTGCCTCCCAAGTACTGAGATTAAAGGTGTACTCTACCATATCTAGAGTTCTTCCTCTCTTTTTTTTATCACCTCAATTTTTCAGTTTAATATCTACCTGTGAAAAACTTAACCCTCAGTTCTCAGATGAGCAAACTGTCTAATTTGAGCAGAGTAGCACTGATGGCGCTGCCCAGAACAAGCATCATCCAGAGTTCATGGTCCTCCAACATTCAGCTGCTGGTTCTCTTGAACTGCGCGTCCAGTGCCTGCTCTTCTGTCAACATTCCCAAGTGCAGAAAACAGAAAAGTGACTAGATGGAGACTTGTCATTTAATATGTTGCAAGACAACCTTGGTGGCAACCACAGAGAAAACACATGGTCTGGCCATACACACACACACACACACACACACACACACACACACACACACACACACACATATGAACAGCAGCATTATATGAAATCACAGTACAAAAACTTCTAGTTCAAACCCCATACTAGAGCTGGGTGAACCTCTTCATCTCCTCAGCCTCAGCTTCTACTTCAGAAACTCTGATGAGGATGATGCCTACTATCTGGGATGCTGTGAAATCTTTCTGGTTTTTTTTTATTGTGGTAAGATATACATTAAAAAATCACCATGGTTAAGCATGTTAAGTGCATCAGTCATTGTGTAGTGCCACTACTATCCACCACAAGACCCTTTCATCATCCCAAACTGAAACTGTATCCCACCAAACAAGAGCTCCTCATTCCTCTCTGTCCCCCAGCGCATAACAATCACCATTCTACTTCCTTGTCACCCTGAATCTGATGGATGTGGGAACCTCATATGAGAGGAATCACAGTATTTTTTCTTTTATGACTTTTTTTCGCTTATTATTGTCTTCAAACTTTATACATGTAGAATGTCACAGAATTTTATCCATTTTTAAATATTTTATTTATTAGTTTTACTTTATGTGTATTGCCTGCATGTATGTAAGTGCACCTATGTCATGAAAAGCCAGAGGAAATCAGAAGCCTCTGTCAGAGTCCCCTGGAACTGGAGTTACAGATAGTTGTTAGCCATCATATGGGTGCTGGGAATTGAACCTGGGTCCTCTGCAAGAGCAGCCAGTGCTCTTAACTGCTGAGCTATGTCTCCAGCACTCAAACTTCATCCCTTTTAAAGATTCAGTAATATTCCATTGCATGTGTTTATTGATTCATCTGTTAATCAATACTTGATTTATTTCTGCTTTGGGGATATTGTGATAATGCTACTGTGAACATAGATCTATAAACACCTTCTCAAGGGTATTCTTTAGAATTTTTGGAGATAGTCCAATGGGGTAGAATTCTTGGGTTATGTGGCAATTTCATGTTTCTGTTTTTTAGGAACCCTTACACCATGTTAAGTTTTGAAGTAGAAATTACAACAGTGCATTTAGAATCCTTCCAAACATTACACTCCAAGGTCAACACAGAAATAAAACTGACTTGACTCCCAGACCCCAAGCCCAAACTAACTTTCCAGTTGTAGAAATTCCCTTTCTTCATATTGATGGAAAGGAACTTTGTTGTCAAGGCTCCTAATTAGTCTGTGAATGACTGTTCCCATGTCTGTTATGTCCACTGAGTTCTCACACTAGGCCTATACATAGTAATTTAACATTTAACCTTTGGATCTGTCCTGATAATTCACCTTTTCTCAAGCAGAGCAAAATGTGTGCCAACCACAATGGGCGAGGTGTGCTACAGGGACTGCATGCCTAGAAAAAGACCAGTTGTAGCTGAATGTGGTGGTGCACGTCTTTAATCCCAGTGATGAGGAGGCAGAGGCAGGCAGATCTCTGAGAGTTGGAGGCCAACGCTGGTTTTCTATATGGAGAGAAGTCAGGAAGGCAGGCTAGAAAAAGATGAGTGGTAGGAGAGGACACCTTGGTTTTAAATGAGAACTGAAATGTTTAATCTTGTAAGAAAATTTCTTATATCATCCAAAATCCTTAGCTCTAAAGCAGAGAGACAATTCCACCATGAGGGTGTGCTTGTGACAGACTTGGGTGATGCTATGTTGTAGGTCTGTAGATACCCTCTTTCGACAATCCTGCCATTATTATACACACACACACACACACACACACACACACACACACACACACACACTGTTCTGAGGGCTTCATCCTGGATCCTTTTCTCCCTTTAACAATCATACCCAGCCACTGGCTTTATACTCTGTGTCTATTTATGGTTTCTCCTATATTTCTACTCCCAACCCCACTTCTCTCCAGGGTCCTTTTCTCACCCCTTCACAGTGTGGGCAGACATACTTACTGTTGGAGGACTGGTCAAGGAGGATTCTAGGAGAGAGGAGTGTATAAGTAGACATTTAATACTTCCCTTGGTACCACTGGCTGCCACCAGGCCTGTCAAGCTCAGTGTGCATTCATGACCTGGCCTCCTTCATTGCACCCGTCACTACCTCATTCTCAGCAGGCAGCTTCATGACTTCACTTGGCTGCAGCAAATACCTAGAAGCTATCAGCTGGAACGTCCTCTGCCAATTTCATTAGTTAGCAGTTTGTGTTGTCCTACTGAGTATATCCGGAACCTGTCCTTCCATCCACCCCCGCTGCTATCACTTCACCTCACACTGGGACCATGACTAAAATGTATGACTTTCTCAACAACCATCCCTTTCCACCTTCACTCTGCAGTCAAAATGATCTTTGAAAACTGCACAGCAGATCTCCTTGCTTCCATGCTAGAACTGTTAATGGATTCCTGGGACTCTTATTTTAGAAACTAGGCAAGGCACCCTAGTCTACAGACCCTTAATAGATTTAGGTGTCTCAGGCATCCTCTCCCTGGATGCCCCTGCTCACCCACAGTCTCATCACAGCATCCTTCAAGACAACTATTTTATCCTCCCCTCTCATATTGCCCCACTGTCCTGAGCAGCTCCCACTCCAGAAGTCGTTTTCATGTGACTTGTGTGAAGCCTTTTTATTCCTTTTCCCTGAAGATTGGGGTAGAGCCCATAGTATTTCTCTTCTAACTTTCTCATTACTTTCCTCTATGGGCTTCATCAACTTATTTTCTCATCCATCCATTCATCCACTCTAGGATTTACCAGATGAATCAGGCACAATCCTAGGTTCTTGAGATTCATTTGTAAACAAAATAAACAAACCCTATAGACCTGACACTCAAACAGGAAACCCAATGAATAAATCAATATAGGCACTCCCAAAATTATGTAGAAAACAAATAGAGCAAGGCAGGGAAGTTGGCCAATGGCAAAGGTAAGAGAGTTGTGTGTGGTGATTATGGCCAACTGTGGATGATTTTACCACCCTTATGTCTCATGTCTTCCTTCTTAAATGTTTAGGTCCAAAAGTACTTCCATTCTGTGGTCTTCCCCAGGCACAGAGGGAATTTAATGGAATGGGACACATGGAAACTAAGTAAACAGGTGACTGGAAAAAGTAAGCCAACATGAAGATGGGGGCAGGTAGTCCAGACCTGGACCAAGACTGTAGAATGGAAGGGGAGAATGGAGTTAAGAAATACTTTATGCAATTGCTTTTTGGCATTTTGACTAAGATATAGTATGGAAATACGTTATGCAGAACAGGTGGTGGTATTTGACAGTGAAGTCACCTTGACGGACCATGGTGCTGGACAGAAGTGAGTCTTACTGGCATCGAGCCTTTGAACTTAGAAAATGGATGCCACGTAGCCATCAATGGATGCTCTGCGGAAGACAGAGATATGGAAAGTCATGGATCTTCTCTGGGTTTCATTCGCATAGGCAGTGGGATTTTTTTTTTCCTGAAAAACATCCATTGGTGCATCTACAGAAGAATTTCCCAGTAGTGTTTCAGTTTAGAAGTAGGTACATCTCTCATCTCCCGAGCCTCTGATCCACTTAGCTCTGTTTGGACCAGTGGTTCTTCCTGTGACAAGAAAATCGAGGAGCGCTTCACGGGAACAGAAAAACACTGCCAGCTCACGTTATCTCTGCCTCGCCTCATCCTTCAGCTTTACAACTCAGAAGAACCCAGCACCAGTGAAGCCAGTAGCACAGCTCCCCAGTCATGGACTCCTGGCTTCCTTGCTCTTTCTCATCTTCTCCAAACACAACCCACACTTCTAAAGCTATCACACCCACTCCATTGCTTTTTAAAGATTTGTTTTTCTGAATTGCTTCCTCAGATGAAAGGTGCCCTGGGGATTGTTTTCTGAGAGGTAGCAAGTTCTGAGAATCCACCCAGGCACCAGTAAATGATTTTCCCCTGCAGAGCTTGTCTGCAGAAGCAGTATTTCCCAAGTGGGGTTTTCCAAATGCAGCCACCGTAAGCACACCCCACATGGCTGGAAGCAGGTGTAAGTGGGACCAGCCAAGGGGCAGAGCCTCTTAGGTTCTGAGCAGTTGGAAACAGAAGGATCCAGATGTGAGGAGGGCAAAGAAAGGACTTGATGAGTCTTGGCCCTTGTCGATATTAATCCTAGGCTTTTCCATGTCAGACAAGATTAAGTGAGGATTCCCTTCTCTATCCAGTGAGTTTCTATTAGCAGTACCTCATCTGTCACTCTGTCACCTTGGAATTGAAATTCTATCTATATACAAAACTAAAGATCTTCTCTGTTAAATATCAGTTCTAAATTTTCTGTGGTTTGTTAGTGCCGCTGTTTGTGGCACCTGGAAAATAAAATCAAAGACCAAGTAATACTAAGAAATCTGTTGAATTAAAAACATCTTGAGGGATGAGAAACAATGTGATGTTCAATACATGCACATATCATATAATAACCAAATAAAGGTATTTAGTATAAAAAAATATTGGGGGACTGGAGAGATGGTTCAGCTGTTAAAAGCAGTGACTGCTCTTACAGAGGACCCAGGTTTGATTCTCAGCACCTACATGGTATCTAACAACTGTCTGTAACTCCAGTTCCAGGGGATCCAATGCCCTCTCCTGACCTCCTCGGGCATTGCACGACATGGGTGCACTTAGACACTTGCAGGCAATACACTCATACACATAAAATAAAAAATAATTTTAAAAAGACCTCTAAGGATTTAAAATTCTTAAGATTCTAAGGTTCTAAGACTTCCTTTCGAAATTTGGACGTACACTACTTGTGTGGGTTGAGTTGAAGGCAGGCGAGCGCTGCTCTACTGTTTGTGAACTCATTCTGCTGTCAGTGAAGCAGAGCTGGAGGTGCTACTGAGGGTGACAGTCATCTTCAGAAGGACAATCCAGTACTAAGATCCGGATACTAGACTGTTCAGGTGCAGGAGGGCCGTTAGGGTTCCAGGCTGGCTCTGCTAACTATTGAAAGCACTCAGAGTCAGACAGACTGGGGTTTGAATCCTGACCCTGCTTCTACTTCCTTTGTAATCTAGCCAGACTCAGCCTCACTTCTGCTTTTGTGAAAGGAGCAGAGGACTGCACAGAGCCTGAGTCCATCTGTGTTGGCACTCAGTGAAAGCCCTTGGCACACACCAGCCTCCAGGCAGTAAGAGGTCCTGTTTCTTCCACCAATGTGTGTCTGGGGCCTCTTTCCTAGTGCTTGCATAATAGCAGAAAAATATATCAGAAACAAAAGTACTTTCTCTGAATTCCAGCTGCGCAGCATGTCAGATGACTGTGGGGGCAGTGACTTAAGAGATAGACAACTTCAGTGAATGTGTGTCTTCCAGACGGGGACACAGAACAGGGATCTGTTGATCTGGGTTAGGTCATCTTGCCCTTGGATCAGCTTATTGGGGAGGCACTGACATGGCCTTTGGCAATTAGCTGAAAAGGATGAGGTCTGTGAGACTCAACTCAGGGCAAGTGGGGTCACTACCAGGGCCCTGGGATGTCAGGAGGGAGAAGAGACTTAATTTCAAACTATTTTAAAAATATTTGTGCACTTTAAAAATATTTGTACGCTTTTCCCATTCTTGGGAACAGTGAAGTTGCTCATAATTGCTGGGGTGGACCCTAATCGAGCCCTAGCAATTTCATCTGCTTTAAAAGGTACTTTCCTCCTCTCCTCCAGGGCTCTGCTATGACTTACACTTGGTCCTAATTAGAGCAGTACATATCTCAATCCATTTAAGACTCACCCCAGTAGGTACACTCAAGCCAATAAGGGCTCATCAGCTCTCCTCTACTTCTAAGCAGTGATCTCTCAGGTTGTTTCTCCTGGCCTGGCTTCCACTGTTGCAAAACGGGTAATGTACCTGTATGCATTACTTTTCTTACACCTGTGATAAACTACCTGAAAGAAGAAACTTAAAGGAGGATTTATTTGGTTCATGGTTTAGGCAGACACAGTCCATCATGACAGGAAAGGCATGGCTACAGGAGTGGCTCATAACTGGGGCGGCAGGAACTTGAGGTACTGGCTTCATTGCACAGGAAAACAGGAAGCAGAGGGACAAGCTGGGTGTTAGGGTTCTCCAGAGGAACAGAACTGACAGAATGAATATATAGATATATATGCATATATGTATATATAGAAAGAAATAATTTAGTAATCTGCTTACTTTGAGATTGTAACAACAGCTGAATCACACCCAAAGGACTGAGAACTTGGTAGTTGCTCAGAACTTGAAGCTAGGTTGGTTTCTTAGCAATGGGAATAGTCCTATAGTGACTGTCACACACTGGAGAGTCCAAGATCTGGTAATTGCTCAGTCCATACAGCTGGGTGCCTCAGCAGTCCCAATGTAGCCCTAAAAACTTGGAAGGTTCCTAGAGAGCCTGGTCCTCAATGACTGAAGCCTTAAAAGCTGGATCTGTTATAGTTGCCGGATTTGTTATCATGGAAGGAGTCAACAGCAGCAACAGGATAGACCAACTAGGCAGCTAGAGAGAAGACCAAACAAGCAAATGGTGAATAATCTTCCTTCTGTCATGTGCCTTTTTATCTGGACTGTTATCAGTATGTATAGTCTGCATTTGGGGTGGGACTTCTCATTTCAATAAAGGCAATCAGGACAATACTTCAGGTGCGACTGCCTATTCAGGTGATTCTAATTTGTGGCAAGATGCCATTAAAAGCAACCATCACAGCTTGGGAGATGGCTCAGCAGTTAAGAGCACTGATTGCTCTTGCAGAGAACCCGGGTTCAATACCCAGCACCCACATGGCAGCTACGAACCGTCCTTAACTCCAGTTCCAAGGGAATCCGAAGCCTTCTGACCTCCAGGGCATTGCATGACATGGGTGCACTCACATACATGCAGGCAATACACTCATACATATAAAATAAAAATAA
>NW_008360317.1:6456170-6475374 GCF_000622305.1 Nannospalax galili | reverse complement strand
AAAATAAAAATTATTTTAAAAGCAACCATCACATCTTGGAAGTAGTGCTGGGCTGTAATCTTTAAGGTCCCTAGCGAGGCCCCACCTCTTAAAGGTTCTACAACCTCCCAAAACAGCAGCACCAGGGGGAGACCAAGTGTTCAAACACATGAGCCTATGGGGGGGCATTTCACATTCAACCCATAACAGCACTCCAGTGCTCTTTACTAAGTGTCTTCTACGGCCTCTTCCTAAATGCCCCTTCCTCACCTGGAGTGCTGCTTAGCTGAAACCTTTACTTGTCTCGTAGACTTACTGAACACCACATGCTCCTTTGATGCCACAGGCTCAAAGCTCAATCTGGTCCTGAACTAAAACCTCCCAAACTATGAGTTAAATAAACATTTCCTCCTTTTAAGTTGATTTGTCTTGAGTATTCATTATGGTACTGCAAATTTAGCTAACACAGTGGTGTTTATTGAATATCGTGTCAAGAATTCTGTTTTTTTTTTTCTTCTACGGAACCCATTTTAAAGACTGGGAAACATCTATTCAGACTCTGTGATTTCTCTGAGATCATTTTAGCAGATATGTGGTGGGTTCATTAGTGCAGAAGGCTGCAGGACATTGTGGAAGCCCCACAAGTTCATAGGGATGGAATATCCTTTCTGCTAGGCAGCCTCCTGAAGAACTACCTTACCCCATATCATGCTGGACCAGCACTAGTAATGCCTACATGACTGGCATACTAGTAGTCTGTAGGAGGTCCAGTTGCCACCCAGTCACTACAAACCTTGAGGCCTAAATCACCTATTAACTCACATAAGGCAGAGAGGTCAGTTATCTGCTCAGGGTCTCAAAGACTAAAATCAAGGCTTTGGGTGGGCAGCGTTCTCATCTCCAGCATATGGGGAGGAGCCCATTTCTGAGATCATTCAGATCATTGGCAGAATCCACTTCCTGGGGTTGTGAGACAACCCATCCTCTTTGCTTACCTGGTGGTAGGCAGAGACTGCTCTCTGCAGCTACAGGCTACCCACTCTTACCTCCTATGTGGTCCCCACTCCAACTTCAAGCTGGCTGAAGTCTTATGCTTTGAATCTCTGACTTTCTCTCCTGTTCTTGAAAGGATTGTGCAGTTAGTTTTGTCTGGAACATTCTTCTTCCTTAAGTCAGCTGTGCCATAGAACATAACACAGGAATAAAATTCATATTCATGCTCTGGAGCATTGTAAGTGTGTGCACTGGGGGGGTATGGTGATAGGAATCACATGAATATGCACAGTCTGCCATTATTTCAAATAAACATTTCCCTTCTTGGAGTAAGCCAGGTTTTTATTTCTATCCGCTGCCTCACACTACCAGAAGTCTCCTTAGGGAAGCAGGCCCCAGCAGATGTTGCATTTCATAAATATTTTAGGAAGCAATTTATTCCACTTCTGCTTAAAGCCCGCAGGCTGCAGACTGGTCATTCCTGTGCAATCAGCCATTGCATCTTATTGTCTAGCTAGGACACAAAGAGGTTTCAGTGATTGCCCCTCCCACCTACCTGGCCCAGAGCTCCTGTCAGTTAGCCAAGGCAAGATTCCATGCTCTCCAGTCAGGCATTCAGACCAATGACACTGATTAAAATACTTTGGTGGATGAACTGTCATTTATGAGTGTTAAATGCTATGAGTAATAGTTATTTTCCATTGACAAACATTCTTCCATTGTTTAGATTTTTTAAACTATAGCCAAAAAGATGTGAAAGGGAAACCATTAGCTGCCCATTCCTGGGGCTGAGAGGCTGGGGGAGGACCCTGGGCATGGGTACTGCTACTGCAGCTTTCTGTGGGGCGAGGCCTTGAGTGTTCACCTGCATCAAGCCAACACCCTCTGATCAGCCAGCATAGCAGTTGCTCTTGTTGGAAGACCATATGAGGAAAGCAGGGGAAGAGAGAAAAGAGTGTGTCTAGGAAGCGAAGTGCCCCCAGCTCCCTCCAGGCCAGAGTCACAAAGCCAAGAAGTCCACAGGCTTTCCTGTCCCCCTGCTTTAGGCTTCATGCTCAGGCTGCCAGCTTCTTTCTTGGGGAATTTCCATACATAAAGTGATAGACTCATACTTTTTCTTATTTCTCATAAAATTTAGAGTTTTTAAAAGGGTTATAAAGTTCATTTATTAGGCTTTATTTAAAAATAGTTTAGTTTGTTTGATTCCATTTATGATAGGTTTTTAATGTCTGTGATTTTGAGCAGATGATGATTGCAAAACACACAAGTTCTGCTTCAGCGATTAACATGAGTGAAGGTAGGCTTTATTAGAAATTATTCTCAAAAGAGTCATTGTGTCCATAAGTCAAGGTGTGAGATGAGTGGTTTGCAGGACAGAGGGCCTGCTATGTCTTTAGTGTTTACCACGTGTCAGAAAACATACCTGTGATTGCCCCTCTTCTTTCTTGGTGAAAAACAGAAAGGAGATTTAATCAATGTGACATACTGGAAAGAAGAGTAGATAAAGGGGTCCCAGTTATTCCCTAGTCTGTCTTCTGGATATTGACATGAATTTTAGGTTTAAACAGAGGAAGTGTTTGGGCAAGGGGCACAAAGGATGCATAATTAAGCAGTCCTGGGCATGTCTGACTGATCATTGCTTTAGTTTTGGTTCTGCATGGTGATCCTAAGAGGTTGTTAACCCTGTCAGGACTTGAAGAGAGCAATCTGATTCTCATAAGCTGGTTTTCCTGATCCAGCATAGAACTTTGTCATCACAGATAATTATCTTCATTGCGGGGGACATGGTAGTATCTATCCTGTGATGCTCTACTGTTCTGGAATCCAAAGTGGCTGCATTTTAAGTCCCAACATTGTTTGCTCTTTGGGGTTACAAAGAGAATGCAGATAAAGGAAAGGCCTGTCCCGGACTTCTGTGTACTCAATTCTGTGGCATATTTACCTGAGAACTTGGTGACCATAGGACTCAGTGACCACAGATCCTGATCTCTCTCATTAGAGGGAAGATCCCTCTGAAACAGGGAAAAGCAGAATTTACTCCACTTTCTTGAATTCAGTAATTTTCATTAAATTGGTTTATCTGGGCCAACTGCATGGCCTTAAACACCCAAAAGGAAAGTATAACCAAAGGTTAAAGGGTCCAATATAATTTCTTAAGAGTCCATATGCATAGCTAAAGGCTACATAACAAGCAACAATGCCAAACAGGCAATACCTTCTTTTGCGGTTGCACTTGGAGCCTATGTATGTCTATAAAGTCATCCGGTAGATTTCAATGGTAATGTTTATCATCTCTACTAATTAGCATGATGTAAATTTCCATGCTTCCTCCTCAAATATAATACATTTTTAAAAATTTGATTTTGTGTGTGTGTGTGCGTGTATATCACACAGAACATCCCAAACCAGACCCTATTCTTATCTAAAGGAATATTGACAATTGATTGCTGCTAGAAGAGGAACAGCTGACCCTCCTAAAACAAAGACCTCTAGACAGGCTGACTAGATTCACCAGAGGGGCAAGTAGTGGGGAATGGCTGGGGGTGCCGACAACACAGCAGACAGTAGCAGGGATATCAGAGTATAAGGGCTCTAGTGGGGGGAGGGAGGTTATGGGAGGATGCTATCTGGGAAGTCGGTGTATAGTCGAATGAGATGGTTTGGGATTTTTAAAAAAAGTATTTAGCAGATTAAGGTAGATTATATTAACCACTCAAGTAAATACTTGCCCAGTCCCAAACTCTCTGTACATCTCAATGAACTTCTCTACAGTTAGAATAACTACCTTAATGTAGCTGCATGTTTTTATTTGTCAGTTCATTATGATAAAATGATTTTTACTAAAAACCAAAAGCTGTTGACCAAAACCAGTTGTGGTAGCCCATACCTGCAATTCCAGCACTTGGGAGGCAGAAGCAATAGGATCCAGAGTTCAAGGTCGTCTTCAACTATATATACATCCAGTTTCTAGCCAGCCCGGGATATGTCTCAAAAACAAAATAAAACAAAACAAAAATCTATTTTCTTCTCTCTCTAACATTATTTCTCCAGTGAATGTGTTATCCTAGCATCACCATCTATCTCCTGTTGGATATCCTAATACAATTTCAGTCCAGAACAGTTGTGATTTATGTTATTAAGATACTTTTTATTGGGACAGCAGTTCAACTCCCAGGGATCCAGGGTATTTAAATCCAGCTTTCTAGTTTCCGATTGGGACTAATCAGAGTCATATAAATACAGGAAGCAGGGGGAGGCTCCATCCCTGAATAGCTATTAGACAGCATTACTATTGAAAAGTGTATTTATCCTGCTTCCAGTCATCTGAAGTATGAGTGAGCTTTTACACTAAGACAAGTAGGGACTGTGTTTTGACTGAATCTTTCAGTCCTACATTTAACTAGGAATTCTCAACTAGAGTGAGAAAAGAGTCTGGGTGATGCTACCATCAGGTTAGAAGAGGCCAAGGATACTGCTGACCTGTAGTACATGGAGCAACATGCCTTGGGCTGGTCACAATGTGGCTAGCTGTTGAGAGACTCTGAGCTGAAGGGAACATCCTGCATCTGTGCTGAGAAATACAACCAGTGTGTTAAAAGAGGAAAATGAGAAGGTGATTGTTGTTATGGACCCTGGGGGGAAGAGATGGAGTTTTCTAGTACCCAGGAGGAAGAAGATATTGCTTAAAGTTCAAGGGAGAATTATTATTTTTGATTTATAAGTTGGCACACCTCCTTAAAATCAATATGTTGTTCATTTCCTAGGAGGCTGTTCAATTTCTTCCCCCCTAAAAGTTTCATAGTTCCCAAAGACTGCTAAGTATAGAGCTCTTTATACAAGTTTGGGGATAGAGAGATGGCACATCAGTTAAAAACGCTCCTCATGCAGAGGACCTCCAAGTTCAGTTCCTAGAACCCACATGGTGACTCATAGCTACCTATAACTCCAGTTCCAGGGGATTCAACCCTTTTCTGACCTCTGTGGGCTCCTACATGTGTATGGTGCCTATAAACCCACACAGATACACATACACACATACAAAGAAATAATAAATCTTAAATAGAAAATCCCACCTTGAAGGCAGAGCCAGTTCCTGGCAGTTGCTGAAGTATCTGTATATACATGGGGAACGACTTAGGCTCAATAGCAGTGATTTACTCTTCAATATTTGACTTGATTTCTCAGGATCCAGAGTCTGCTGCCAAATTAGGGCTCAATAAACAGGGTCTGACATGAAATAAATCCATGAGTCCCTCAGATACCTCAAAATTGACTAATTACATAGATCTGTGTAGCACACAAAGTGGACCAGAAATGGAGAAACCAAATTTCTTATTGCTTCTTTAATAAAAGTTGATATATAAAAGTCCGTGATCATTCCTATAATTTCTTATGCCATGCTAATAACTTCAAAAGAATTTAAATTGAGTTCAAATCAGATGTTTTTATCTTTTAACAACTCTCATATTACACATATAATTGAAATGCTCCAGTTCAAATATTTTCCCCAAGGTACTAACTACAAAAAGAGTCACACAATGAAGAACTAGAGATGGAATGTTAGTAGATGATGGCTTAACTTTTAAGCACTTCAGAGAGGGAGAAAGAATTTATTACAGCTGCTCTAATTGATATAAAAGAGGAATGATACAAAGCGCTTTTAATTACTCAAAGGTCTCTTGATATATTATCCCTTGGTTCTTTAAGTAACTAACTGCCATCAATATTTGACTATGTTCTTGCCTTTGTGAATATGGCTTGTTAAGTATTAAAGAGAATCTATCAAACTGAAGGGAAGATTTGATTCATTTATGTTCCAGAAATTTGAAAGTCCTGTGCTGGTGATGCGGTCATTAACCTTCTGTGGTTTCCTCTATGACTGAGAGAGCCGGGGTAGGCACCCCTGGTCTTTGTTTCCTTTGTTAACTCTTTCTTGGAGTAGTTCTGATAGTCACAAAGGAACTATAAGATAAGTAGTTCTGATAGTCACAACCTTATTGATGTGTCTTTTTCTGCTATCACAGAATACCTGAGACTGAATAATTTCTAAAGAAAAGAGGTTTGGGCTCACAGCTCTGAAAGTTCAAAGGTATCTTCTTGGCATACTGAGCATCTACTCAGTTGCTGGTGAGGGCTTCGTGCTGTTGTATTTGTGACAGAAAAGCTGATGAGTACACAGGGCATGGACAAGAGAAAAAGTGCCAAACTCCAGCCTGGGCTAGCCCACTTCTGAGAGAAAACCAATAATCCACTTGTGAGGGCTCTACCCCTGTGAACTAAACACCCCCCAACCGCCTACTAACCCCACCCCCAACACCTCTGTAGGGAGGCATTAAGCCTCAACATGGGTTTTGGTGAGGATACACAATATTCATAGAGGAGTTGAGTGAAGACATCATATAGGGCACGGCCTTTAATGGGTATGGTGAGTAATAAACATTTATTAAGTACTAGATACTTCACAGAGTGTTTTATGTTCATTTTATCATTTGCTTCTGGTTGTTTTGTTTTGTTGTTGTTCTTTTTGAGACAGGGCCTCCCTCTAGCCCCAACTGGCCTACAACTCACTATGTAAACCAGGCTGGCCTCAAACTCACAGAGATCTGTTTACCTCTGCCTCCCAAGTGCTGGAATTAAAGGAACATGCCACCACGCCTGGCATGATAGTGTTTTTAAAAGCCATTTAGTAAAAGAGGTTCAATTAATTTTCTTGTAAAAAGTTACTACTAAATTTTGGACATAACCTTGAGGTAGAACCAGTTTGGAATGATACTCTATAAAACTCTTATTAGTGGTCCTGCTGTTAAAAAGCTTGTTGTCAACATGCATCCAAGAGAGTTCAGGTGTCTAGACCCTACAGGAAGAAGTTAGCATGTTTTTCTGGACACACAGGAATTTTTTTTCTAACCAGTACCTGATAAAGCAGGTGTGCTTTCTATTTCACCAGGACCTTGAATAGATGTGTCAGTAGCCTCCAGTCTAAGAGTAGACTCATTTCCTGGATGCCTGAAGTTCTTTGTTGAAGGTTCTGAGGCTACCTCCTGACTCAATAAGAAATTAACATTTGCTTTAAGTGAAGGAGGCCTAGCATGTCACATGTCCCTCCTTCATTTGTTAGAACATGGGCTACTGGAGAAACCTGCCCAATAGGAAGCCAGGGGAAATCCAGTACATAGAAGACAACAGGAAGAATGGGTAGATTAATAGGCTTTGATGAGGCTCTGTGCTGGGTTAGTGAGCACATCAAAGCTAAGCTTGCCACTTCCGCAGTGCTGATGTTCATCAGGAGTACTTTACCTACTTTAGCCTTTTCTTTCTTTAATCCATTTTTTAATTAGCATATTAAAATAATGGGTTTATTATGACATCATCATGCACATATATTACTCAACCTTAGGCATACTCACCCTCCTACTAACCCTCCCCTCCCACTTCACTGCTCATCTTCCACAACCCAAATAGTCCCTCTTCTGCTTTCACGTTAACACACGTGTGTATTTTAAAATGTAGATTCCACATCTGAAAGAAAATATGTGAATTTTGTTTTTCCCCCACTTTAGCCTCTTGTCCCCCCAATTTAGACCTCTTTACTCCCCTAATAACCTCACTTCTACCTTCATGCCCCGTACATGTATATGTATATGTTTATATTTAAGACTAGATTTCACATGTGAAAGAAAACATGATATTTGTCTTTCTGAGTTTGCTTATTGTGCTTATCATGATGATCTGTAGTCTAATCCATTGTCTGGCAAATGACAGATTTCATTCTTCCATATAGCTGAATAAAACTCACATGCGCGCGTGCACACGTATGCGTGTGTGTATGTGTGTTTGTACATGTGCATGCATATGTGTGTATGTGTCTGTGTCTGTGTGTGTGAGAGACATTTTCTTTACCAACCTGCCAATGGACATCTAGATTGGTTCTATAGCTTGGCTATTATGAATCCTACAACAATAAACATGGATATGCAAGTGTCTCTGTGTTTTCCTAACTTAAAATGCTTCAGGTATATACTGAGGTGCGATATAGCTAGGCCATATAATAGTTCTAGTTTTAAATTTTTGAGGAACCTCCACACTAATCTCCATACTGACTGCACAAATGTATATTCCTACCAACAGTGTATAAGAGTTCCTTTTTCCCCACATCCTCATTAGAGTTGTTATTGTTTGTTTTTTTGATGATAACCACTCTGACTGGGGTAAGATGGGGCCTCAGTAGAGTTTAATTTGCATTTTCCTGATGACTAAGGATGTTGAACTCTTTCTATCTTTCTTTCTTTCTTTCTTTCTTTCTTTCTTTCTTTCTTTCTTTCTTTCTTTCTTTCTTTCTTTCTTTCTTTCTTTCTTTTCTTTCTTTTTGATCTTTTTCAGACAGGGTCTTCCCAGTAGCCCCAGCTAGCCTGGAACTTACTATGTAGACCAGGCTGGCCTTGAACTCAGAGAGCCACCTGCCCCTGCCTCCCAAGTGCTGGGATTAATGGCTTGCCCCACCACACCTGGAGTTGAACACTTTTTCAAATGGTTATTGACATCTTGATTTCTTCTTTTGAGAACTATCTTTTCAGTTCAGTTCACATCTGTTGATTGGATAATTTGTTTATTTAGTGTTTAATTTTTAGGGATCTTTATAGAGTCTATATGCTAATCCCCTGACAGATGTATAGTTTGCAAGGATTTTCTCATTCTGTAGCCATTTGTTCACTCTGATGATTGCTTCCTTTGCTTTACTGTGCGGAAGCCTTTTAATTGTATGCAATCCCATTGACAATTCTTGGGATTACTTCTGTATCATTAAAGTTCTTTTCAGAAAGTCCTCACTTATTCCTTTATTTTGAAGTCTACCTATGTTTTTCCATTGGAGTTTCAGAGTTTAGGGCTTCCATTAACCTCTTTGAAGTCCATTTTAAGTTATTTTTTTGCAGAGTAAAAGAAACAGAGCTAGTTTTATTCTCCTCACATGGAAACCCAGTTTTTCAGCACAATTTGTTAAAGAGGCTATTTTTATCTTGAGTTTATATTTTTTATATCTTTGTAAATAATTAGGTGGGTGTCCTTGTGTGAATTTACACCTGGGTCTTTGATTCTATTCCACTGGTTTATGTCTGTTTTTTTGCCAATACCATACTAGTCTTGTTACTATAGCTCTATAGTATAATTTGAGATCAAGTATTTAATACTTCCAACATTGTTCTTTCTGCTTAGGCTATTTAGGGGTCTTTTGCATTTCCATATGAATTGCAGAATTGTTTGAGGTTGTTTTGTTGTTGTTTGTGTGTGTGTTTGTGTGTGTGAAGAATGTCACAGGATTTTGAAGGGGACTGCACTGAATCTGTATGCTGTGTAATAAAATATAGACCTTTTCATAATATTAATTCTACCAATCCATGAGTATGGAAGTCTTTCCATTTTTAATGTCTCCTTAATTTTTCTCTGGTATCTTGTTTTCATTGTAGAGGTTTTCTACATCCTTGGATAGGTTTATTCCTAGGTATTTTGGTTTTTGAAGCTGTTGTAAATTGAATTTTTCCTGATTTATTTCCAGTAAGTTTGTTGTTGATATTTGTATGTTGATTTCCCTCCTGCTATTTTGCTGAAAGTTCTTATCAGTTCTAAGAATCTTCTAGTGGATCTTTAAGTATTATATAGTCTGCAAATAGTGATAATCTGACTTCTTTCTTTCCTGTTTTTGTCTTTTTTATTTTTACTTTCTCTTATTTTACTCCTTTAAGACTTGGAGCACTATATCGAATAAGAGTAGAGAGAATAGGGCTTCTTTCTTGTCTTGTTTAGGATTTCATATGAGATTCTTTGAAATTTTTTTGCCTGTTTCATATGTTTGCCATAGATTTGTCATATATAGATAGCCTTTACTATATTGAGGTATATATTCCATCTTTCCTACTTTTTTCAGGGCTTTTGTTATAAAGGGATGTCGAACTTTCAGGCCTTTTCTGTATCTGTCAAGATGGTTCATGTGATTTTTGTCCCTCTGTTTATTTATGTGTTACATTGCACTTGTTGATTTGCCTATTTTGAACTATCCTAGCATCCCTGGAACATACCCAACTTGGTCATGGTATATGATCTTCTTAATGAAACATTTTAATCTTAATGTGTAGGAATTGAGGCAAAGATTTAAACCTAAGCAGTCTCAACTCTTAACTTCTAAGACTATCAAACTCTCAAATTAAAGCATAAAATGGTCCTAAAACTGAAATACAGTATATAAGAAAATAAGTGAATGGTAAGTTCCTCTGTGTAGAAAACACATGAGTGCATGCAAACACCCATTGAATTTTCATAAGCCCTGGTTTCGTACCTCCTTTTACTTCAATGCTGAGGATCGAAGCTTATTCATGCTAGGCAAGTATTCTACTACTGAGCTATAGGCCCAATGCTCTGATTTTTAATCTTTCAATGTTTTGGTTTTAATATGTCAAAACCAATGTGCTCCACCATATACAAATGCCCTCTTCTTATTCATGCCTTCATGACTGCATGAGCTCATGGAAAGTGCTGGAAAAGTGTAAAGTTTTAGGGATTCTGTAAATTCAAGAATTGAGGAAGAGACATGGCTGTGACAGGAAGCAATGGTCCCATGGGACAAATTTGAATAACAGTATGTTATTCATATGGACAGCAGCTGTTTCACAAATACACTCATATATGGTAAGACAGGAAGGCACAGGGCAGAATCCCATTGTCTGAAGTTTCTACTTTGCCTGGTTAGGTTGCAGGAGACAGGGCAGCAAGGGTATGAGACCAGACAGTGAAAATATTGGAATTCTAGGAGGAAGAGTTTGGACCTCACATGAACCATAACACTGAGTCACTTGTGCTTCAAGGAAGCAAAAGCGTACCAGGAACAAGGGAGGAAAGTGAACTCAATGATGGAACTAGGAGAGAAAGAAGCCCCATGCCATTGTCTCAGCAGTGGGAACACAGGGCCAGTCGAGGTGCCTGTCACTAAACCAGGAAAGGGATTTAGATTTAAAGTCCAGTATGGCCCTGGAAGGACAGGTACATTGACAGATGGGAAGTTGATAAAGGATGACTCTGATGGTTATTGCTAGATCAATGATGATTTCAATGATAAAGAGCAAAGGGAAGTGGGCCAGTCTATAGCTTAGAGAAATGTTTGCCCCCTACATTCTTTCCCAACCACATCAACTAAGGCAGATTTTCCCTCTTCCTCCCTGGACTATTTCCTGTTCTGCCTTTTGTGTTTCTTAAATCACTAATGACAATTTTGTGGATTTTGTCTGTACACTCACTTCTCATACACTGGGTGGTAAAGTCCCCTGGCTAATACAGAGTCTGGCACACAGCAGACTATCAGTAATCATGCACTGGGTCAATGAATAGTTAGAATAAATAAACATGTGGAGTTTAGCATTTTAGCAGATAATCACAGCAGTCATATTAAAGTATGGGACTGATTCCTGGAAGATGGACTGAGATTCTGGATTACACACTGGGGACTCACGTAAGTTGATAGCTGATTCATGAGAATCAAGGGGTGAGGCAATGAAGGAGAGGCTATGAAGACAGAAGACAAAAACCATGGACCTGATGGAATGCCTGTCTCTGAGGGCTGGAAAAAGAAAGAACATTGAGTGGGTGGTTTTGAAAGAGACAGGAAGAGCAGTTCAGAAGGGAAAGTATGCTCAGAAGATTCAAGTGCTAGGAACCAGTTAAGAAAAATGAAGAAATACTGTTTCAACTGGAAAAACTGTGTATTTGCTAAAAGATCATTTTATATTCCCTAGGAAAACAATTTTAGTGGACATCAGATTTTAAGAGTGGCAGTTTATTCTCTGAAAAGTTTTGACAATACAGAAAAAAGGAGTATTTTTAAATGGTTTGTGGATTTAAGAAAATGACCTTTAAAAAATGTCAGTTAGAGCTTATTGTATAAATTACTTTTCTTATTACTGTGACAAACTATCTTTCAGGAAGCAATTTAAGGAGGAAAGGGTTTGTTCTGGCTTACAGTTGAAGGGAATACATTCCACGATGGTGGGGAAGGCATGGCAGCAGGAGCAGGAGGCCAGCTAGTCACATTGCATCTGCAGTCAGGAAGCAGAGAGCCACCCTGAACAACTATAAAATCTCAAATGCTCCCAGATATCTACTTCCTCCAGCAAGGCTCTGCCTTCTAAAGATAGAGTTACCTAAGGTCATTTTAAGAAAGGAAACAATGGGCAAAGAGAGACTGAGGTCAAGCCACATCCCTCCCATGAGTCCACTTTATTCCATATAAAAGCCACGTGCATATGGTGCTCCACCAGGCCCTAGAAACCCTCTCCATGGTCATTCAGACCTCTGTCCTGCTCTCCACACCTTCTCCCCATAGCTTCACTCTCCCTTTGCCAGACTTTTGCCCACTGTCCCCTCCTAGCTTCTCATAGACTTCCAAGTCTTTACTTCAGTGTCCTCTTATTGGTGAAGACTTCCCCAGCATAGGACTTCTGCCCATGCCCTGTTCCCTTTCATAGTGTTTTGTAGTTCCTGGTATACTGTGGAATTCGTGTCTTGCTGCTTGTTCACTCCTCACCCCACCAGAACATCAGCTCCAGAAGAAAAATACAGTAGTATGAACTGTCATTAAATAATAAAGCTAATGAGTACAGTCAAGTAGAAATTAAATCATGCTGAATGTCACCTTAAAACCCATCAGCTGTTCTCCAGTGCCCCTTTGCCAGTGGGGCAGATTACTCTTTGTTTTCCTCTCTTCTTCCTTTGGTGGTGTTAGAGATTAAACCCGGGGCCTTATGAATTCTATGAAAGTGCTTTCACCCCATTTCTTACATAGAAATAGCTTCCCCAACTGGAGAATAGATAAAATGAGACTGAATTCTACTAAGCCTAACATTTCTGTTTCTTAAAATAGGAGAGTGAGGATCAAGGTCCTGAGAATTCAAATCAGTGACAGAATTCTTTTACTGTTGTTTAGATTCTTCATACTGAAAACAGTTACAATTATGAAGAATAAATAGATAAGGACATTGGGAAACAAAAATGAAAAGGATACAGTCACCCTATAATAAGATGCTACTTCAGACCTGATCATTAGGATGAGTTAGCACATAGGTAAGTGAGAAGTATCAGAGTATAGAGATTGAAGCCTTGTACATTATTGGTAGGAAGGGTCAGTATTGGTGCTGCTATTGAAAGGAGTATGTTAGTTCCTTTTAAAAGTTTAAAACAGGACTATTATGGGTACCAGATATCCTGTTTCTGGGTATATATCCCAAAACAATTGCAATTAGGATCTCGAAGAGATCACTGTGCTCTGTTTATTCATGGTAGCTAAGACATGGAAACAATCTAAATGTCCACCAACACATGAATGGATGAGATAAATGTATTCATAGAATGGAAACTTGTTCAGTTTTAGAAAAGAAGAATATCCTACAAAAATATTCATGAACATTGAGAATATTATACTATGTGAAATAAGTTGGCCCATGGAAACACAAATCCTACATGATGCCTGTTTTATCAATGTATCTGTCACTTTTCTCATTGCTATGACAAAATACTTGGTAAAAGCAACATACTTGGGGGTTCCACTTTGAAGGACCACAGTCTATCATGATGCAAAAGGCATGGCAGTGGGAATGTGAAGCAGCTGGTCCCATTGCTTCTGCCTCAGGCAGGAAGTGGAGAGAGATGCATGCTGACATTCAGCTGGTTTCCTCTGCACCCCCACCCCCGCGCATTTTTTTTTTTTTTTTTTGGTCTTTTTGAGACAGGATCTCCCTGTAGCCCCAGCTGTACTGGAACTCACTATGTAGACCAGGCTGGTCTTGAACTCACAGAGATCCTCCTGCCTCTGCCTCTCAAGTGCTGGGATTAAAGGTATGTGCCACCACGCCCGTCCGCTTCCACTTTTATTTAGTCTGGTATTCCAGTCATAGGATGACACCACCTACATTCAGGGTAAGTCTTCCCTACTCAGGCAAACCTCTCTTGAAATTCCCTCAAAGCCACACCAAGTGGTATGTCTCCAAATCTGGTCAAATTGGTAATTAAAATAGTCAGACTCAAAGAGCAAAAGCAGGTGTGTTAAAAGATCCATGGTGTGTCTGAGGTGAAGCACCCCTTAATTAGGGGAATCTATCCCTCAAAAACTACTCTTTGGCAAGACAGAAATTCTCCTCTCTCACAAACATGATCAGATTTACAGAACTACTTCTTAGAGTCAAGTGAGCAGAATTCAAGTGTGTTTGGTGACACTGAATCTCCAAGGACTAATAAATTCAGCAGAAAGGGAATGGAAAAGAATGGGGCAGAGAGTCATAAATTAGAGCTAGCTTCTTGGGAAGCTTCTTTGATACTCTCCCAGGCCTCTAGTGTTTAGGCATTTTATCTCTTCCTGTAAAGAGAGGCATGTGGGACTGGTACAACTTCCCAAAGTGTAAACAATTCTCCCTGTGCAGGGAAGTTCTTGGAACTGGTTTAGTGCTCCTCAACATGGCAAAGCTCTTTCTGCAGACAGCTGTTGCTGTCTCTTATCCTCTGGTTGGCACCTGATTGGAGCTGGCATGACCCTCTGACAGGCGAAGCTGCATAGCTTTAGTTGTCAACTTGACACGCTTGGGTAGAGAGAGCTACAGTTGGGGCATTGCCTCCATTGAACTGGCCTGTGACCATGTCTGTGAGGAATTTTCTTGATTGTTGAGTGATGTAGGAGGGCCCAGCCCACTGTGGGTGGGCCACCCCTGGGCAGATGGTCTTGTATTATATAAGAAAGGTTAAGCATGGGCCAGGGGACCAAGCCAGTAAGCAACATTCCTCCATGGCCTTTGCTTCAAATCCTGCCTCCAGGTTCCTGCCCTGAGTTCCTACCTTGGGCTCCCTCAATGATATGAGCTGTGTCCTGAGAGATGCAAGCCAAATAAACCCTTTCCTCCCCAAGTTGGTATTGGTCAGAGTGTTTCATCACAGCAATTGGAAGCAAGCTAGAACACAGAGAGCCTCTTATACAGATACCTGGGCATGTAACTATATCAGGGAGTTATGAGATGCTCCCAGGAAAACCCAGACATCTCTCTTGTCACCTGTCATCATCAGAGAACCAGTTTATGTTCCTTGTAAGTATTCTTGACTTTATTCAACCCAGTCTGTGAACAGCTTCAGATATGTTCTGCTATTGAAAGTTGTTAGAAAGCCAAAGTCAACTACTATATCCTCTTCCTTATTTCATGCTATCTCCTGGGGTGTGTGACCTCAAGCATCTTTCTAGTCTGCTTTTGAAAATAGGGTTTCAATTGAATCTTTGCAATGTCTTTTGGTTTTCTGATTACCTCTAAACCTCCTGTGGCATCCCCACTGGTAGCTTCCTCTAATTAGGGTCTGTCTAGCTCTTACTTTCTATCCCTGTGATGAATCCTCGGTAGGAGTGAACTATAAGCTGAATAGAGGGAAAGAAGAGAAGCACATAGATGGGTGCACAATCTATCATGTAAAGAAATCAAAGCAGTAAGAGCTTGAAGTAGCTAATCACGTGGCATCTACAGTCAGGAAGCAGAGTGCAACGAATGCCAGTTCTCAGCTTCTTTTCTCCATTTTGTACAGTCCAGGATCCCTACCTATGGAATGGGCCTGCTCAAAATTAAGATGAGTCTTCCCTTATCAATTAATATAATTAAAACAATCCATCATAGACATTCACAAAAGCTAACCTTAATATAGATAATCCCTCACAGATGTGCTGGAAGCTTATCTCACAGATGACTCTAAATCCTGACACGTTGACAGTTAGCACTCATCATTACATCTTCCCAGTTGCTAAAACCCATCTTGAACACATTTGCTATCACTTTCCCCCAACTTCTGGCCTGAATTTTCTTTGTTCTTCAGTGGTACTTGTTTGTTTGCCAGTTTCTTTTTGGTCATCACACTTAGTTTTCCTGTCTTGACCCTTTTGCTGATTACTTTTGCCAACTTGTAACAAACTAGAGATAACTGGGAAGAGAGATTCTCAGTTGAAGAATTTCCTTTGCATGATTGGCCTTGGCCATATCCATAAGGCATTTTCTTAATTGCTAATTGATATAGGAGAACCCAGCCTACTGTGGACAGGGCTATCCCTAGGCAAGTGGGCCTGGGCTATATAAGAAAGGTAACTGAACAGGCTGGGGAAAGCAAGCTAGAAAGCAGCATTCCTCCAAGGTCACTGCTTCAGTTCCTGCCTCCAGGTTAATGCTTGAGCTCCTTCCTGGTTTCATTCAATGATGGACAGTAATCTAGAAGCTGAAATAAACCCTTTCCTCCCCAAGTCGTTTTTTGTCTATGTTTTTCACAGCCACCAAAAAGTAACTAATACAGAAGTTGGTACCAAAGAGTGAGTTGTTGCTTTGAAGAACCCAACCATGATTTTTTTTTTTAGATCAATGTAGAAGATTTTGGAAGTTTGAAATAGAAAAACAGTTGAATGCTATACGGAGAGCTTAATGGGCCATTCTAGTAGGGCCCAGAACTGTTGAGAGTAATATAGACTGTAAAGATGTGGCTAATGAAGTTTTAGAGGGAAGAAAGAACTTCACCATCAACTGGGGTAGAGTCCATTCGTGTGATATTTTGGCAAATAATTCGGCTGCCTTCTGCCCATATCCATAGAACTTGCCTGAGGGTGAATTAAAAAGTAATGAACAAATTTCTTTGCCAGAGGAAACTTCAAGACAGTATAATATTGACTCTGTCACATGCTTATTACTGATTTCACTTATACAGGTCTACAGTGAAAAATGAGCAAATAGGGCATAAAGAAATACATATGCATTGGGGAGAAAAAGAACACTAGGAAGCTTCATGTTGTAGCCAAGGCATAGGCTGATAGATAGGCTATGATTGTTAAAATTAATGCCATTAAGGAAAGCCTCCTGCTTTGCATTGGAATAATTAGATGGGTGCCCTCAGGACAAGGCTCCACCTAGCTAAGCTTTCAACTTATGAAAGGAGAAAGCCTAAGTGGTTGCTTGCCCCTAAAAAGCAATTGCTTCAACTTTCAAATGCTGCTGATGATATGATTTGAGGGGTTGAGGTTCATCCAAAGCTGGCAACCAAACTTGGCAGTTCTGTCCATGTGGCACTGGCTTTGGAGGCATGAAATATGCAAGAGTGGGAGGGTTCGTGGGTTCTTCCTCCACAGTTTCAGAGAACCACTGAGGCCAGACAACCCGTTGGCAGGGGAGTCCCTGTGAGATTGTGAGAGGTCATTGTGTGAAGCTGTGAAAGAGTAACCTGGTTTGCAGTGCAAACCCTAAGATGTTGGAGATGCCAAAGCCATGACACATCTGCCAAGGGGAGCTGTACACAGACAGTAGAACCAGCCCAAGAAAGAGATGCATGTTATAGGCAGCAAAACTGGAGGGGTAGAGCCATTTGAAAGTCTCAAACACTAAACATGGAGCTACAGGATTTGGTGTTTTCCCTGGTTGATTTTGGTCTTGTTTTGGTTCAGTATTTCCTAACTATGATTTTCCTAACCTGATTCTTCCCAGTTGGAATAGTAATGTACATTTTGTGCCACTGTACGTTGTATGTGATTTTTTTTAACAGATACAGAGCCTACTAAAATTAAATCAAAATGACATAAATATTCTAAATAGGTTTATAACAACCAATGAGATAGAGTACCTAAAAAAATCTCCCAAATAAAAAGAGCCCAAGAACAAATGGATAGAGCACAGAATAAGGCCAAACATTCAAAGAACTAATACCAATACTCCTCAATTTATTGCATAAAATAAAAAATGAAGGAACATTCTCAAATTCCTTCTATGAAGATAATATTACTCTAATACAAAACCAGGCAAATATCCAATAAAAAAGAAAATTATAGACCAATTTCTCTGATGACCATAGATGCAAGAAAATCCAATAAAATATTTTCAAACCAAATGCAAGAGCACATAAAAGAGATTATTCACCATGATCAAGTTGGCTTCATCCTAGAGATGCGCTGATCCTAGAGATGGTTAAACATATATAAATCAATGAATGTAATCTATCACATAGACAGATTCAAGAACAGAAACCACATGATCAACACATTAGATACAGAAAATGCCTTTGATAAAATCCAACATACACTCACAATAAATGGAATGGAGAACCTGGGCATACAGGGGACATATCTCAATGCAATACAGTCAATATACCACAAGCCCACACCCAGCATCATAGTAAGTTGAGAAAAACTGCAATCGTTCCCATTAAAATCAGGAACAAGATATGGTTGTCCACTGCTTCTGTTCCAGTTCAAGATAATACTTGAAGCCTTAGCCAGAGGGATAAAGCAAATGAAAGAGATAAAGGAGATCCAAATAGGAAAGGAAAAAGTCTGTTTAGGTTTTTTTGTATATAAAGGATGAGACATAAATAGTATATATATAATCTTAAAATTTCTATGGTCATAGTTTAGTCAACTATTTTAAGGAACAAAATATAAATCTAGTCAATGTATATCTGAAAATATTTGGTTCTTTACCTACGCCTTATCTACATAGCACATGATAGTTAAAAGTGTCAGACTGGTAGAACTAACCTTACTGGATGCTTAACAGCCATAGTTTGAGGCCTATACTAATGTGGTCAGAGGGACTTAAAGGACAGTTTTTGCCCCTTGCCCTCCAAAGTCAACTAAGTTCCGGGGGACTATGGAACATCTCAAAATGTTCTGTAACTGTGGTGAGTCACCTGTCCTCTTGTTCAGGGAGGACACGGCAACCCCACGAGATGGACTTGAACCAGTGTCCAGTCTACAAAGAGGAGGGTCAACTTAGAGGAAACATCTCATTCATGCTTCCAAGTGAAGCAAGACATGGTCAAACAGGACCTTTGACTTATCTTCACATAGATGGAACTAGTAAAAGAAGAGCCAGGAGCTTCTCCCAATCCCATGTGACCCCAAAGGAACAGATCCTCATGTGACCTTAAGTGTAAAAATAAATTTATTTATTTGGACCAACTGTATGGTCTTAAACACCCAAAAAAAAAGTATAACCAAAGAGTAAAATCATCAGTATACTTCTTTAAGCATTCAAGGGATTACACTTCCCAGACATTAGGCTTAAGTCTATATAAAAAAGTTATTTAGACAATTATTTCTCATTGATGATTTTGTACCTAACCAGAAAGTGCTTCTCAGATGTAACACTTCAAATCTCAGTCTCCAATGCTGTAGTGGCCATGTGTAGCTAAAATGAATCAA
>NW_008360317.1:6455305-6456160 GCF_000622305.1 Nannospalax galili | reverse complement strand
CAGATAAACTGATTTGTTTTCACTCTTGAGGTCGTTTGAGGATCTGTTCCTCAGGGGTCCCATGGGCTTGGGAGGAGCCCCTGGCTCCTTTCTTTTACCAGTTCCATCTATGTGAAGATAAGTCAAAGGTCCTGCTCGACCATTGTTGGCTTCTCTTGGAAGCATGGAGGAAATGATTCCTCCGTGTTGACCCTCCTCTTTATAGACTGGACACTGGTTCAAGTCCATCTGGTGGGGTCTCCTTGGCCTCCTTGATCAAGAGGTCAGATGACTCACCACCTTTACAGGATGTTTTGCGAGATGCTCATAGTCCCTGGGAACTAATCGACCTAGGAGGGCAGGAGCAAAAAGTGTCCTTTGTGTCCCTCTGACCCAATTAGTATAGATCTCAAGGTATGTCTGTTAAACATCCAGGAAGGTTAGTTTCACCATTCTGGCATTTTTTTTTCCAGTTTCAAACCCCCCCTTTCTTCCTTACTAATATCTTTGCTCCTATGATCCTACCGCTGTTGATGTCTGTTAAACATCCAGGAAGGTTAGTTTCACCATTCTGGCATTTTTTTTTTCCAGTTTCAAACCCCCCCTTTCTTCCTTACTAATATCCTTGCTCCTATGATCCTACCGCTGTTGAACTGCTTCTTTCTCCTTATCCCCTAGGGTCCTCATATACCCTTCCCTCCCCCCTCCCCTAATCTAACCCAATTTTTATCCATATCTCCCTTCTTAAGGTCTGTTGCCTACTATTCTTCTCCTTCAGGTTATTTCTTTTCCTTTACCTCACTGTTTCCTTACCCTTGTCCTGGTTCCTGCAGTTATGTCTGTTTGCATACTTATTTATCAGAGTCTGATCCTAGG
>NW_008360317.1:6448350-6451246 GCF_000622305.1 Nannospalax galili | reverse complement strand
TCAGAAGTTTTCAGACTTTCTCCTTAGGTCTGGAATCTTCTAAGAATGCTTTTGGCCTCAGGAACTTGGGTGTTGGACTGACCTGAGACCCTGGCCATGGCCTCGCCACGCAGGGATGCAGAGGCACATGGGTAGGGAAGAAGCCCCAAGATTTCCCAGGGAGTAGATTGAGTAGCTGGGTTGTACTGGATGCAAAGGATCAGGGAGAGGAAAGGTAAGCTTTGGAGCCCCAGAAAGAGGCTGTCAGCCCCAGAAAGAGGCTGGGGGGTGTTGCAGGACCAGGGAAGTAGAGGGAGGTGAGGGCGGGGCCAGGACCAGAAGCAGTGCTCCTGGGGCCCAAGAAAGGGACTGAGTTGGTCTGGGTGAGAAGGATCAGAAAGCAGTATTGGTTCCCCAGGTGTCTGGGGCCCCAAGACTAGGAATGGCGCAGGGCCCAAACTAGGAGTATAGAACGGCGGGAGGGATGGAAGCATGAATGTGGCTTAAAGAGTCCCCGTATGTGATTTTTTAAAAAAAAAATTTAACAAGAGCCCACAGTTAAGAGACTTTGGAACTTTGAATTTTTAAAAGACTATATGACTTTCAAAGTTATACTATGTTTTGTACTGTGACATTAACATGGTATCTTGGAGATAAATAATAAAGAAAAGATTATGGTTTAATAGTGATGTTTTTGTGTGTTAAATTGACAAGAGGTCAATTATGCTGACTAATTTTTGCCAACTTGACACAAACTAGAGACATCTGGGAAGATGGAAACTCAGTTGAAGAATTACCTCTATGTAATTGCCCTTGCCATGTCTGTGAGGCATTTTCTTAATTGCTAATTGATGTAGGAGAGCCCAGCCCACTGTGAGCAGTGCCATTCCTGGGCAGATGGGCCTGAGGGTTTAGGAAAAGTAGCTGAGAAAGCCAGTAAGCAGCTTTCCTCCATAGTCTCTGTTTCAATTCCTAGCTCTATGTTCATGCCGTAAGTTCTTGCCCTAACTTCCTTCAGTTATTGGTTGTGACCTGAAATTGTAAGCTGAAATAAACCCTTTCCTACCCAAGCAACTGAAAGCAAACTAAAACATTCTCCACTTGACCAAAGAGTTCCAATGTTCTTCAGTGTATTCTCCAGTGAATGATGTTATGATTTGAATGTGAAATGTCCCCCATGGGCTCATATGGTTGAACAGTTAATCCCCAGATGGTGGTGCTAGTTTTCGGTATTTATGAAATATGTAAGCCTGGCCTGTCTAGGAAATTTGGGTTACTAGGGATGGGCTTTGAAGCTGATGTTCACTTCTGGTTTAGGCCCAAGCTCAACAGATCCTATGAACAAGTTCCCTGTAAGCTCCTGCTGCCACAGACTGCTTTAGCTACCATGTCATGAAACTGTGAGCCAGAATAAACCTCTGCTCCTTAAGTTGCTTCTGACATGTACTCTATCACAGAGACAAGAAAAATCATATAGAAAATTGGTGCCATGAGTGGGGTGATTTCTATGATTACCCTGACCATGTGATTTGTTTAGAGCTGTGTGCTTGAAGATCCCTAAAGGGCTGTAAAGAGAGCTCAGTGAGTGATTCTGTGGGAAGCTTGGGAAACAAGATTGCTGGTAGAAATGTGGGCTATAAAGACTGCTCACAAGATTTCAAAAGTAAACAAGGTCTCTATCAAGAATTAGAATCTGTTTATGTTATAATCTGACAAAGGATCTACCTTGCATCTTGAAAATCTGGGTGAGGGTAAATTAGAATATATGGATTGATTTGTTTGGTAAACATATTGCAAAACCCATAAGACCCTAACATTTAGACTGTAGTCTGGTTGTTGCTAGCTACTGTTGGTCAGGTTTGTAGTAAGAATGCAAAGTAGTGGTGGTTCCCCAGGTGTCTGGGGTGCCAAGACAAGGGAAATGGGACAGGACCCAGGCTAAGAGGAGAGACGGGTGGGGGATATGGGAGGGTGAGTGAAGCTGGAGGAGTCAAGGTGCAGAGGGCCCAATCGACTTACCCCAAAGAGAAAAGCCTGTGGGTTGGAGAGAGGCCTGCCAGTCCTGCAGGCCCAGCAGAGGGAGGTGAGGTCAGGGCCAGGCCCAGAAGCAGTGTTCCTGGGGACCTGACACAGAACTGAGTTGTCTTGATCCTGAGCAACTCAGTTCCTTCTCAGGTCCCAAGGGGCGCTCTGGGCCTGGCCCCACCCTCACCTTCTTCTACCTCCCTGGGTCTGCACAACCTGCCAGCCTCTTTCCAGGAAGACTGGGCTGAACTTTCCTCTTCCTGGTCATTTGCATCCAGACCAACCAAGCTCCTCAATGCTGTCCCCAGGGGACTTTGGAGCCTCCTCCTATCCCCATCTTCCTTTGCATCTCTGGGTGGCACAAACACCAGCTGCCCTAGTCCAGCATCTTTTCTGGGCCTGGCTCCCAGGCCACTACAACCCCCAAATTCTTGAGGCTAGAATCTATCCTGGAGGGATCCAGACCTTAGGAGAAAGCCTGAGAGCACCTGATCCTCATCTGACTTGTGCCTCCTTGGGAACTCCTGAAGACAAAAGCAATCTGGCCACTCCAATATAAAATCAAAAGAGAGAACTGGAAGATTAGAAGAACTAGCCTTTCATGCCAAAAACTAAACCACAAAGACACATAAAGTTCACAAAAAGAAGCAGACCTAAACTCAAAGGCTTCAGTCTCACACAAGAATCAGAAACTACAAAAGAAATTCACATGTCAAAATCACAGAGAAAAAATAATAACATGAAAAAACAAAATACCACGTCACCACCAAATACCAATAGTCCTCTAGAGGAGTACAGTAAGAACCTCTAGAGATAATGCAGGACAGGGAAATCAAACAATTATAAACATGATAAAAGAATTCAATGAATTTAAAGAACACACAAAGAAATC
>NW_008360317.1:6443913-6448246 GCF_000622305.1 Nannospalax galili | reverse complement strand
AAATGACAGGAGAAAGCCTAACCAATAGGATGAATGAAATGGAAAATAGAGTATCAAGACTGGAAGATAAAGTGGACAAACTAGACTACTCAAGCAAAGATTATGAAAAATTTAAGAAATCACAAGAATGGAATATGCAGGAATTGTGTGACACCATAAAAAGACCAGACTTACGAATCATAGTCATACAGGAAGGAGAAGAATCCCAGGATAATGGCATGGACCATATCCTCAAAAGAATCATAGAAGAAAATTTCCCCAAATTAAAGAAAGACATGCCCATACAAATACAAGAAGCATAAAGAACACCAAACAGACAGGACCAGAAAAGAAACACTCCACAGCACATCATAGTAAAAACACTAAGTGTACAGAACAAAGAGACAATACTGAAGACTGCAAAAGAGCAACAGTAAGTCACATATAAAGGAAAACCCATTAGGATTACAACTGACTTTTCAGTATAAACTATGAAAGCCAGAAGAGCCTGGACCAAAGTATTCCCAGTTTTAAATGACTACAGATGCCAACCCAGACTGCTATATCCAGCCAAAATGTCTATTATAGTCAAAGGGGAAAGAAAAAACTTCCATGACATAAACAGGCTGAAGGAATTCATGTCCACAAAACCAGCCCTTCAGAGAGTTCTGGAAGCAATACAAGGAGCTGAAGAAAGGAATAACTATACCCAAGGAGTGGCTGAAAGAAATTCAGTGAAGGTATAACTGTGGAAAAGTACAGCTACATCATGAATGTAAATAGAATCGTGGCCGCCATCCTCATGAGCAGGCGGAGGACACTCGCATGGTGTCTGCCATTCTTGGGCCTCCCGTTAGGCATGCCGAGACCCAGCGGGACCGACCAGCGAGCGCCAGTGGCTGGAAGCTGGAAGGGATGCGGTGACCGGTGCCCAGCGCGGTCCCCCAGCATCGTGCAGGTCTCAGCAAAAAATATACCAAGAGAATGGTACTAAGAAAAAAGCAGGTGTAGCAATTCTAATATCTAACAAAATAAACCTTAAACTAAAACTAATCAGAAGAGATCAAGAGGGGCACTTCATTCTGATCAAAGGAACAATCAATCAAGAAGATATTACAATCATGAACATATATTCACCAAACTCTGGTGCACCCAACTTCATAAAAACAATACTACAGCACTTTAAGACCCAGATTATTCCCAACTCATTAATAGTAGGGGACTTCACTCCACTGCCTCCATTCAATAGGTCAACAAGGCAGAGAGTTAACAGAGAGACATCAGAATTAAACAATACCATATATCAAATGGACTTAACAGACATCTACCAAGTAGTCCACCGAAGCACCAAAGAACATACTTTCTACTCAGTACCCTGTGGAACCTTCTCCAAAATCAACCGGATACTGGGGCACAAAACAAACCTCAACAAATACAAAAAGATTGAAATAATTCCATGTATTCTATCACACCACAATGCAATAAAGCTTACAATCAACACTGGAAGAAGCCTTAATCACCACATGAACACATGGAGATTAAACAACACACTCCTGAATGATGAATGGGTCAAAAGAGAAATTAAGAAAGAAATAAAAGTATTCCTGGAACTAAATGAAAAGGACAATACAACACCACAAAAACTCTGGGACATGCTGAAAGCGGTCCTTAGAGGGAAGGTTATAGCTCTAAGTGCCTACATAAAAAAATCAGAAAGAACAGAAATAAATGACTTAAGTTGCAAATCAAGACACTTGAAAAGCAACAGCAAATGAAACCCAAACCCAGCAGACGAGAAGAAATAACAAAAATCTGGGCAGAAATTACTGAAATCGATATAAAGAAAATAATACAAAGAATCAACAAATCCAAGAGCTGGTGGTTTGAAAAGATAAACAAGACTGACAGACCGCTAGTCCAGTTAACCAAAACAAAGAAAGAGCACCTCCAAAGCAACAAAATCAGAGATGGAAGTGGAAACATCACAACAGACACCAGAAAGATACAGAACATTATATCGGAATACTTTCAAAACCTATGTGCTACTAAATTTGAAAACCTAAAAGAAATGGATGGATATCTAGAGGCATGGGAACCTCCAAAACTAATCCAAGAAGAGATTAACAGTTTAAACAGACCCATAACATAAAAAGAAATTGAAACAGTAATATAAAACCTCCCGACTAAAAAAAGCCCAGGACCAGATGGATTTACAGCAGAATTCTATCAGACATTTAAAGAAGATCTACATCCAATACTACTTAATTTATTCAAGAAGATAAAAATGGAGGGAGAACTTCCAAATTCCTTCTATGAAGCCAGCATCACTCTAATACCATAGCCAGGTAAAGATACAACCAAAAAAGAAAACTATAGACCCATATCCTTAATGAACATAGATGCAAAAATTCTCAACAAGATACTTGTAAACCGCATACAGACACACATCAGAAAGGTCATCCACCATGATAAAGTCGGCTTTATCCCAGAGATGCAGGGATGGTTCAATATACATAAGTCAATAAACATCATAAACCATATAAATGGGGTCAAAGACAAGAACCGCTTGGTCATCTCAATAGACACAGAGAAAGCCTTTGACAAAATTCAACATGCATTTATGTTTAAAGTCCTAGAGAGAATTGGCCTGGAGGTAACATACTTCAACATAATTAAAGCCATATATAACAAACCCACAGCCAACATCATTCTAAATGGAGAAAAGGCAAAAAAAACAGGAAACATTCCTATTGAAATCAGGAACCAGACAAGGCTGTTCACTATCTCCACTCCTTTTTAACATAATGATGGAAGCTCTTGCAAGAGCAATAAGACAAGAGAAGGAAATTAAAGGATTAATAATTGGAAAAGGAGAGATCAAATTATCCCTTTTTGCAGATGATATTATATCCAAGAGATGCCAAAAATTCCACCAGAAAACTCCTAGAAATTAACAAGTTCAGTAAAGTGCCAGACTACAAAATTAACCTACAAAAGTCTGTAGCTTTCCTGTATACCAATAACAAACAATCAGAGAAAGAGCACATGGAAACACTCCCCTTCACAATAGCTGCAAAAAAAAAAAAAAAAATGTAAAAAAAAATCCAGACAAAGACATTAAAAGGCTGCACAAGGAAAATTTTAAATCATTAAAGAAAGAGATTGAGGAAGACATCAGAAGATGGAAGGACCTCCCATGCTCATGGATTGGAAGAATTAATATTGTGAAAGTGACCATCCTACCAAAAGTCATTTATAGATTCAATACAATGCCTCAAAATCCCCATGACATTTTTCACAGAATTGGGAATAAAACATTCTAAGGTTCATATGGAATGACAAAAGACCTTGGATAGCCAAAACAACCCTGAGCACTAAGAGAAATGCTGGGGGATTACTATACCAGGTTTTAAGATGTATTACAGACCTATAGTCATAGAAGCAACATGGTGCTGGCACAAAAATAGACCCATAGATCAATGGAACAAAATTGAAGACCCAAATATGAGTAAATTCAGTTTCAGCCACCTGATTTTTGACAGAGGGGCCCAAGAGTATTCACTGGAGGAAAGACAGCATGTTCAGCAAATGGTGCTGGCAAAACTGGATCTCCACTTGTAGAAGAATGAAACTAAATCCCTCTCTTTCAGTGTGCACAAAAGTCAACTGCAAATGGCTCAAAGACCTCAATGTAAAGCCTGAAACTCTGAAACTCTTAGAAGAAAACATTGGGAAAAACCTACAAGATATAGGTGTAGGAAAGGACTTTCTAAACCGGACACCAATATCCCAGGAAACAAGGGCAAGAATTAACAAGTGGGACCTTATTAAACTAAAAAGCTTCTGTACATCAAAGGAGACAGCCAAGGAAAGAAACAGAAAACCCACAGAATGGGAGAAAATCTTCACCAGCGACACATCTGATAGAGGTTTAATTACCAGAATATATAACGAACTTAAAAAACAGAGAACCAAGACAAGAAGCAACCCAATTGAAAGATGGGCTAAGGAGCTGAACAGAAAGTTTTCTAAAGAAGAAGTAAAGATTTCTATGAAACATCTTAAAAGATGTTCAACATCACTAATAATCAGGGAAATGCAAATTAAAACCACTTTAAGATTTCATCTTACCCCAGTCTGACTGGCTAAGATCAAGAGAACAAATGGTACAAAATCTTGGAGAGGATGTGGGGAAAGGGGAACATCATCCACTGCTGGTCATGCAAACTCATTCAACCCCTATGGAAAGCAGTGTGGAGAACTCTTAAAAAACAACAAATGAACCTACCATTTGACCCAGTTATACCACTCCTTGGCATATACCCAAAGAACTCATCCTATTGCAGAGACACTT
>NW_008360317.1:6411573-6443092 GCF_000622305.1 Nannospalax galili | reverse complement strand
ACTATGAGCATCTCTCAAAATGTCCTGTAATGGTGGTGCGTCACCTGTCCTTTTGATCAAGGAGGCCAAGGAGATCCTACCAGATGGACTTGAACCAGTGTCCAGTCTACAAAGAGGAGGGTCAACACAGAGGAATAACTTCCTCCGTGCTTCCAAGCAAAGTCAACCATGGTCGAGCAGGATCTTTGACTTATCTTCACATAGGTGAAACTGGTAAAAGAAAGGAGCCAGGGGCTCCTCCCAAGCCCATGTGACCCCTGAGGAACAGATCCTCAAATGACCTTAAAAGTAAAAACAAATTGGTTTATCTGGGCCAACTGTATGGCCTTAAACATCCAAAAGGAAAGTATAACCAAAGATTAAAGGAGTCAATATAATTTCTTAAAAGTCCATATGCTTAGCTAAAGGCTACATAGCAAGCAACAATGCCAGATAGGAGATACCTTCTTTTGAGTCGTTGGCCAGGGTGAACAAAGGGACTCCCAGATAGTAACCCGGCATAGAACAGGGAAAATGAACAGCAGACCCTAATATTACCTAAAGGAGTGTTGACAACTGATTGCTGCTAGAAGAGGAATAGCTAACCCTCCTAAAACAAAGACCTCTAGATAGTCTGTCTAGATTCAACAGAAGGGCAGGTAGTGGGGATTGGCTGGGATGCCGACAACACAGTAGACAGTAGCAGGGATATCAGAGTATAAGGGCTCTAGTGGGGGTAGGGAGGCTATGGAAGGGTGCCATCTGGGAAGCGGGTGTGTAGTCAAATAACATGGTTTGGGAAGTTTTGTGTAATATACACACACACACAAAAATAACAAATTTTAAAAAATGTATTATATTTGAGGAGGAAGCTTGGAAATTTACATCATGCTAATTAGTAGAGGTGATAAACATTACCATTGAAATCCACCCAATGACTTCATAGACATACGCAGTCGCCAAAGGTCCAAGCGCAACGATTATGGGTAGTAATAATCAGATGCATACAGAGTAGAGATGCATGCGCCAACATCTCAATGTTAGTAGCAAAAACAATGAGTCTTTCTGCAAGGAACAGTGTATTCTAAAATGAAATGGAGATCTTTTTTAAAGGTTAAACTCATTCAATTTTATGTCTTACAGGTCTTATACTGAGTTCAATGTTGTATAACTGTATTAACTCAACTATGAACCTAGAAACTTGCACCCACTTGTGAAAGAGATGTACTCTTACTCTGAAAAAAGCTGTAGTGCAAAGCTTCTAATCATGTAGTTATTAAAATTTTTAAAAAATATATGATTAAAAAATAATAATTCTTCAAAACAAAAAAATTGCTCCTTAATAATTAGTAGATGTGAAAAGCATTATCATTGAAATCTACTTGATGACTTTATATCCATGTTCAGATGCCAAGGAGCTCAGAAAGTAACTGACTGTGACTAGTAATAATCTGATATATAGAGATTAGAAATGCACGTGCAAACATCTTAGTGTCAATTGCATTAAAAATGAATTTTTCTGTATGAAACTGTGTATTTTAATAATGAAATGGAGATATTTTTTCAAGGTTAAAACCTCATTTAACTTTATGTCTTATAGGGTTTATATTGAGTACAATATTGTGTAACTGTAATAATTCAACTGTAAGCCTAAAATTTTACAGCCAGTTTTGAAAAAGATGCATCTTAGCTCAGAAAATTATTATTGAATATGTCAATGCTGTTGTAATGAAATGCTTCTTCTAAGTATGTGGTTATTAAATAAATAATTAACTGGGGAAAAATAAAATAAATAAAACATGACCTTTAAAAAAAAGAATGCAAAGTAACCCATCAAAGTCTTTAGAGTGTTAAAATATAAACCTGTTTGAAAAACTTTTCATGCATGTGTGCGTGAGCATGAGCATGTGTGTGTGTGCGTGTGTGCGTGCGTGTGTGCGTGCGTGCGTGCGTTGGTGTGCGTGCGTGTGTGTGTGTGTGTGTGTGTGTGTGCGATTTTCTCCCATGTGTGAGGGTGCCTGTGGAGGCCAGAAGAGAGCACTGGATCTTCTGGAGCTGTAGTTACAGGCAGTTATGACACATGTACTGTGGGTGCTGGGAACCAATCTCCAGTCCACTAAAAGAGCAGCAAGAGCTCTTAACCGCTGAACCATCTCTTCATCCTCTGAAAATCTTTCCTTTAAAAGCAGAGTACCTGAGAAACTAAAATTTCAAGGACACTCTGCTTGAACAGAACCATATGGGAAGTGTTTTCACGTTTAGCAGAGCAGGCACTTGGAGGCTGCTGCAACCATGGTTCAAGGGGTCTAGGCTACATCTTGAGCTGGCAGCATAACTTGGAATTGTCTGTGTGCTGCTGGTTTTATGCGCATAATACAAGAGTGACAAGTTCATTGAGGCTTGCACTAAGACTCCCGAGAAAATAGGATGCCTGGAAATATGCAACAGGGTTAGAGCCTCCAGCAAGCTTCCTTCTATCATCTGCTGAAACACTGAGAGGCCATCAGAGGCCAGTGCGAGAAGTGGTGAGGGTGAAGCCTAAGTTACAGTGCGGTCCCCCGGAGTTTGGAAATGCCAGAAATGTGCGATGTCTGCCAGGAATTGCTGCAGACCATGTGTGTTACAGGCAGCAGAGGTGAGAACAGTGGGCCAGCCAAGCTCATTCCTGCTCATGTGATGCCACCGTGAGCTGTAGACATAGCTACAGTTGGATGGTTGCCGAGTTGGTTTGTTGTTGTTATTGTTTTTAATTTTTTAATTTAAACTTGTTTTGTAATTTTACATACTTGTACTTGCATACTGACCACCTCCCCTCCCCCTTCTTTCATCTTCTTATTGCACAGATCCCTCGACTTCATGTCTATTTGATTTGTTTAGTTACCCACCAAAATTAACCAGTCATCTGTGTGACTGTGGGTTTGGAACGATCTTGCAGTCTGGTGGGCTTCCTGCTGAGAATTGGTGTTGCTTTGATGTAATTTTCCCTTGCTGTGCTTCCTTTCTGTAATGGGGATGTTCACTCAGTGTCTCTGCGCATTTGCACTGAATTTCTAAAGAGACTTTGGACTTTTTCTTAGTATTAATTATTAAGGCTGTGAGAGTGCTTGAAGCTGGACTGAATGCGCTTTGTATTATGAGACACTCCTGAACACATGGAGGCCAAAGGTGTAATGTCCTGTATCGAATGTGAAATGTCCACCACACAGTCATGTGTTTGAACCTTGGTCCCTAGCTGGTGAATTGTTTTGGGGGATGGGAAACCTATGGAACTATGACCTAGCTAGCTAGTAGAAGTGGTTGCAGGAGGTGGATCTTGAAGGTGATACCTACTTCTACTTATGACTTGTGCTATCTGAGTCCTGTCCTACAAGACATGAACAAGACATGCTGTAAGCTCACACCACCATGGACTCAGCCACTTTAGCCATTATGCCTTCACCACCATGAACACAAATCTCCTCCCTTAAGTTGCTTCTGTTGGGTATTCTGTCATAGCAGTGAGAAAAGTTACCAATATGAATGGCCATATAACAATAATAACAATGTCTTACAGTATTTCCTCAGTGTTCACTGTGCTTCCTGATCCATTCAAATTAAATGAAGCTTGTCAGGATTATACACTGTGCCCTTCACTTCTTCATTGATAAGGCTGGGGTTACATCCTGATGACCACTCAGCATTTCAGGGAATGATATAAGGATTTATACAAGCACCAAAGCTTGTTGTGAGAGTCTATTGTGCATAAGTAAGGCATCTTTTAAAACTTTCTTTCACTCTTAGTTTTGGAAATTTTTCTCTGCAAGAGATCCAGACCTTCCTGTATCTTTTCCTTTTCCTAAGGAATCTCAACTTTTCTTGGTCAATGATTTCATTTTGAAAAAGCAGTAACTTTGATGAGATGACAAGATCTCCAGTTCACTTTAGCTGTTTAGTACAAGAAAGATGCACACCTAGCATGTTAGTTGGCTGACACAGACAACTTAAGGGAAGGGGGATTGGTTTTGGCTAATGGTTTCAGAGGGTTTCAGTCCATGATTGGTTGGTCCCATGTGCTTGGGAAGATCATATTTTTGATGGGAGTATGTGGCAGAGGAAGTGATTCAGGTAATCTGGGACAGGAAGCAGACGGTGTAATAAGAAGAGGTCAGGAATAGCATGCCAAGGATCCACCCAAATGACCTTCTTCCTCAAGCTACATATCACCTCCCAAGGTTTCCAGAACTCCTCAAAATACTTCCACCATCTGGGGACCCAGGCTTTAACACATGATCCTGTGAGGGGGATTTCATATGCCAACTGCAGCCGATGTGTTAAAATATGCAAAAAGACAGGATATAAAAGATTCAGTTGGTACTTTAATAATTAAGCTAAATTTTGTCACCAAGTGATAAATGCTGCTAAATTAATGAAATATGCATCAATTAGCTAATCATGAAGTCAGAACATTATACAACTTGATTGCCTAGAATTATTTTTTTTAAACTCAGTGAAGAGTAGTTTAATAAGGATAAATATTCAAAAATCAACGAAACATACTTCATAGGGTTTGGCTCTAATGTGTTCATGTTATTGACAGCTTTCTGCTTTTTTCCATAGCTTTGCCTTTCTATAAGAAGCTCATTTATGTCTAGTTGCTTTATGACCCACATTGCTATTAATTCCTTTTTTGCATTTCCAATAAGTGGAGAGTTGAAAAGAATATTGACTGTAGGTGGTAAATCCTAAATTCTCATCCTGACTTTAGTGACAGTCAGAAGGTTGATCGGGCATCATTCATACTCTTTAAGGTGATAAAAAAAATATTCTATGAATCTACCCTTACTTTTCCCATTTCCTAAAAATCTGTAAGAGTCTTTCTCTAATATGGGCTTTTCTGATCTGAACTTGAATGTCTTGCTTTGTGCTGCTATGACAAAATACCATAAACTAGGTATTTTAAAGAACAGAAATGTGTCTTTTGGATTCAAGTAACTTCAAGATCAAGCAGCTAGCCCTTGGGCTGTCTGGTACTGACTCATTCTTCCAGTGAAAGAACAGTACATCCTCACATGGCAGACCATGGAAGGGTGAACAAGCCAAGACAACAAGAAGCTTGTTTGATAAGGCTCTTACTCTATTCATAAAGGAAGAAGCCTTGTGGCCTAATCATCTTAAAGACCTCATCAATTCAGCAGCATCTGAATTTGGGGGACCAGAGGGCTCACATTCACACTTAATTGGTAGAAGTGGATAAGGAGGGTGACAGGTCCAGGGATGAAGTATTACCCTCCTCACCAGGAGCCTGATCATTCTGTTGTAATAAAGGGATGTGTGGTAGGTAGTCTTGAGGAATGATGATAGTAAACATCGAGAGAACAACCAAGGACAAACTGGTTGGAATCCACTGCAGCCACAGACAATACAGGGATGCAGAACAGAGAATTGGATTAAAACCTACATGAAGGAACACTGGGAGTCTCTCCATGTAGATTTAGTGAACTGAATCATAATGTAAGAAATTTGTCCCAGGAAATCAAAAAAAAAGCTATACATGAAAATTTTTATTGAGATAGAATTCAAATATTAAATTTCCCCTTTGAGATGTGCAACCCAGGGACTGGAAAGATCCAGCTAAGAGCATTGGATACTCTTGCAGAGGACCCAGATTCTGTTCCTAGAACCCACATGTTGGCTAACAACCATCTGTAACTCCAGTTCCAGGGAATCTGACACCCTCTGACCTCCACAGGCACTGCAAGCAAAGGTGCAATTATATATATGTAGGCAAAACACTCATACACAGAAAATAAAAATAATTTTTCTAATTTGAAAAGTATATACAACCTGGTGGCTTTATTATATTTACAAGGGTGTGAAGCATAACCTCTAATTCATAACCCCCAAAATAAACTCTGACCATCAGAGTCACTCATTTTCAGTTCCTCTCCCTCGAGAACTACTGGTTTACTTTCTATAAAATTAGCTATTCTGGGCATTTACTATAAATGGAATCATATAGTGTCTAGCCTTTTTCCTCTGCTTCCACTCACTTAGCATAATGTTTTCAAGACTCAGTAGTACTATCATTTGTTAGTCTTTTATTCCTTCTTATGCCTGAATAATATTCCATGCTCTGAACATTATGTAGAGGTTTCAGGGTAAATGTGTGTTTCCATTTCTCTTGGGCACATTCCTAGGAGCAGAACTCTTGGATCATATGGTAACTGCACAGTTAACATTTTGAGGAACTGCTAAATTATTTCCCAAAGCAGCTTTACTATTTTATAACCCAAAAGCATCTGAAATTTCCAGCTTATCCCCTTGCCCACCAATACTTCTTACTATCTATGTCTATGTTTTTATTATAACTGTGTGTGTGTGTGTGTTTGTGTGTTGTATGTATTGATATGGATGGATGCATGTAGAAGCCAGATGTTGATGTCGGGTGATTCCTCTATTACTTTCCACCTTATTTTTTGAGATGGGGCCTTTATGAACCTGAAACTCGGAGCTTCAGCTAGATTGGCTAGCCAGAGGATGCCCAGGATCTACCTCTTTCCTTCCTACAAGCACTGTGGTTACAAATATGTGCTGTTGTGGACCTGAACGCAGGTCCTTGTGCTTGTGTGGCAGGCATTTTATTTATTTATTATTTTTATTTTATGTGTATGAGTGTTATGCCTGCATGTAGGTAAGTGCACCCATGTCATGCAATGCCTGCGGAGGACAGAAGAGGCTGTCGGATCCCCTGGAACTGGAGTGATGGACAGTTGTTAGCTGCCATGTGGGTGTTGGGATTCAAACCTGAGTCTTCTGCAAGAACAGTCAGTGTTCTTAACCACTGAGCCCTCTCTCCAGCCCTGGCAGGCATTTTACTGAGCCATCATTCCATCTTCTAGTGTGTTTATAGTGATGTTTTATTGTGATTTTTCTTTGCCTTTCCTCACTGACTGTTGAATCCCTTTATGTATTATTATTGGCCATTTATATATCCTCTTTGAAGAAATACCTGTTTAGAACCTGTATTCATTTTTAAACTGGATTAAATGTCTTTTTATTAATGACTTTATGAATATCTATTGAATATTAGGCCTTTATTCTTATTATGCTTAATTGATCAATTTTTCTTTTTCTTCTTATGTGCATGTGTGTGTGTGCTGTGTATGTGTGTGCATGCATGTTCACATGTATGTGGGCACCCCTGTATGGGTGAGGCATGCATGTGTATGCATATGCACATGGAGGCCTGAGGTTTATGTTGAGAATATTTCTCAATTACTCTTTCACTTTATTTTTTGAGGTGGGGTCTCTCTTTCAAGCCCTGAACTCACTGATGTGACCAGTCTCGCTAGCCAACTAGCAGGAATTGTTCAGGAATCCCTTATCTCTGGTTTCTGAGGCTGGAATCATGGGCGGGTCGCCATGCCCATCCATCTAGGGATCCGAAATCCAGTTCTCTTACTTGTATGGCAAACGCTTTAACCAGGGAGCCATCTCCCCAGGCCCTAATCTATTTTTTCTTTAGTTAGTTGTGCTTTAGGTAACATGTTTAGTTTCATCTATTATTTTCCTAATCTATTTTGATAAGAACACATTGCCCAATCCGATGTCATTGAGATCTACATCTATGTTTTCTTCCAAAAGTTTTATTTTTAGCTCTTACATTTAGGTCTTACGTTTGCATATGGTGTGAGGTAGAGATGCAGCACCTGATCATCTAATGGTGACCAAACACTGCAGAATGGCTTCTAGGAGCTGTCCCTGGAGGAAGAATTAGGGTAATGCTCTCTCGCTTCCCAACACCTCCACACATGAGTTTCATACTGATAGTCTGATTGTCCTAATAATTTAAAGAGAAAATATAGAAATATTAGGTTTATATGTTGTGAAGTGGGTCCAGTTGAATTCTGTAATCTGCAGCATATATACCTTGTTAGTTTTCACACTGTGAAATGGATCCCTGGGAATACTGGCATATTGGGTGCTTAGTGTTGATCTCTGCTACTAGCAAATCTGTCACTAAGCAGTAGCCACAGCCATGTCAGCCTTATTAAATGGAAGTCCTTGTCGAGCCAATGCATAACCTTTATCTCTTCCAGCAATGCCACTTTGTTCATGGACCCATAGGACAGTGATAGAGATGGTCAGAGAAAGAGGCTGACTGTCCCCAGAAGGGATCATCCTATCTTACTTGATTATTAAGTTCCTTCTCTTCTAAAGTCACTTTTAATGAGCATTTATGCAAGACACAAGCATCTTCTCATCCTTTGCCCATTTGGAGATTCCTGCCCACATACTCCTTCCCCAGAGGTCTTTCTCACCAATTTTTGAATCATGCTCCTTCAAGTCTCTGACCATCTAGCCAACAATTGCATACAGCCCGTTAATCAGTACATAATTGCATATCTTACCATTTCTCCTTCTAAGCAAAATATACAACCATGTGAACTGCCTGAAGTTCTGCCCATTGTGAAGATTTTCCTTCACAGGTGTGCCTCATGGTTGTCCTAGAAAGGGGCTGTAACACTGCAGCTGTCCACTTCTGAATGGTGCCCAATAGCATGCAGAACCATCTGTAAGCCAGACTTTTGTCTTCTCTTCCTCAATCAACCAATCATAGGACACACCTCATGAAGCATGTTCAGGAACAGGAAGCATTGTAACAAAATTAGGAACCATAGGCATTTGGACAACCTCATGTAACTTCCTTTTTCTCCCGTGACCAACTTGGGCCCAATCACAATATATACCACTTCAGTTTCAGGATGGATTGTTGCTGTGAATGTCCAGTTTTATGGTTTGGTGGGTGTGCTGGATAGCTTTAGTGTCAACTTGACACACCTGGGTTGAGGGAGCCTCAACCCACTGAGCGGGCCCAGCCCACTGTGGGTGGTACCACCCCTGGGCAGGTGGGCCTGTGTTGCACACCCCTGAGCAGGGGCCAGGGGAGCAAGCCAGTAAGCAGCGTTCCTCCATGGCCTGTGCTCCAGCTCCTGCCTCCAGGTTCCTGCCCTGAGTTCCTACCTTGGGCTCCTGGATGAACTGTGAATGGGGATATGTAAGCTAAATAAACCCTTTCCTCCCCAAGTTGGTAGTGGTCAGACTGTTTTGTCACAGCAATGGAGAAACAAATTAGGATAGTGGCTCAGATAATACCCAGCTCATAATGGGCAGCTTAGGTAGCATGGTAACCTTGTGACTTATTGTCAAACATTCAGTTTCCACTACAGCCCAGTAACAAGCCAATGGGGAATAACTGTAAGGCCTTGCTTTAAAATCACAAGGTTCTTTGCTAAGATTCACCTATAGGGGTCTTTCAAAGTCTTCAAACAGCATCCCTACTGCCATTTACACATACAGTACCATCAGGTCTGCTGGATCATATGACTGAGGTGCCAGGGCAGCCTGCACAGCAACCTGAGCCTGTTGAAGAGCCCTATCCTGTACGAGGCCACTCAAGTCACTTGGTATATGGGCCACACTAACACACATAGGTGAGGAATATGTTGCCTCCAGAATTCTAAGAGGCCCACTAAGCCCTGTGCTTCTTTCTTGGTGGTGGGAAGGACCAGGTACAACAACTTATCTTTCACCTTAGGAGGATGTATTAGTCAGGGTTCTCCAAAGAAACAGAACCAGTAGAATGAATATATATGTATAGGGATTTATCAGCTTAGCTCACAGGATAGAGTCTGAGTAGTCCAACAATGGCTGCACCACACTGGAGAGGCTGAGAATCCATAGTCTTTCAGTCCATGAGGCTGGATGTCTCAGTAGTCCCAATCTGGCGCTGAAGGTCTGATGAATTCCAAAAGATCAGCTAGTCTTTAGCAAGACGAACTCACCAGCAAGAGAGAAGGCAAGCAGCAAAAAGCTAAGTGCTCTCCACTGCCATGGCCTATTATACAGGCTGCTGCCAGAAGGTAACACCCACATTTAGGGTGTATCTTCCAGCCTCAGATGATCCAATCAAGAAGATCTCTCTCATTCAGTAAATCCCAGATCCACTCAAGTTGACACCCAGGATTAGCCATCACAGAGGAATACCTACAGGTTCCATACCACTGGACTTCTAGGGATTTTGCTGAGGTAGAAGGTCCTTGAATTTTGAAATTTGTCAGGATTTATTTCCCATCTTCTAATGTGCGTATGCTTTATCAAGCCTAAAGTTGTTGCTACCTCCTGTTCACTTGGTCCAATCAACACAATGTCATCAATACAGTGGGCCAGTATAATACTTTGTGGAAGACGCAGACAACCAAGATCACTTCAAAGTAAGTTATGACATTGAGCTGGAGAATAAATATATCCTTAAGGTAGAACCATAAAGTTGTACTGCTGGCCAGCTGTTAGTTGGATGCAGATTTCTCCTGGTGGTTCTTATGGGCAGTTATAGAGAAAAAAGCCATTTGCCAGATCAATAGCTATATACCAAGTACTGGGAAATGTGTTAATCTGCTCAAGTGAGGAACCCACATCTGGCACAGCAGCTACAATTGTAGTCACAACTTGATTAAGTTTTTGATAGTCAACTGTCATTCTCCATGATCTGCCTATCTCTGCACAGGCTAAATAGGAGAGCCAAAGGGAGATGTGGTAGGAACCATTGCCCCCGAATCTTCAAGTCCTTGATGGCAGCACTAATTCTGTAATCTCTTCAGAGGTGCAGTTTGTTGTTGTTGTTGTTGTTTGTTCGCTATTTTCTCTGGTAGAAGCAACTCCAGTGACTTTTGTTTGGCCTTTCCAGCCATAATAACTCTCTCTACAGGTCAGAAAACCAATGTGGGAATTCTGCAAACTTCTAAACAGATCTTCCAGTTATACATTCCGGGACTGGGAAAATAACCACAGGATGAATTCAGGGACATAGTAAACCCACTGGACCCACTATGAGTTGGACTTTAGCAAATTTCCAGCAATCCCCTCACTTCCATAAGCCCCTACTTTGACTGGAGGATCACAATCCTTTTGGAGGGTCTGTTGGAATCAGTGTCAATTCAGAACCAGTATACAATCGGCCCCAGAGAGTCTGATTGTTTCCTTTTCCCCATGTACAGTTACCCTAGCAGAAGTTGTAAGTCCCACTGGGTAGGATGGGAAAAAGACTAACCGTAAAACTCTTGTGTTATAATACGGTCCTTCAAGGGGACCTGCACTTCCCTTCATTCAGGAGGTTCTGCATCTTTAAATTGGCTCAAGTCTGGAACTTGGTTGACAAGCTGTGATTCTGTTACTGTGATCTAATATAGCCTTTCTTACATTTGTTCTAGAGTTTTTCTGCTTATAAAGAGTGAGCAGAAACTCAGTAGGCTACTTAGGTATTTCATTCCTAGAATCACTGTGATTGATTAGTCAGTACCAAAGGTCCATACGAGTCATGCCATTAAAGACATGGCTTTTCCTGTGCTGCTCATTAAGGTAACTGCTCACTTTGCCTTTGTCATTCACTGCTGCCACCTAGCCCCTGCTATAACTGGGGTCCAATTAAAACCATTACATTTAATTCATCCAGTTGAGCAGCTGAGTCTCCCACCTTAAAGTTTGGTACAAAAAGAATAGCAATAACAAAGTTCTTCAAATGTGCTGGTGCCCCCTCACCACTTTGCATCTTACAGTATTAATGAAGGGCATTGTCTTCTGGGCCCTCCCATTGTGACAGGTTTTAAACAGCAAATCCACTTGATCATTCTAATTTCCCTGAGCCTTAAATCCTTTCAACACTAAGCCAAGGTCTATAAAGCATCTCCAGTTTCTCCTTAGTAGGACATATTTTCACAAATACTTCAGCCATCCAATCAAACTCTTGGTACATTTTTTTTGGTCTTTTTGAGACAGGGTCTCCCTGTAGCCCCAGCTGACCTGGAACTCACTATGTAGACCAGGCTAGCCTCAAACTCACAGAGATCTGCCTGCCTCTGCCTCCCAAGTGCTGGGATTAAAGGAGCACACCACCACACCCAGCCCTCTTGGTACTTTTTTTAACTGTGAGTTCAATACTAAACCTTGAGCCTCTGCTCAGTGGGGCCATATTAATAAACTCATCCTGGTCCAGTTTTATATTTCTTCAACCATTATCCCACATCCTTAAAGTCTGTTTAGACACTTCTTCAATTGAGGCTCTTACTCAAGTGATTCTAATGTGGCAAGTTGACTTTAAACCATCCATCAAGGCTTCCCAAAGCAGCTGATCATTCACAGCCTCTGTGTTAGATGATTCATGATCCAAGCAATTAACTCTTTCCCAAGAACTCTGGTTTAGGGACTACCTTTGGCTCCCTTTAATACATCACATATGAAGGGAAGCTTGGCATTCAACAGCAGCAAACTGTGCAGACGTTACAGAGAACGTGGCCTGTGCAGCATGTAGACTGGGACAGTTGTCCATACTGAAAACAAACCCATATTTCAAGTCTCATTTCAGATGGATTAATGATCGAAAAGTGGAAAAATAAACTTTAAAACTTTAAAAGAATCCAGAGATTCTTTATGAGATCAGGATATGGAATGACGTTCAAAACATATAAAATAAAAACATTGATTTAAAAAATCAATTACATTAAAACTAAAAGATTTATTATTAAAGACAGTATGAGAGTGAAATCAAGCCCAAGACTGTCACAATACTGGAAAAATATAGACAGTAAAGACTAGCATTCACCATATCCAAAGAACTAAGGGTCAATATTATAGTAGAAAGATGGGTAGAAATTCTGTGGTATATTAGGAAAAGAAAAAAACTTGAATAGTTATTTAATTAAAAAAAAATCTCAACCGTACAACTTATCAGAGTGAACTTAAAACCAGTTAATAACATATCCAACTGATTGCCGAAATTAAAGGCCAGTGTTGCTGTCTGTACTTACACACTACCTGTAATCAATGTGAATACCAACAAGTAATTTGGAAAGCAATTGTGAATGCCCAGGACAGCTGAGCAAATCTCTGTCTGTCCAATCAATTTCACTAGTAATGAAACTGGAAATGTTTTGTCCTTCTTAGGGTCAGCAATGTATTTTTTATTATCACTATTTTTTTCTGCATGGAATAAATTTATATTTTTAAGGCCATCACTTTCCATCTTTTCTTTAGTCCTTCATCCTGAAGGCATGATTTTTTTTTCTTTTCATGCACAGCAGCCATCTGATATCAATCCTCCAAGACTTCTCATGTTCCTTCTCATGTTCCTATGAAAAACAGACTTATTAAAATGACTAGCTGCATAAATTAAAGTCAGCATTCAAGTTAATAACTAACACATAAGCGAATACAGCATGCTCAATTCACAGTGTATTCTTGTGCTAACTCCAGATTGACTTTTTAAAATTCCCTGGCCTTGGCTCTTTAAATTCTCACAGTAGCCCTATACAGTCAGCGTTTGTCGTCTCCCTTATGAAAGAAGAATTGGGTTGAAGGAGGCGGCAGGTACAAGCAATGATGTTCATGCCTTGGCCGTCTTCTTCCTTATCTTCGCCTCGTTGGAGTTCCTTCTGCTCTGCGGTGCGGTAGAAGGGTGGATAAGCTACCTACAAAGTCCTGGCCAGACTAGATGGGAATTTGCCAAGAACAAGATCACTGAATTAGCCACATGAGCCACTTCTAGCTGTCGCAATTCTCCAGCACACTTTTCTGGCTCAGACAAGCGGCTTGTTTATTCTACTTATTTTCTTATTCTTCCCAAGCAAGGGTTTAATGTTGTCAGTATTGTTGTGGAGGACTTGAAGCATTCATAGAATTCAACAGCCATTTCCAAATTCAGAGTGCTTTTCACTTACTGAAAATGTGTCTTTAATTATTGGCCAAGTGAAGCCTGTTTTCAAAGAAAAGAACTGCTTGTCTGCAGCTGTAACCCACCAGTAATGGACACAAGGTTTTATACAATTTTATTTTTACTTTTTTAATTCTACAAGTCCCTCCCTCCACCCCCCGCCCTCAGAGGGAAGTACATGGCTTCCCTGACACAGACAAATTTCTGCCCAACCTGGAAAGCAGCCAAATCTCTAAATTGATGTGTTCACTGAATAAATTTCACATAGCAACATGATGTCAGACGCAAGAGGATTTGATAACAGGGAATTGGAATTCTGCAAATGATACAAAAATATTTCTCTTCTTAAGAAATGTTAATAAATCGTTAAATAAAAGACTGTGTGAACACTTTCATGATTGATTTAGCTTCTACTCCCCACTTCAATGAATAGATTATTCTGGCAGCCATAAACTTCACATTAGATGATTCTGTGTGGAACACTTCCTGTAGCTGAGTATGTCTTCCCTCTGAAATACCCTGCGAACCCTTAAAGATTCTCTGATCTTGGGCACTGGGTGGTATGTCCACTCCATCATTTACTCTCACAGCTTATGAAGCTGCTTTCCTGACTGGGCTGGACAGACACATGCATGCCTCCCTGATACCTATTGTGCAGACCCTTTCTGTGGAGTTTTGCTGCAAATATTTGTTTGCCTTGCAGAGGTCAAATATATTCCCTGAGATGTGTTTAGGACTATTTAAAACCATGTACAAGACAGGCGTGGTGGTGCATGCCTTTAATCCCAGCACTTGGGAGGCAGAGGCAGGTGGATTTTTGTGAGTTCGAGGCCAACCTGGCCTACATAGTGAGTTCCAGGCCAGCTGGAGCTACAGGGAGACCCTGTCTCTAACTCACTGCTGTTTGGTCTTGACTATAGATGTCATGTGACTAGTTCTTTTAAGCTCCAGCCTCTGTGACTTCTCCACCATGATAGACTATAACTTAGAACTGTGAGTCAAAATACACTCTTCCTCCCTTGAACTGCTTTTGATCACAGTATTTTCTCATAGCAACAAGAAAAGATGCTAAGACAAGCAGCATGGGCAAAGCTCATGCTGTCCAACTCCTTCCTACCTGGGACAGAGCCACCCTCTGCCTACAGTTTCCATACTCTATGCCCTACTCTCTCATTAGTCCCTCAGCCCTGCCTTGGGTATCATTTGTAGCATCCCAGTGCTATGTTCAAGGAAACTTTCTTGTACTTAATACTAGTACCAAAGTACAATAGTGATACTGGCCACTCAGGCACACCAAAGGGAAACAATGAAGTGCTTTCTTTAAATGAAAAGGTGAAAGCTTAAAATTGAAGGGAAAAAACCAGCATTCTGGCATTGCTAAGAACTATAGGAAGAAAGAATCTTCAATATATGAAATCACGAAGATGGCAAGAGAAATCTGGGGTAAGAAAAAAAAAAACTTGTACAGTAACTTAAGAGAACTATAGGTCATCCACTGCTTCAGAAAGAAGTGGCACATTTTTAAATTCTCAAATATGCTTTTCTTCAGAAACAATTTTAAACCTTACCAATTTTAAGGAAACTTTCAGGTCTCCATAGGGAGAAACGCAACAATTGCTTACTCTGAAGGGTTGAATGAAATCTCTAATTATCATGAACAATAAAGCCATTTTAATAATGCTATCATTTTATGCAGGCTCTATACAAATAAAATGTTATGATTCTCTTTTCAAAATGATGAACACAAAATTTTTAATCTTTCACTCTAATGCCTTATACCTCTTGCAGCTGTCATCACTTATTTTTCACGGTTCATGGTTCTGATCCTACAAATGGATGGGTTTGTTCCAAACAAGTGCTAATCTCAGTAAATTCAGGCTCTCTAAATTAACAGACTGTACCTCACTGCCCCAATCAGGGAACATGTAGAAGGCTTTGCTTTTAACAGGGAACTTTATCATTGTTTTTAAGAGACTGAATATCTGTAGGTCACAAAATGTTTGAACAGATTCAGAAGAAAAGTTTAGGCTACACTTTTTATGTTTCAATCTGACACAAACTCATGAATACGCTGTATCCTCAGAATGTTAGAGCACTTGATTCTAACAATGTGGCCTGTGGACAGAAACTATATAAATTGAATAGTAAGCTGAAATTATCCATCTGTGTCTTCTGCCTTTTAAATAAATAAAGCTGTGATGCAGGGCCCTCGCAGCTTTTCAGACAAAATTCTTTTATGGTCTTCAAAGGCCTTCTGCCTCATGCTCCCCACTTCTACCTCCATTCCAAACCTCCTTTTCTGGAGGTAAAATGAGGTGGGGTTTTGGGCCAGTGGGACACATAGATAACAGTCATCCCTGTATATCTTCATCTGTGGATTAATCAACTACAGATCAAAACTATGCAGAAAAAACAATTGCATATGTGCCCAGAAGTCCTTATAGTGTCCCTTGTCATTACTTGCTAAGCAACACAGCATAACAACTATCATGAACATTTCTACATAGCATGTATGTTGTATTAGGTATTATAAGGCTTTTGGGCATGGTTTAAAGTATATAGGAGGGTCTTATTGGACTTATGCAAACACCATGTCATTTTACATAAGGCATTTGAGCATCGGCAGATTTTAATATCCACAGGCATTCCTGGAACCAATCCCCCAGTGATATGAATGAATGACTGTATTTTTTTTTTGTCTTTTTGAAACAGGGTCTCCCTGTAGCCCCAGCTGCCCTGGAACTCACTGTGTAGACCAGGCTGGCCTTGAACTCACAGAGATCCGCCTGCCTCTGCCTCCCGAGTGTGGGATTAAAGGCATGTGCCACCATGCCCGGCATGACTGTATTTTTATTCTCAACTCTCATGGGTCCCTCACACTTTTTAAAAAAGCACTTCTCACCCTCTGTGGATTACCCAAATGATGATGATGATGAACAGAATACAATTACACATACATGTAAGCAAGGTGTATATGTGTACACATAAATAAAATTTCAGAGAGAGCCTCTTCTTGGCTTTGTGGCATTCCCTTCATTACAGGGTTTCTGAATAACAGACATTTAGGTCTGGACTAAAGGCAGATCTTTTCCACATCTATTTCCAGAGGAATATGATTTTCAAGGTCACTTACTAAAAGGTCAAGTTCTAAAGCAGATGGCAACCTTAGGATTGGCTGGCAAATTTGAATGGCAAGACAGTCTATCCATTTTTCATGAAGTTATAATTAACACCCTGTCTGCCTCCTACAGGTTCAACCTTTGGGAATGAAGAACAGCCAGCTCTGAAGGCAACTCTGCCTTCTAAGGACACACCCAAGGGGACTGGCCGGGCGGCCTCAGCACCTTCCTCCAGTGTGACAATACCCCGCAGGAGTTTACTTCCAGCGCCAAAATCTCCTTCCACACCTGCTGGTAAGACCTTTTGCCTTGTAGTGATTCTCTAGTGGAGTGCCCTTTGTGCATTAATGAGAAGTCTTTGAAAGTCCCTGTGTACAAACAGCCTCTTAGAGGGGATGGCAGATGAGTTTTAAATGGCATTTAAAGTTAATAATAATACAGCTGTTTTCAGAGTACTTTCATATATTCATGTGTTTAAATTCTCACAAAAACTTCTCACTTCACCTGTCTGGTAACTCTTTGAATCATACCATTTTTATTTCAGAAAGTAAGAACCAAGTATTTTAAGCAGACTGGCATTTGGCTGGGGAAAGCCTTTACTTTTGAAATGATTTGTAGGGCTATCGAGCAAGCACCTGCTGAGCCTGAGATGTGAATCTCAGAACCCAGTAGGGGACTGCTGCTCCCTGCTGGGTGTGGGCTTGAGCCTACAGTACTGGGAAGGACCCAGGAATCGGCAGCTGTTGTCTCAGAGTTGGCTCCAGAGCCATGGCTATGCCTGATAGTGCCATCCCAGTAACACAGCCTGCCTTTCCATACCCACGCCTGTGCAGGGATGAGTGGACAGAAGGCGCTGTGCACGGGCACTGCACAGGTAGCCGTGCTTTCCTCTCCCACATTTCACAGAAGTGACCTGTTTACCTATAGCAGTGTCTGCAGGTATGGCTCTTACTTTCTGTTGTCTGCACTGTGGAAGGACACTGTCAGGAAGATGAATGGCTACTGAGTCTTGATCCACGGCTGATGGCTCTTTCGGATCTGTATATTTTTCCTCCATATTTTCTGCTGTGAATATACTCAAATATCATTGCGTAACTACATCCACACATCGAGGTTTATATTTTTAAAATGAGATTGCATTACATGTTGAGCATCACTGTTCAAAATTTTAAATGTCGCAAAATCTGAAATGATTTAAACATTGACAGTACGGCACAAGTAGAAAATTGTACACCTGTCGTGGGTGGGTTACAGTCAAATATAGACAGACTGAAAATGTATTTCTAGACTATGTCTATGTATCATACACACATGAATTTTGTGTTTAGACTTGGGTCTCATCTCCAATATAACTCATTATGTTTATGCAATTATTTCAAAGTCCAAAGTCTGAAACACTTATGGCCCAGGCATTTTGGATAGGGGATACTTAAGCTTATATAACCTTTTATTCCACATGTTACATGTGCTAGTTAATTTCACATAGCTGGGAGAAAATGCCTAACAGAAATACCTTACAGGAGAAAATATTGAGTTGGGATCAGTTTCAGAGGGTTTCAATACACGATGGTGAGGAAGGCACACAGAACAGCTCCATTTATGGTGGTGATAGCATTGTTCACATTGTGGCACACCAGGAAGCAGAAAGAGAGCAGGGTTTGCCTTCAAAGGCCCACCCCTAGTGACCTGCTTCCATCAGCTGGGCCTTACTTCCTAAAGGTCTCACAACTTCCCCAAACAGTGCTGCCAACTGAGGGACAAGCCTTCTAAAATGTGAGTCCGTAGAGAATATTTCAGAGCAAACTATAACAAAATATGTCATAGAGAGACCTTTGAGTCAGTGCTATGGCTCCTTCATTTCAGTAGCTGCATAGTGTGGATCAACCATGACTTATCCAACCAACCTCCTTCTAGGCACACACTTTATATGCAGTATTTGCCACAACAAGTAGTGCCTCAATAAACAGCCTCCAATGGGCCATACTATTTACATGGGCTCTCTAGGAATGGGTTTGCTTGATGGAAGCAGTAGGACTCCCGAGATTCCTCTGCAGAGGCCCGTGTTTTGTATTTCTGCCTGGGTACCAGTTGGGAATAGATATTAGCCTTTTCTAAACTTTTGGTCCACTTGGGAATAAAGTGTTATCTTAATGTCATTTTAATTTATATCTTCCTGACTACCAAACTACCTAAAGCCCTTTGCTCCAAGCTACACTAACATCTTGAGATTCCTTTGGTGAGATTTTAAAAAATATTTTTATTGAGGGAAAAGAGATAAATAATGCATACCTGATGTAAAAAACTAGAGGGAAACATATTAGTAAAAAAATTTTTTTATTGATTCAAGAATTTCATAAAATGTGTTTTGATCGTATTCAAACCCCCTTCCCCTTTCCACCCTCACCTTAAATTCCCCCAAATTCATCTCCTCTATTATTTTTCTTTTTTTTAAAAGACCTATCCAGTCTAATCCATTTTTCCAAAATGCTTCCTGGGTGTGGCTCTATCCCTTGGAGCCTGGTCAACCTATCAAGTATCATCACACCAGTAAGGAAATCTGACTCTCCCTCTCCCAGCATCTATCAATTGCTAATAAATCCTCAACTAGGACTGGGGCTTCTTGCCTACCTCCCCCATCCATGCTGGGGTTTTGTCTGTCTTGAGTTTGCACAGGTCTTGTGTATGCTGTCACAAGTGTTGTGGGTTCATATGTGCAGCTACCCTGTGGTGTCCAGACAACACAGTTTCCTTATATTCATATACTATCTCTGCATTTTACAATCTTTCCAACCCCTCTTCCACAATACTTCCTGAGCCTTGGGAGGGAAAACGTGCAGTATAGGTGTCCCATTTAGGCCTTGAACTCCACAGTCTCTTAATCTCTGCCCATTGACCGGTTGTAGGTCTCTATGTTAATCATCATCTACTGCAAGCTTCTCTGAGTTAATAATAAGTCATTAGGAGTCAGTTTCCTGCTATGCCTATTTAGCAGAATAATAGCTTTAAGTTGCATTGTTTAGGTTTTTTTCTTCCTCATGGGACGTCAAGTTGTCTGTTAAATTATTTTATTTATTATTTTTATGTGTATGAGTGTTGCCTACATGTAGGTAAGTGCACTCATGTTGTGCAATGGTGCAATGCCCACTGAGGTCAGAAGAAGACATCTAATCCCCTGGAAGTAGGGTTACAGATGGTTGTTAGCCACCATGTGGGTATTGGGAACTGAACCCAGGTCCTCTGCAAGAGCCACCAGTGCTCTTAACAGCTGAGCCATCTCTCCAGTCCAGTTGTCTGTTAGATACAGTGTCGCCATCACTTGGCACCATGATTGATTCATTTGAGATATTTAGCATCTCTTTGTTAATGGTTGAATGAGTCAGTGAATGAATGAATGTCATGTGGCATTTGAGTCTTTCCATTCCAGTTGGCCTTGTTAAAACTAGAAAATAATCCAACAAGCCTACAGTTATTGAATCAATGTTATAGACCAAGATTTCTCAAACTCTAGTGCATCACAGTCATCAGTGTTGCTTCTAAAACACAATCGCTGGGTTATATCCCCACAATTTATGATTCAGCAAGTTTGGCTTAGGGCCTGAGAATTTGCATTTCTAACAGATTCTCTGGTGCTGCTGCTGCTGGTCTGGAAAGCAACCTTTGTGAACCAGTGTTACAGAAAAACAACAGGACTTTAAACAGTCGGTTCTTAGAAAAACAAATGAAAACGACTTTTGATCATAGGAGACGGTGACCCACTCCAATTATTAGAAAAACGTATAGTAAACCCACAATGGACCAAAATAGCACACCTATTTGATACAAAAATCTACAGGTTTGACACGTTATGTGTCAGGAGGCAGGTGTCCTCATACATTTCTGTCAGGAAATATACCACTGCTATGAAGAGAAATTTGGCAGCAATCTACAAAATCATAAATACATTTATTCTTTGATTTGGTCATCTAATCTCTAGGAATTGTCTCTAAAAGTAGATTAACAAGAATTTAGTGCATGAGATGATTCATTGCAGTACTGTTTCAAGTCACAAAAGACTAAAAATGCTTCAACTGCCCATTAACAGGGGACTGGATGAACAAAGTGTGATGCATTCCCAGGATGCAGTGCAGTAAGGTTGTTATAAAATGGGAAATTATATTTATTACTACTAGAAAGTGAGTTCCAGAGGCTAGAATTAAGCAGCAAAAGCAAAGTGGAGGGAAGTGAGCCACGTTTTCACTCAATATGGGCCTTATATACAGTGTATGTGCTTCTATTAAGAAAAGCAGTGGAGCTTTCCCATCTTGCAAGGTGGTCGTGAAAAAGCTGAAAAGCTACACACAAAGGACAAGGAACCTGCAGCCAAGAAGGCTGATGATGGTGCCAGTGCAGGTGCAGCAGAAAAGGGAGACCCAAAGGCTCAAAAGCCAAGGAAAGGGAAGCTGTCTGCCGCCAAAACCCTGTCCTGATTAGAGGAACTGGCAGCTATTCATGATCTGCTATGTATTCCAGAAAGGCTTTCTACAAAAGGAAGTATTCAGCTACTAAATCTAAGGTTGAAAAGAAAAAAGCGAGAGGTTCTTGCTACTGTCATAAGACCAATTGGTGGCAATAAGAATGATGGTTAAGCTTCTCAAAATGCCTAGGTATTATCCTAGCAAAGATGTGCCATGGAAGGTGCCATGGCAAAAAGCCCTTCAGTCAGCAGGTGAGAAACCTATCACCAGCATCACCAGGAGACCATCCTATTCATCATCCTCACTGGGGAGCCACGGGAGGAGCAGGGTCTTCTTGAACCAGCTAAGCAGTGCTTTGTTACTTATGAATGGTTCTCTTGCCCTCAACCAAATTTCTCTGCATAGAAGACACTAGGAAATTATATTGCCACCTCCCCCAGAAATGGCATCAACAATGTAAAAATTTCCAGACACCTCACTGATGCTTAGTTCAAGAAGAAACTATGTAAGCCAAGATGCCAGGAAGGCAGGATCTTCAACATGTGGGGGTGATGGAGGGATTGTACACTGGCTCAAGGTTGATCAGAAAACTGTGGCCTCATGAATTTTTCCAAAGATGAAAGCTATTCCTCAGCTCAAGGGCTACATGAGATCTGTTTGCTCTAACAAACAGAATGTGTCCTCACAAGCTGGCACACTAAATTTCTTATGAAAAACCTAGGTAAACAGCTAGTATAGTTTTAAAAAGAAGAAAAATTCTCTATGGATACATTTTTTTAATCTTAGTTATCTTTTTATTGCTTTAAGGGGTGGTGTGAAAAACCAAATGGAAATTTATTAGTTCAAAAGCCTACTGAAAATTACACATACAATATCTGTATGTGAGTCCATGTGTATAGCTGAAGGCTATATAACAAGAAACACAGTGCCAGACAGGAGAAACGGCCCTTCAAATTGTTGATCAGGTAGTCCAAGAGACTCCCTAGATAACACAGAGTATTGCCACAGCTCTTGATTACTGCCCAGATCTTGAAGGTAAGACCCTATTGCTGAAGACAGGATATACTTCAAACACAGGATTTGGAGCAGTGGAGCTGGAACTGACCTGGAAGCCTCCTTCCTGAAGACTAGCTCTCACAGTACTAGAGGATACTATGCAAGTTGCTAAGAGACAATCAACCAGTGGTCCAACCGCAGCTTAAAGCTTCATAACCACAACAATAACTTGCACAGCAAACTCTCTCTATTAGTGAAGCTGTGGCACTTTTATCTTGGGAGGTAATCAACATCTACCTAATTGGACTTAAAGCTCTCTCAATGAGGGGTGGGGGGAGGGAACCTCACATAAACTCACATAAACATGTAGTGTATTTGGCACTATAAACATAGCCAAATACACATGGCTAGAGAGGTCATAGATCCTAAGGAAAATCCTACATTTGTCACATTCAGAGACAAATGTAATTTTTTACTGTATGTCAAATATGGATCCTTAGATGTATAGACAAGTATACCAGTCACCATTCATCAAAGAAGCTTCTTTTTGCAATGATAGAGACTATTACAGAGTTCCACAACTGTCACACACAGAAAATAAGTGTCTATGAGATGCCCAGTCCTAAGTGATACTCTACAATGGAACCTCTACACCTAAGCTCACAGAAAATAGTAGAATAGGTGATAGAGAGAACACTAATGCATCTCTCAACTCTTACCATCGAACCTTTCTCATACTACAGAGAGTGATGAACACAGAAGGCCACAATTGGCCAAAGTGTAGAGAATAATAGACTGTAGAGTATGTATCCGAGTAGGACTCCTATATTAAACCTCACCCATCCCAGGGTTCAGGGACAGTTGGGGAAGAGGGAGCAGAAAAACTGTAAGAATTAGAGGAGGAGGTACGTTATGTATCATAAAGAAACGGAGCCTTCCAGGCTTTGGGGAATTTGCTAATGTGAACTTGCACCAATGATAACAACATGAACAAGACCCATGCAAACTTAATCAGAGAAAAAACTCAGCATAGAATTGGGGAAATGAACAGGAGACCCCAACCTAAGCTGAGAAACTATTGGCAGCTGACCACTACTGGGTGAGAGACAGTTGACCTTCTTTAAGAGAGTGATGCTGGATGGACCGAACAGGTTCCCCTGGATAAACTCACACCGAGGGAGATATGGGTACACAAATTTGACTTGATAGGCCTTAACATATATGACAGAATGTGTGATATCCAGTGGGCACACTATGAGGGGAGGTGCAGATAGGGGAGGAGGTCTTAGTATGATTAAGATGTATTGTATGAAATGCACAGAAATTCAATAAAATATGCATTAAAAATTACCCCATAGAGGAAAAGAAGGAGTTAAAAAGAGGTGGAGACTGAAGCTAATGACAGTATTTGAATACTTGTTTTCTATGCTTGACTTAAAAGTCACCTAAATATTTAACACAATTGTACATTGATATTAAATGTTAAAAGATGAAATCTAAATAATCCAAAGTGAAATTCAGCGGATGAAAGCACAGCCTGTTGGCGACAAAACTGCATTCTGGGTGACTTTATGGCCCAGCAATTTGCTGTGCTTCCCCACTGGGCATTCCCTAGGTTCAGAAAGATTGCAACAGAAATGTCTTAACCTGTTGTTGGTAATCTTACTAGTGGTGAGTTCTGTGTTGTAATTCTGCATCTGCTGACATTCTGGCTTTGTGTACTGTAGGATAGATGTGATGGGGTATTGTGGGATAACATATGTACTAACCTGAAATTGATCTTTAAGAAATCTCAGCTCCATCCCCTAGAAACTTATAAAGGGGATGCATATTCAATAAATCATGGAGACAGAAGCAGACTGAGAAGTGTTACAAGACAAACCAGCTCAGGTCTTGAGCAACAGAAACAGTAGAAACTGAACAACAACAACAACAAAAATCCACAGGAAGATGAAATGAAAACCTCTAGATCACCAAAAGCTGAAATTTCAAGCAATTCCAAAGTATGCTATATAATGTTGGGTCCTAATTGAAACAAACATATTACATTTTTAAAGATAATTGGTTCTACTAGCCTATTGAAGGCTCCCCCCACCAACCCAGGGACTGGAAGACCTCCCAGTAGACTTCTACCTCTTAATGTTTCCACCACCTCCCCATACCGCTAGTCTGAGGACCAAGCTTTTAGCACATGTACCTTTGGGGAGCATTTAAGATCCTAACTATTGCATATGCTGAGATTGCCCTTAAAGTAATTCAGATTATAGGATGTAAAATGGGTGTTACAGAAGATGAAATAATGTTGACCATGCATGGCTTATGATTGGAACTGGGTTATGGAATACAGTAAATTGACTAAACTAACAGTCTGTGTTTAAAGTGATATAAAATGCATAGTAAAATGTGTAGAAAAGCAGTTATTTTATTTGCGGCAGAGTTCAATGGAAATGAGGCATTTCAAGTGTGGAGAAGCAGCCAGTACTTAAGTCTGTATAACTTTTATCACTTTTTCAAGTATTTCTACTACATAGGATATCCTCAAGAGCCACATAATCTCAATAGTAATTATTTCCTTCTTTGCATTAATTTACAATGAATCGAGTTTGGTACTCACAGAAGTCCTAAAAGGTAGATAGGAAGATGATTATTTTATAAACATGAAAACTGAGAGAAGTAGAAAGAGCTGTCCAAGGTCATGTGGTAGCATTCAAAAATGAATGTATAATATGCTAGCTCTGTTTTTAGTGCTTCTCACGTATTATCAATACCCACATGGATACCCATATGCCATCCATGGACCACAGCATGTCCACTGCCAGCTGATGTCTTGTGTGTGACCTAAGGATTGTGGTAGACAAGATGGTGTGCAGAACTTCTTGCCCAACTTGAGATCACCTGGTTGGGAGTTAGACAAAGATACCTTGCTCACTTAGTCCCTGCATGTGCCTGACTCCTGGTGAGCATATCCCCCACACAATGTGATATGCAGGCTTTTCCATAGAATTACAAAGTCCCGTTTAGGGAGAAGTTTATGCCTTTCCCCAAAAACTGAAGCCTGTATATATAAATGTCAGCGTCATTCCCTCCCTGAACATGTGTTACTTTCTCTCAAGGCAACTTTTTAAGTCTGCACTTAATTGTAGCTGCTTAGGGAAAGCTCTCACCTTCCTTACTCAAAACAGATGAGCATCCTTTCAAGCAATCTAAAAGCATTCAGTAGATTTCCTGGACTTGCTCTTCTGGGTAAACTTTTATCACAGTTGTAATTGTTCCCTTTCCTTTTCCAAATTGAAGTATGTATACTTGTATCACTTTTTGTTGCTGTGATAAAATACTATGACCAAAATCAACTTAAAAGTTTATTTTGGCTTATAGTTCCGAAGGTCTAAATGTTCATAATGGTGGGAAAGGCATGGCAGCAGGCATAAAAAGCTGAGAGATCACGTGTCAGTGGCAAACAGGAAGCAAAACGCACAAACTGGAAATGGGGTGAGGCTGTGAATTCTCAAGGCCCACCCCCAGTGACAGACTTCTCCAGCAAGGCTTCCATACGAGAAGTTCCATAACCTCTCCAAATACCACCACCAACTGGGTGCCAAGCATTCAAATACATGAGCCTATGGGGAACATTTCTTGTTCAAACCTCCACATTCTCATCCATGTCTTCACCAATTCAATGGTTGCATTTATGAGTATTGTCCTGGAGATAGATAAATGAGACATGGTTCCTCTCTCCAACTTTTCTCAGGCTGGTGGTAGCAAACAGGATTATTTAACATTGTTGGTCAGTGTTTTGTCATTGTTGTTGCTGTTGGTTTTGGTCATTTGTTGTTGGTTTGTTTGTTTGTTTTTTAAGACAGGGTGTCTCTGAATCCCCAGCTATCCTGAAACTCACTATATAGACCAGACTGGGCTCAACCTCACAGAGATCCACTTGTTCCTGCCTCCCAAGTTCTAGGATTACAGGCATACACCACCATACCTGGCAGTTGATCTGTCTTTTAATTAACTATTATCTGCTCTAAGTTGTGGAAACTGAAAGCTTTCTCACTCAAACAACTGGATGGCTGAACTTCCCCTAACTACCAGATTGGAAGCAAAAAGAAGGCAAGTTTAGAGGAAAGATGGCCATTTGGGTGTGGGAAAAATGAGCCTGGGGTGTTTGAGAAACATCCAAATAACAAAGTCTAGATGGTATGAAAAGTCATAAGCTTGGAGCTGTATGGAAACCCTTGAGGTGGGGATTTGGATTTGGAAGATATGAGCCTCCAGTGCTCATTGCTCTAAGAGTGGCAGTCATGGGTATGTGTGAGTTTGCCTAGGAGAACATACAAAGTGCGAAGGAATAAAGGTCTGAGAGCAGTTCCCTGGTATCACCAAAATGGAAGAAACAGACTGCCCTTCTGGAAAAAGGAGAGCTTTCGGAACACAGGGGGTAGGGGAGCTGAGGACATGGAAGCCGTTGGGCACATCTTACTGTTGGGTGAAGTGAAAAGGCAAGAGAAGAAAAATAGGGTCATCCTTGGAAAGGGAAATCCAGTTGAAGGACCTTGTAGGTTATTAGAAAGAATGACACTTAGCCTTCATGTTTAGAAGGAACAAGAAGAGGAAGCAGTAAAGTGAGAAAAGTCTAGGCTGTGCCAGCCAGGTCTGTTAGGTGTATGTTGAGGGCTGGTGGAGAGAAGACCAGGGGTTGTAGCATGGAGGTAGATGGGATGTAGAGCTGGTCTGGGAAGGTGTTGTACTATCTTCTCTTTGTCTGTCACACAAGGTACCACTTGACTTTGGAAATGGAGTCTGAGTGTATTTTGAATGACAGAATAGTTCCCTACTGGTTTCTTGGTGACAGTTCAGAACAGCAGTACCCCAAATACCCACCCCAAATCAAAAGGAGCAGCTGTTCTTGAGCTTGTCATGCAGCCATTCCCTTTTAAAATAGATTCAGAAATTGCAGAAGGGTCAAGCTGGTTCTTTATTTTAATGTTTGCCTTGCATTAGTATTTCTAGGTTAACTTTGCGTGTGCTAAAATAAATCCTTTCTTTGCTAACATTTTATTTTTTTAAAATGTCTTTTTATCATTGCATGACAAATTGAAATAACCTTTTGTCTTACCATATGGTTGTAGAAGATTTTGGTATGAGAGCCCCAAGGCTTTCTGGGATTTATTATGGCTCATAGTTCAAGGTACAGTCTGTCATGGAAGGAAGTCAAAGAAGCAGGAGTTGAAGCAGCTGGTCACATTATACCCATGGTCTGAAGAAAGAAGCAATGAGGGCATGCAAGTACTTGGCTTGCTTTCTCTATTTTATACAGCCTAAGAGCCTCTACCCAGGGAATGGTCTCACCCACAATTAAGATAAGTTGTCCCGCCTCCATTAACATAATCAAGGTAAACCCCAAAGGCAGGCCAGAGGTCCTCTAGGTGATTCTATATCCTGTTAATTTGGCAGTTAGTACTATCACACTTTGAATACAAAGAAATTTGGGGATCATTGGTCCAGTCTCTCAGAGGCAAAAGAGGGCCTTTAATGAAACCTACTCTACTCTCTAAAAGTAATCTTCATTGGTTTTTCCCTTAACCTATCTCCACACCCCACACTCTGCTCTGACCAGGAATAAGTTTCCCCTTGTTAGAAATGGGTTTGGGGTCTCAGGGAAATGACTACACAATCCAAAGCACTCTGGCAAAGCCAGAAGTTTCACTTCTGCAAAAGTGTGCCTAGCCACAAATCAGTCAGGCAGGTACACGCAGTGGGAGCTGGGTTTTTATTCCAAATGCCAAGGGGTCCTATCCCTTACTCTGAGTGTTCAGAGCTTGGCCTCTCATTTTTATGCAATCACTAACTTAAAAGCAGTGCAGCTAACTTACCAGCAGAGTGGTCACTAGCAAAGTGTAACTTTTGAGAACAGGATGCAACCTTAAGTGCATACTTTGATCATAGACAAATGCTGACTGGGAGAGGGAGTTTTGCCAGCTGGCATCTTTACAAAATTTTTTTTTCATTATTTAGCTTTACAAATTTTTTTAAAGGCAGAACTTCTTTCCTCTCATTTAACCATGTGATGGAAAACACAGTACATTCCATTTACCTTTTCCAACTTTCTTCCTCAGATGCATTTACTGGTGCAGAGGAAATCAGACTGCAGTGGAGAAGCTGGGTGTGGTGCCAGCCCTTTCCACAAGTGAGGCCCACACACTTTCACAGTGAGGAGGGAAGAACAAGGGGAAATCCCAGAAACACTTTCTGTAGGTGATTATTTTTGCTGCCTTTTGGCCATAAATTAATTTTCACTGATGCTCAAAAGACAAATAAATTTCATATGGCAAGTTCCCTTTAAGAGTTGGGAGTTCCTGAAATCAGGTCACATCATGGTGGCTCTTTCTCATAGGACCCTCCCTTAGGAACAGCCCTCACCTCACATGGCTGGCCCTGCCATGATCCGAATGTTTAGGGCCCTCAAAATTTGCATGCTGAAACCCAACTCCCAGGGTGTGGTCCCAAGGTGAGGGCTTTGTGATATGATCAGCCCCTTATATATAAAATTAGTGCCCATAATAAAGAGATCTAAGGAGTTTCTCATCTCTTCTGACATATGATAACACACAGAAGGTGCTAGCCATGGGAAATAGACACTTGACAGATATGGAATCTACTGGCACCTCATCCTTTAATGTCCCTCTTTCCAGAACTGTGAGAAATAAATTGTTGTTTGTAAATTACCCAGTCAAAGGCATTTTGTTATAGCAACCTGAATGGCTTCTCATAACACAATCCCCTTTCTTCCTCAGGTCAACATCTGCCTTTCCTTAAGGTCTTAACATAAGCCTCTTCAGGGACCTTCCCCTTCATAGCTTTTCTCACAAGTGTTATCTAAAGATTGCTGTGCCTGACTCCTTTTTCATGCATCCATGCCTCTTTTCTTTATCGCCAAATTCTGTGCCACCAACAAGGTGCCCAGAATACCTCAGGCTACTTGCAAATACCCATTGAAAGAGCAAGAGCCCTCACTCCCCTGATAATGAGAGCCTAGAAATTCCTTGTGACTTTCTATAACTGGTCAGCAAGACACACAGTTCCCTAGGGTAAGTAACAGGCCTGCCTTGCTCTTTCTGCTGCTGTGGGATCAGCAGGCACTTCAGGAACAGACCTGCTCCAACTCTCTAGTGGAGGGCCCTTCAGAGGTTCACTTCTTATGCACCAATGACAAATCAGAAACCCATGGGTCAGACACAGCTGGCAGTGGCCTCTGTCTCCTGTATGCCTTCCTTGGTGATTGGTAACTGACACCTTTGCCTGTGAGTCGTGTCTCCTCCAGCATCTTCAGTAAAGAGAGGTTTCCTCTGCCTTTAGATATATACATGCAACTATATATATATAATGTATAATATATATAATGTATAATATCTAATGTATTTTTCAATAGCATTCAAACTAATACATTCCTTCTGTTTTTTAAACCACCTAAGCATTATTTGTCTCTCCTCTCACTCTCCTGTATAACCTTGCCCATTCTCTCCTCAGTTAAGGTTTCATGTATTTTCTGAATTTCCCCTTAATAACACCTGTCTCCTACTATCACCCTCTCTTGAGCTCCTTCCCCTTTACCCCCATGGTTGCTTTCCATTTTCCTGACTCCTGCAGTTACATCAAGATATAGGCTCACATCTAAGGATTTGGAGCTAAGGTCCACAAATGAGAGAGAACATGCATTGCTTATTTTTTTAAGTTTATGTTACTTCACTTAAAATAAGTCTCTGGTTCCATCCATTTATCTATAAATTTCATGATTCTGGTGTTTTCTTTACCACTGAGTAGAACTCAACTGTGTAAATGTACCACATTTTCATTATCCATTCATCAGTTGAGGGACATTTAGGTTGTTTCCATTTCCTAGCTATTGTGAAAAAAGCATCAACAAGCATGACTGACAAAGTATCTTTGTAGTAGGCTGTTAAGTCCTTTGGGTATATAGTATAACCAGATCATATCGTAGATTCATTTCAGTTTCTTAAAAGTTCCCCACACTGCTTCCCACAGTAGTTGAACCAGTTTGCAATCCCACCAAATGTGAATGAGGACTCCCCTTTACTCTCATCCTTGCCAGCATTTAGTATCATTTGTTCTCTTGATCTTAGCCATTCTGATGGGAGTAAGATGAAATTTAAAGTAATTTTGATTTGCATTTCCTTAATTAGTATGGATGTTGAACACTTCCCAGAAATATCTAGGGCTAAATCTAACCCAAGACATTAAAGACCCATTCCATGAAAGCTTTAAATATTTGAAGAAAGAGATTGAGGAAGACACAAGGACATGGAAAGACCTCCTGTGCTCATGACTTGGTAGACGAGTATTGTGAAAACAATCATCCTACCAAAATCAACATGTAAATTAAGTGCAATCCCAGTCAAAATTCCTATGACCTTCTTCACAGAAATGGAAAAACAAAAATCCTAAAATTCATATGGAATCACAAAAGACCCCAAATAGTCAGCATTGCTCTTTGTGCCCAGGATTGCTTTAGCTATCCAGGGACTTTTGTGATTCCATATGAATTTTGGGATTTTTTTTTTCTATTTCTGAGAAGAATATACAAAGAACTCAAAAAACAAAAGATTCAAGAAAACAAATGACCCAATTTAAAAAATGGGCTATGAATTGGAACAGAGAGCTCTTAAAAGAAGAAATAAAAATGGCTAAGAAACACCTTTAAAAGTGTTCAACATCTTTTGTATTCATGACCCTCCCCAAACAGCTCCACAAACTAGAGACCAATTGTTCAACTACTTGGAGCCTATAGGGGACATTCCCATGCAAACCACCACCATAGATTTTGTTGTTACTGCTGTTTGTTTGGGTTTGAGCTTTTTGGTAGTTGTTTCCTGTTTGTTTTGTTTTGTTTTGTTTGTTTCTTTGTTTTTGAGACAGTGTCTCCCTGTAGCCACAGCTGACCTGGAACTCCTTATGTAGATCAGGCTGGCCTCAATCTCACAGGGATCTGCCTGCTTCTGTCTCCTGAGTGCTAGGATTATAGGCATGTACCACCACACTTAGCTAATAAGCTTTTAAATATTCTCTTATAACTGTTCTGGATCCTTTTGGTGTCGTGATGTTTCCCCTTTCATCTCTGATTTTTTTAAAATCTGGATTTGCTCTTTCCTTCTTTTGGTTAACTGGGCTAAGGGTCTGTCTACGTTGCTTATCTTTTCAAAGAACCAGCTCTT
>NW_008360317.1:6409496-6411459 GCF_000622305.1 Nannospalax galili | reverse complement strand
ATTTTATATGTATACATGTAATGCCTGCATGTAGGTAAGTGCACCCGTGTTGTGCAATGCCCGCGGAGGTCAGAAGAGACTGTTGGATCCCCTGGGACTGGAGTTATGGACAGTTGTTAGCTGCCATGTGGGTGCTGGGATTCGAACTGGTGTCTTCTGCAAGAACAACCAGTGGTCTTAACTGCCGAGCCATCTCTCCAGCCCCCCTGATTTTTAATGTAGATGCGTAGTACTATAAACTTCTCTATTAAATTGATTTTAATGTGTCCCTGAAGCTTTGGTGTGGTATGTTATTTTCATTTTGTTCCAGAAATGCTTGTATTTCTTTCTTGATTCTTTGACTCATTCATCATTCAGGAGTAAGTTGTTTAATCTCCATGAGTTTGTGTAGTTACTAGAGCTTCTTTTGCTGTTGATTTTAAGCTTTATTGTGTTTTGTCCCATAGAATATATGGAAATTATTTCAGTTTTTTTTTATCTTTGTTGAGGTCATTTTTATGTCCCACTATGTGGTCTATTTTAGAGAAAATTTCATGGGCTGTGGGTAGAATGTGTATTCTTTGGTGCTTGGGTGGGATATTCTGTAGATGCCTGTTAGGCCCATTTGATGTATAGTTCTGATGTTTCTCTGTTTATTTTCTGTCCTGATGAACTGTTTGTTGGAGAAAGTGGGGTATACGGTATTTAAGTAACCTACTATTCCCGAGTTGGTGTTAATCTATGTCTTGAAATCTAGTAGTGCTCTTTCTATGAAATTTGGTGCATCAGAGTTTGGTACACGTATGTTCATAATTGTAGTGTCTTCTTGGTTGATTGCTCCCTTGAGAATGTAGTGACCTTCCTTATCTCTTCTGATTAATTTTAATTTGAAGTCTATTTTGTCAGATATTATAATCACAATACCTGCTTATATCTTAGTGTCATTTGCTTGGAATATTTTTCTCATCCTTTCCCCTAAGGTGGTGCCTACCCTTGAAGGTAAAATGAGTTTCTTGTAGTCTGTGTCTTTTGACTGGGGAGTCAAGGCCTTTAATATTTAAAGTTATCATTGAAAGATATGTATTAGTTACTGTCATTTTATTTTCTGCTTTTTTCTTAGTCCTACTTTTGTGTTTCTGTAACTATACCTTCATCTATTTTCTTTCTGTAATCTCTTGCATATGGTCACTCCTTTCTTCACTCTTTTCTCTTGCTTTGAGTATTCTCTGTAGGACTGGCTTTGTAGACATGAGTTCTTTCAACCACTTTGTATCATGGAAGATTTTTCTTTCCCTGTTGATCATGATAAACAGTTTTGCTGGATAAAGTATTCTGGGTTAGCATCTATGATCATTTAGGACTTGGAATACTTTACTCCAGACTCTTCTGGCTTAGTTTGACTTGAAAAGTCAACTGTAATTCTGATGGGTTTTCTTCTATAATGTAACTTGTTTTCTCTTGCAGCTTTCAGTACACTCTCTTGGTTCTGTACGTTATTTTTTCTATGATACGCCATGGGGTGTTTCTGTTCTGGTCCTGTCTATTTGGTGTTCTGTGTGCTTCTTGCATCTGTATACAAGTACGTCTTTCCTTAATTTAAGAAAGTTTTCTTCTATAATCCTGTTGAAGATCTGGTCATTTCCATGGAGGAAAGAAATTCTTCTCCTTCCTGTATGCCCATGATTCGTAGATTTGGTCTTTTCATGTTGTCCCACATTTCCTGCATATTTGATTTCTGTGGGGTTTTGTTTTCATATTTTTGCTTCTACTTTCAATTCTTCAACTTTATTGTCCAGTCTTTATATTCTTTTTTCCATTTGACTCATTCTGCTAGTGAGGTTTTCTCCTGTCATTTCAAATTGGCTTATTGAATTTCTAATTCTTTCATTTCAGTCTGAGTTTTCTTCAATATGTCTCTCTCATGATTTCACTTTTCAAATCCTGGATTGTCATTGATACTTCATTTAGACATATTTTTCTTTTT
>NW_008360317.1:6407649-6409392 GCF_000622305.1 Nannospalax galili | reverse complement strand
ATAAAACATCAAAGCATAGACTTTTTCTTTAAATGGCTGAAGATACACACACATTGATATTGAAAAATTCTTAAAGTACACTTGAATAAATGAAGATTACACTTATATTCATGTACAGTGATCAATGCCTCCTTCCCCAACACTATCACTATTTTCCCTGTCCTTCAAATGTCTCAGCTCTTTTTAACTTTAAATGAATAGTACATCTTGATGATTAAATGCAGGGATCTGGAGCCAGACTACCCAGGTTCCAATTCCACCTTTGCCATTATTTACATGCTGGGACTTGAATAGCTTTTCTGTACTTTAGTTTTTTTATTAAATTATTTATTTAATAACCATATAATTAGAAGAAGCATTTCATTACAACAGCATTGACATATTCAATAACAATTTCCAGAGCTAAGATGCATCTCTCAAAATTTGCTGTAAATTTTTAGGTTTACAGTTGAACAGTTTCATACAGAAAAATTCATTTTTAATACAATTGACACTAAGATGCACATGTGCTTCTAATCTCTATATATCTGATTATTATTGGTCACAGTCCGTTACTTTCTGAGCTCCTTGGCATCTGAGCATGGATATAAAGTCATCAAGTAGATTTCAGTGGTAATGTTTTTCACATTTACTAATTATTAAGGACCAAATTTTTATGCTTTAAAGAATTATTTTTTTCCTTTTTTTTTATTTATTTATACACCCACTTCCCAGGTAGCACCCTCCCATAGCCTCCCTCCCCCCACTAGAGCTCTTATACTCTGATAGCCCTGCTACTGTCTGCTGTGTTGTCGGCACCCCCAGCCATTCCCCACTAATTGCCCTTCTGGTAAATCTAGTCAGCCTATCTAGAGATCTTTGTTTTAGGAAGGTCAGTCAGCTGTTCCTCATCTAGTGGTAATCAGTTGTCTATATTCCTTTGAATAAGATTAGGGTCTGCTGCTCATTTTCCCAGTTCTGTGCTGGGTTATTATCTGGGAGTCCCTTTGGCCACCCTGGCCAACAACTCAAAAGAAGGTATATCCTATCTGGCATTGTTGCTTGTTATGTAGGCTTTAGCTATGCATATGGACTCTTAAGAAATTATATTGACCCCTTTAATCTTTTGTTATACTTTCCTTTTGGGTATTTAAGACTGTGCAGTTGACCCAAATAAACCTATTTTTACTCTTAAGGTCCATCGAAGATCTGGTCCTCAGGGGTCACATGGGCTTGGGAGGAGCCTCTGGCTCCTTAGGCCTTTCTTTTACCATTTCCATCTATGTGAAGATAAGTCCAGGTCCTGCTTGGCAATGGCTGGCTTCACTTGGAAGCACTGAGGAAAAGTTTCCTCTGTGTTGACTCTCCTCTTTGTAGACTGGACACTGGTTTGAGTCCATCTTGTGGGGTCTCCATGGCCTCCCTGAACAAGAGGACAGGTGACTCATCACAGTAACAGGACATTTTGAGAGATGCTCCATAGTCTCCTGGAACTTAGTCGACCCTGGAGGGCAAGGGGCAAAAACTGTCCTTTAAGTCTGTCTGACCACATTAGTATGGGCCTAAAAGTATGGCTATTAAATGCCCAAGAAGGTTAGTTACACCAATATGGTACTTTTAATTACCATGTTCTATGTAGATAAAGCTTGGGCAAAACCAAACATTCTCAGATAAACCTTAACTAGACATATATTTTGTTTCTTAAACTAGTTGACTGAACTATGACCTTAGAAATTTTAAGATTATTGATACATAATTTGTCTT
>NW_008360317.1:6393640-6407131 GCF_000622305.1 Nannospalax galili | reverse complement strand
ATTTCATCTTTCTTTACTGCTGAGTAAAACTCCATCATATAAATGAACCACATTTTCATTATCCACTCATCAGTTGAAGAACACTTAGGTTGCTTCCATCTCTTAGCTATTGTGAAAAGAGCAGCAACAAATGGATGTACATGTGTATTTTCTTAAGCTTTGGTCAGTTTATTTAGATCCTCTTTGAGTTCTTTGAGTTGTTTGCATGTTCTTTAAAGTCATTGAATTCTTTGATCATTTTTATGACTGTTCTTTTAAATTCTGTGTCCTGTGATTCCTCTGGGTAGTTGTCATTGTTTCTGTAAGACTGGGGGGATTTTGTGGCGACATATTCTCTTGGTTTTTCATATTATTTGTGTTTTTGCTTTGTGATCTGGGCATATGGATTTCTCTTGTTGGTTGTGTGGGCAGGTTCTAACTAGCTAAACAGAGTAGATGTGAGTCCTGGAGCTACATGAATGGGACTAGTCCCGAAGTAGGGGTATGGTGACCCAATGGGTGGGAGCTGTCTTACTCATGAGACTGAGGTTAGTCAGATGCTCTCAGGCATGGCAGTGGCAGCAGGAAAGAGCCTAGCAAGATATATAAACTTTTTAATGCAAAATCATAATGCTTAAGAATTGGAAACAACCTAAGTATCTATCAGTATGGAAATATGGAAATAAGTTAAGAAATATATATTCAATGGACATTTGTATAATCCATTAAAAGTGAGATAAATCAGGAGCTGGAGAGATGGCTCAGTGGTTAAGGGCACTGACTGCTCTTGCAGAGAACCCAAATTTGATTCCTAGCACCCACATGACTAACAACCATCCATAACTCCAGTTCCAGGGGATACAAAGCCCTCTTCTGACCTCCACAGGCATTGCATTTCATGGATGCTCTTACATACATGCAGGTATTGCAACTCATACACATAAAATAAAAATAAAAGTAATATAACGCGAGATAAATCTATATGAGTTGTGTGTAAAGATGTCCGTAATTTGTTTTGGGGGAAAAAGAAATAAAGTTACAGAAAAAAAGAAAACACCCTCAAAAATCTCACTTTCTGTCAGCGGTTACCAATATCATATGATGACATTTTTCCTGCCAGCACTTATTCTATATGGGTATGGATATTTTGCTCATTTTTAAGTTGATGCCTTAAACTTTAAAAAAAGTATTTGTGTGTGCCTGTTTTTCTGTATGTGCACCACATGCATGTAGATGCCCATAGAAGCTGGAAGAGGGTATTGGCTCCCCTGAAACTAGAGTTACAACAGTCGTGAGCCTCCTGATGTGGATGCGACAAACCAAACCAAGGATCTCTGTAAGAGCAACAGTGCTCTTAACTGCTGAGCCATCCCTCCAACCCCCTAAGCTGATACTTCATAGCTCTGCGTCCTATCCTGCTTTACATTTCACATTATATCCTGTCTTTTCCAGTATCAAAGTATGCAAAACATACTTTTAATGATGTTGTAATGACTTCATATTGACAAGCCATAATTTATAAAACTGTTTATCTACAAAACTGTTTCTCTGTTCTGTATGTAGGTTATTTACAACATTTTATTATTATAAAACAGTGAATTTCAATAGATTAATTTTTTAATATATTTGCAAAAGATGGGATGTCAAGTCTACCCCTTAGGCTTACTGATGTTCTTAGAGGAATTCAAAGGACTCAGAAGTTCTCTTTATTATTATAATTCATTACAGTAAAAAATATAGGATATAACCAGCAAAGAGAAAAGACTCACAGGACCAGATTCAAGTGGAACCAGCTGAAAGTTCTGGAAAGTCCTGGAATTGCACAAGATGCCCTCAGCATTGACATGACAGGATGAACAGTTTGCCATTGAAGAAAGTTCATCTAATACTGCTCAGAGTTTTTGTTATAGATCAGTTACATAGACATAGCACGTGTTCTCTCTATGAGCTGTGAAGGCAAATTGCTAAAGGACAGCTCAAGAACTTGGGCACACAGAACATTCTTATCATTTGGAACATTCCAAGAACACTCTCAGATCCTGGGAGCTAACTAATAGGCCCATTCTTGGAATGTACATGGTTTGATCAATCCAGACTTGCTGAATTATCCCTTCCCCATAAACAAATTGATGGGCAAGTTTTCCATTTGTCCCTAGGATAGATTCCTAAAAGTGAATTCACTTCCTAAAAGTGAATATTTGTAAAACCATATTTTAATATACATTAAAATGTGGCTTTACAAATTACACAGAACTATTTTTGACTCTGGCTATTTCCTTCAGTCAATTATATCAGCAATTCAGAATTAAATAATAATTGTTTGAATATATTTCTCATGGAAGCTAATGTAATATAATTTCAGAATGTGCTTCTTATGAAATTTAACTTATAATCAAGAGATTATAAATTTCTTCAAAGTGATGATCAGTGTCCTGATCAGCTTTTATCATCAACTTGACATAATCTGTAGTTATATGGGAAGAGGGAACCTTAACAGATGAGCCTGTAATCATGTCTGTGAGAGAATGTCTTGACTGATGATTGATGTGAGAGGGCCCAGCCCACTGTGGGTGGTACTACCACCTAGGCAGGTGGGTCTAGACTGTATAAGGAAGCTAGCTATGTGTGAGCCTGAACAAACCAGCATTCCTTCATGGTTCCTGCTTGAGTTCCTTCCCTAAAGTCCCTCAATGATGGACTGTGACCTAGAAGTATAAACCAAGTAAATCTTTTCCTTCTTTAAGTTGGTATTTGTCAGAGTGTTTTATCACAGCAACAGAAAAGAAGCTAGGACAGTGTGTGAGTTCAGCCATCCTTCTAAAAGTGAGAGTTGCCTCAATTCAATTTATTATGACAAACAAGTAGACACTAGTTTTAAATGTTATGTTATGTTGATAATCGAAAGCATGTATAACTGCTTTAGACACCAGAACTATAAATACAATTATTTTATTACATTATTTATTTTCTTAAAATGTATTTATTGAGCATTCCTTCTGTATTGTGCAATATGCTTGGGGATCTATGCATTCTGTTTCATTTACTCCTAGAGGAATCAGGGGCTTAGACAAGTAACTCTCCTAATCATACTACTTCTTTGAAGCAGAGTAGAAATCAACCTAGTCTGTCTGACTTTAAAAACTGCAAATCCAGTCAACAAGTTGGCTCAGCAGGTAACAGCACTTACCGGTAAGCCTGACTGTCTGAGTTCCATGCCCAGAACCCACATGGGAGGGAAGAGAGAACCCACTTCTGGAAGTTGTCCTCTGACCTCGACATGTATGCTGTGGCACACACACACACACACACACACACACACACACACTAAATAAATAAATAAATAAATGTAAATTTAAAAAAAAATATTTAAACCCTCTGTGCTGTTTGTGGATATTCTTACTCAGGAGGAAGCCAAGTATTTGAAATAACTATTATTAACAAATGTATTTTAGAAATTTAGTTTTTGTTGCCAGGTACATCCCATACAGCTTCCCAGATCCCCTGCAATAATTCTGTGATCGGGCCATGCCCTTCTCTCCCAGAGCTTTAGGATACAAACTAAGAATCAATACACTGTACTAGACATTTTGCAGGTAGAAATATAATCTGTTCCTACAGTGTTTTCCTCCAGGAAATTGCTGATCATTGCCTCATCGGCATCACTATAATGACAAGAGGAAGTGTTATGGGTTTAGTGCTAATCACACATATACACGTGATTAACAGATAAACATACACACATATGTGTACACACCAACTGTTCTCTCTATGCCTCTGTGAATGGAAGGTTCTCAAATATTTCAGACATTTTGCCTCAGTCTTTTTGCTGCTGCTTTATCTGAAAACTCTCATGAAAAGCTTTCCTGTTGCTCATATGTCAAATATAGAATCTCTCTCCAGTGCACTGAACCATATAATTTTATAGAAATAGCTGGGTTTTACCCGTTGCCTTCACTAACTGGATTGCACTATTCTATCAAATAGGAAAATGTTTTCAGTTGAAAATATTGATCTAAATATAGATTCCTTTTTGGGAAATATGCCTCTGGTTCTGCCATGCAGACATGATGTTGCATATAAAATACAACTCTTTCTATGCTAAGATATGGAAAGATTTCCTATGGTTATACAGAAAATGAATAGTTGTTGTCTTGTTATTTGGATTTCTTTCTACCTAATAAAATATTCTCTAGGACTCCTGAGATTGTCAATCTATGGACTATAAAAACTCCATTTGTGTCATAAAATTACTTTTGCTTCCTTAAAAGTATGTTGTTACCTCTGAATTAAATTCCACACATATAGGTATTTCTGGGCATAGTATAATTTTCAAAAAGCAAATAGCTTGTCACACTCATCCAGGTGTGTTTATGGAACATTGGTGTCCATGTGTGTCAAACAGATACAGTCACTGGCTCTCCGTGCCTTCTTCCTCATTGCTCATGCATGGCTTCCTCTCTCTGAATGTGTATCAATGAAGCAATTGAGAAAGTGCTGGGGAAAAAGTCTGAACTTTAGGAAAAGACAGGGTGAGAAAAGACTATTGCTTGCTGCTGGAATGTTGGTTGTAGATGGTGTGGAGGCTGTCTTTAAAGCCACATATGATAGCTGTTTCTCCATGTGCCTAATTTTAAAAGCAGGTTAGCTTCTGACAATGAGAAAGGAACTGTGATGCCTCACAACATGGTCTTTTTTGTTGGCTTAGGAGTGATCACAAATGTCCCAGGAGGAGGACTGAGAGGAGGCAAGGTCAAAGTAATTAGACTACATCAGCTCTTCAGTGCAGGTGATGTTATTGCTTGGTGTTGAGTGTTCTCCCTGAGGCTGAGCTTCAATTGCTATCACAGGTTCAACTTATTTGTCATTGTGAGGCCAACAGAGGAACCAGTAATCGTTTGGGGATAGAGCAGATTAGAAGAGAGCAGAAGTATTCAAAAGGAGTCTTTGTAAGAGAAAAATGAAAGCAATAAATATGAGGCCCCTTTCCTTTGCATTGCATGGGGTCAGCAAGATAGGAAAAATGTGATGGGTATAATGCACACAGTGTCTGGACAGAGGAGCTGCACACTCCATCACTGAGAACCTCGTGAGATCTGCTCTCGATGACCTGTGTGCTGTATTGTCCAACCAGAAGAAAGACATAAACCCTGAGGACCAGACACATGATACCCTAAGACATTCCGGGGAGTGGGGACAGCTAGATGTTTAGATGAGCAGCCACTCAATCAAAAATATGCACTGAGTACCTTCTTTGAGTTGAGCACTGTACTAGGCACCTGGAGAGATCTTGATGCTCTTACAGAGTTCAGGACCACCACCACCAGGAAGGATCACTCAGACTCAAAAAAAAGTTCTGAATCAACCAAATCTATTTACCAGGGATAGCACTCTCTGAGCCAATTTAAGGAGTGCCGCCTTAATTGGGAGAAGATGGGAGCTTTTTAAAGGTAAAGTCCAAAAGATAAAGTCCTTAGTACAAGAGTTAAGCTTTTACAATTTTATTAGAATTTAGAGGGGGGGGGGGGGGGGGGTGGCGGTAAGCTGGTAATCCTAGCAGCTGCCTTGAGAAGGTGAATAGTGGGGAGAAGGAAAGAAAGTTATGAAGCCATGCAAGTTTACAGCTTGCATGGAGGTCAAACACATGGCTGACTGGCAGCCACATGGCTGGGAGAAGGAAGCTTTAGAGAAAGTAAAGAATACAAGATGCTGGGGCAGCCCAAAGCCTTACAGAAAGCATGTTTAGAAAAGGGATATGGAGAAGAAAAGCTTTTCTCCAGGCAGACTCACAGACTGCATGACTGTGGCTGGTCCAGAAGTTCTGTGCTAGGAGGCAGGATTCCAGGCAGGAAAAATTCACTATCTCATTAATGCACTAGGTAGTCTGCCCATCTATTTAGGATAACATAAGATGAACCCGCCTTCCTAGGGTGGTCCTATGACCAGAATATTGACCAGTGAAACTGGAAATGTGGGTCATTCAACAGACTAGATTTTATAGTCTTGACCAGTTAAACTTAGGCAGCTATTACAGTGCATGAGACAAGAGGATCCTTGGCTGCATAGAGCTGATGATGACACAAGGCGGCAGTTAATTACACAATTATTTTATTACAGTTATGTTAAGTGCTGCGAAGGGAAATGTATGCACAGGAAGGCATGTGTTAGAGATATCTGAGGCTGTGTGCCTCAGAAGACACTTGGGTAGAAGCCTGCAGTTTGATAGAAGTTGCCAGACAGTGATGGTGGGCAACAGCAGCATCCCATCTATATAAATGATGAGAATTCTCTCTTTGTGAGGTTAGATGTTTCCAAGTCCCTCCCTACCTTAAAATCTCAGACTAGGACTGCTAGCAAGATACCTTGCTAATTCAAATATTTACACTCTCTCCTTCTCCCAACTCTTTGACAAGGGAACCTGCAAACTTTAAAATGCTCAAACTGTAAAATGGAAAAAAAGTTCACACTGGAAATTCACAGTTATTTTATCAGTCTCTGCTTTTCCTAACAAGCCTGATAAAATTCAATAAGATAGGTTGATTGGTTTTAGGGCACTGAGTTTAAAACCTGAATGACATCACCCTCTGTTGCTGTTTGCTTGGGCTGTTACAGGAAGGTGAGGCACAGGACCAGCCAAACACAGAGAAGGCACCAAGAGACCCACGTGGGAAAATTGAGAGATTTATTCATGCTAGCAGACTGGAGCAGAGTTACCTCCCAAAGACCCTGAGACCCGAGTTGAGTCCCTTTACAGAACTTCTAGCTCCCCGCCCCCCACATTGTTTCATCATTGTTGGGTGTACTGCCTACGTGATTAATGATAGGTAAAGAAGGCAACGGATGAATCCGGTTGATCGGGAGAAATCACCAAGACACAGATAAAACTCTCAGTGGGATTGAGTTTTATTTCACACAGACGCGTTCCTTTTGGGGAAGGGAGAACGTCAGCCCATGGATTATGAGCTGGGGCCTTTATAGGGAGGCTTTGGGGGGTGCATAAGAAGGGAAGATATATATTTTTTAAAGTTGGGAAGGGGGAAGTGGGAGAGCAGGACTGTTAAAACCTGCCCCCTTTAGCGGTCAAAGGGGAAGCCTGCTGTGTTGGCCAAACAATGGAGAAAAGTCTGCTTCTCTTGACTTCAAAGACCAGCGTGCTTATTAACTCAGTTACCTTTTCTCAGGGGCTTGTGAGGTCCCAGAGGCCCTGTTGGTGAGGGGGCAGGGCTATCTGAACCTTAACATCCCAGCCTTTTGTGTTATAGGATAGGGGGTGCCGTTGTCGTCTTGCTACTTCCTGCTGGACAGGGTCGATGTGGGAGGGCTGGATTGGGGTCAATCAGACAGTGGGGGTTTCCTCTTCATGCATGTCAACAGGTCCTCAGTGGTTGACAGGTGCTTGCATACATGTGGAGGGAAGGAAAGTAATGACTGATTAAAATTAATGAGTTGGTTTTGGGATTTTGGTCCTGAAAATATCTGAAGAGGCAAGGAGCAATCATTAGCACCAAGGTAATAGCTCATTTTTTTTTTCCTTCTGCCAGGTCTGAACTCAAGAGTGATGGACTCGGGATTTGTTTCAGGCATTTTGATAGCTGTTGGAGTGGCTAGAATCAGTGTCAGTTACCTCTCAAAGGCTTTTAGATAGAGGGAGAAAACAAATTTAGCCATCATTTAATTTTTTAGGCTAAAACAATAGTGGGTTATCTCCCTTAGCTGTAGGTGGGCACTACAGTATTGCAGACCAAGATTTGAAGTCTTACATCTGTGTAGCATTTTCTTACTAATCTCAAAGGAAGGTCTCTCCTGTCTGGCACTGTTTCTTGTTATATAGCCTTTAGCTATACACATGGACTCTTAAATATACTGATTGCTTTAATCTTTGGTTATACTTTCCTTTTGGGTGTTTAAGACCATAGAATTGGCCCAAATAAACCAATTTATTTTTACCCTTAAGGTCATTGGAGGTTGTTTCTCAGGGGTAACATGGGCTTCAGAGGAGTCCCTGGCTCCTTTCTTTTACCAGTTCCCTCTATGTGAAGATAAGTCAAAGGTCCTGCTTGACCATGTCTGGCTTCACTTGAAAGCATGGAGGAAATGTTTCCTCTGAGTTGACCCTCCTCTTTGTAGACTGAACACTGGTTCAAGTCCATCTCGTGGGGTCTCCATGGCCTTCCTGAACAATAGGACAGGTGACTCACCACAGTTGCAAGACATTTGAGAGATGTTCCATAGTCCCCTGGAACTTAGTCGACCTTGGAGGGCAAGGGGCAAACACTGTCCTTTAAGTCCCTCTGATCAGATTAGTATAGGCCTCAAAGTCTGGCTATTAAACACCCAAGAAGGTTAGTTACACCAGTCTGGTACTTTTCATTACCATGTGCTATGTAGATAGAGCTTGGGCAAAACCCAAACATTTTAAAATAAACCTTTATGAGACATCCTTAGACTAGTTGACTAAGCTATGACCTTAGAAATTTTAAGATTATCTATATATTATCTTTATTTCATTTTAAATTTATAGAAACACAGTGGGTAGGTGTAGTGGGGAATAGCTGAAGTGGGGTTTAGAGGGATGAATAGACATAGGGTCAGTAGAAAACTCATTCCTGGATTGGTGTTAAGGGAGGAGTCCTCGAGATTTTTAATTTAAGAAACCCAATACTGGTGGCCTGGTACTTGCTGTGTTCCTTGGTCAGTTTTAATTTGAAGAGATGAATCCAACCTGGTTGTCCTGAGAGGTTGGCTGCAGTTGGGGTAGACAGGATCACCAGGTGAGGACCAACGTGGCTGGAGGGTTTCCTTCACTCCTTTCTGTTGGGTGTGAACCCGCAGGTAGGCGTGACATCTAGGTTGAAATCCGTGGTCAATCTGGCCTTTAGAAACCTAGGGAATAATCCAGTCAGCATGTTCCCTGAGTAGTTTCCTTAGAAGGGCGAAGGTAGGTAAATAGTCATGTAGAGGGGAGGGATGTTGGAGGAAGAGGTCATCCTTGGCTGAAATTAGGGCCCTGGTGAGTGTCACAAGTTTGGCTTTTCTCATGATGTTGTTCCAAGTGGTAGGGGTCCTGATTCAGTGACATCTGTGAGAGACACTATGGCCTGTGGGACACCATTTGGGTGAAAGTTAAACTTCTATCCATAAACCAACTCAGGGTTGGGTTTTGGTAGGGGATCTGGGGAAATTAGGGGATCCAGGTAGGAGAGTTCCTGAAGAATTTCCAAGCACAAGTGATTGAGTGGTTCAGTGGAAGGGAGGTGGGAAGCTCAAGGGTGAGAAAGAAGTTTTCAAGAAACGTGACATGGAAGAGTTGTGGTTTAGAGGGAGCTAGATTGGCAAGAGACATGTGAGTTAGTTCAATCCTTAAGCTGGTGGGGGGAAAGGACAGAGATGGGCTGACCAAAAGTGAGTTTAAGTCCCTCTCGAGCCAGGAGAACAGTAGTGGCCAGAGACAGAGACAAGGTTGCCAGTCACAGATGGTGCTATTAAGCTGTTTAGAGAGACGCTATAGGGGCAAAAGTGGGACACCTCATCTGTCCCAAAACCCCTAATGTCTGGTCCTTATTTTCAGTTGTATAGAAGAGGAATGGATATTTGATGTTGGGGAGAGGCAGAGTCGGTGACTTTAAGAGTGTTTATAGTTGTGGAAGGCTGCTGTAACAGGCCTTAAGGGGTCAACAGACTCAAGGGAATTCCCTTTGGAAGCTTCATGGCACACACCTGGATTCCTAACTTTGCCCTTTGTAAAGAGGGCAAAGTTAGGAATCCAGGTGTGCAGGTATCCTGCAACCTCTAGGAAAGATAGAATTTTCTCCTTGGTTGTGGGGGGCTTTAAAGACCTTAGGTAATTTGTCCTGTCAATAGTTAAATGGTGGGATGTAGGTGTGAGAAGGAACCCCAAGTACTTGACTTGAGGGGAAAAAAGGTGAGTCTTAGCTGAAGATATCCTATATTACTTGTACCCCAGAAAATTAAGGAGTTTGATTGTGTGGGCCTTGGAGACTGAGAGAGATGGAGAGCAAAGAAGTAGATCATCTACATATTGTAGAATGGTGGAGGGGTTAAGGTCTAGGGAAGTTAAATCCCAGGCTGGGCTTGTCCAAAGTGGTGAGGGCTATCTCAAAACACATGGGGCAGGACAGTACAGGTTAGATCATAGGTGCGAGTGATGTATTTAAAATCTTGTATGAAGTGTGTAGGATTAGTAGAAAAGAGCCTATTTTGCAGTTAAGGTGAGATAGATCTTCAAGACAGAAAGGGACATGGACCTTGACCATCCTGTCCATGTGTGCTGCCTCTGGAGGGGAAAGATACCATGGGCAGGGGGTTGAAACTGGGTGTGGGAGCGACTATGGCTTGACATAGGAGAGGGGCTGGGAGAAGAGGAGTCCTGGGAAGAGGCCAGAGTGGGAGAGATGGGAGGGGTGTCCTATCCATGAGGGGATGCAGGGGCAGGGGTATCAGAGGCAGGGTCTGGAATTGAAGTAGAAGTAGATACAGGAGGGATAAGTGGGTTATTTGAGCTAGAAGCCAGAATAAGGGAGACTAGGGAATATTTGGCAAGGAGGTGTTTAAGGTTTTGGACTTCTTCAAGTAGAGGAGAGTCAGTGGAAGGAGAGCAGATGATGGACTCAGAGTGCTGAGGGGGAGGGGGAAGATCATGGCATGGAGAGGGAGTTCAAGTTGGAGAAAGGAGGGGAGCTGGGTTGGGTCCTGGAATGGAAGGCAAGGGAGAGGAGAGCAGGGGGAGGACTTGGCTGTGCCTCAGGCTGGGGAGCAGGAGGAGGTTGAGGACGGGTCCTAATCGGAGACAGTTCATTGGCTATGGTAGGATCAAAAGCTGAGGTGTAGGGGTAGAGAGAAGGAGGAGGAGGGGCAGAGGCCCCTGACAGGTTGGGATCCCATGAACCTGTCTTAGCCAGAAGAACCTGATGGGAAGAACATGGGACACAGAGGGAGGGATTAACACAGAGATCAAAGAAAACTTGAATGTATGGTAATTCGGACAGTTTTCCTTTACAATGGCAGAAAATTTCTAAACCTCTCAAAATATTGAAGGTTAAGGTTCTGGTGTCTGGCCAAAAAGAGCCATTATCTAACTTGTACTGAGGCCAGGCAGCGTTGTACAGGAACTTCACGTGTTTTGGCCTGATTGTATCTGAAAGTCCTAGTTATTTTAAGGATTTAAGAAGACAAGCAAGAGATGTGAGACCCTGAGACTTTGAGTGGGTGGTTCCCATAGCCACAGATTATGTACAGAGCGAATAGGAGATAGAGAAAGAACCGAGCAAGCAGACAGGAGATAGAGACAGAACTGAGCAGGTGGGAGACAAAGAAAATCCTCTCTCCATAGGGAGTAGAGGCAGGATCACAAGTCCAGGCAAGAAAGTGCAGCTGACAAGGAAGAGAGAGACAGAGGAGAAGGGGTTTGGATCAGTCACTCAAAACAAGAATGAAGAGAACCAGGCACCAAAAAAGCATCCTTTTCTTAGCAAGGGTTTGAGTTATTATTTTCAAATTATTTCCAAGTCCCAGAAGGCAGCATCCCACAATCAAATTATCAGGGAGAGGAAAGGTGAGATCCTGTCCTGGACAGGAAGTAGTGAGTGTTCCTATCTCTGGAAATAGCATCCTATATCCAGAGAAAGGAAGGGGTTTTCTGACACACGTGTGATTTCAAGGCAAGCGAGACAAGCAGAAAACCCTGCAATGAGAGCGTGGTGTGACCAGCCAGTAGATGGAGACAAAGCATAAGGAATGGGATGGGAGAAAAGCATTAAAAATGCAGTGAGCCAGAAGGGAGGGAAGCTTGTGGAACAAGTTGATCCAGAGGTTTAGTAGAGGCTGAGGGAAGATGAGCCCCAGAAGGGCAGTGGTTTAGTAGAGGTTTAGTAGAGCCCAGTTTGCATGAGATTTTACTTAAAAAATTAATATGATACCAAAATTTTAAGATTTAAGAAGCATAAATTTATGTTGACTGTGTATACATATTTAATTATATAGTCTTTGTTGAGAATGTGGTTTATCATTTTTAAACCAAAACACCTTTGAAGGAGACAAAATGAATACACCTTAAAACACCTTGAAAGTAAACTAAAACTAAAAAATGGTATTCAACAAATAGGATTTTACCCAACCAGCTTAGATGTCGTTTTGTATAGGTAATTAGTGGTCTAAAGAAAGAGTTAATTTTCCATATAGATTTGAGGTAGCATCTTTTTCCTTTCATTTTATTTTATTTTTTTGGCTTTTTGAGACAGGGTTTCCCTGTAGCCCCACCTGTCCTAGAACTCACTGTCTAGACCAGGCTGGCCTCAAACACGCAGAGATCCCCCTGCCTCTGCCTCCCAAGTGCTGGGATTAAAGGTGTGTACCCCCACGCCTGGCTCATCTTTTTCCTTTTTAAGAGCTAAATAACTGAAGGAAGTTAATAAAACCTTGTCAATCTAAGAACATAAATCCGAGGAGACAGGAAAGACAAAAGGAAACATTAACAGATTAGGTTAAGAATAAATAAAGTCTAAATAGTACTGAAAATAATCCCATTAGTTAGTTTCATTATAGACAGTAATACCCTCTGTTGAAATTAATTTACACCTTAGCTGTTCTCAACTGCATAGTGCCTTTACTCTTAGGCTGTTTTGTTGTTCACCTTCTCCTTGACACAGGGTCAGGGGGCCAGCCTGAACCTGGAAAAGTATTGGAGAACACATCTCGAGATAATAGGCTTGAGTCTGAAGTGGGAGAGCCAATTCCATCTCCAGAGTCAGCATCTCAGTGAGCACATGACAATTTACCAATATAATTACTATTACCCTGACATAACTAGAAAGCACTCAGGGAATGACAGGGAAGGAACATAAGCAAGCATAGAGCATCTGAGCATCAGAGAGGGAAATAGCTGTATTCTAGAGAAAAACAGGTTTAGAATCACAATGTACAAAGGGGAGGAGTTAAGACCAGTAGAGATAGCATCTCAAGCCTCTCAATCAAGTAGACTATTACTTTTCACCTTTCATTGTTGTAACTATGTTTTGGTAGTAGCTTGTCTCTTGTAAGGTTTTGGCCCTGGTGTACGGCAAATTTCCATGTGCTTCACAGGTCTAGTCGTCACAAAGTGTCAGCTCCCTTTGCACCTTAAAGGCAAATGGCTAGAAAAACTTTAAGTTCCCTTTAGAAACTAACAAATATACTATGTAAAACAGTAGGAATTTAAAATAGTCATTTTTAGAAATTAGCAAATACCACATAAAAGATGTTAAAATCCAAAATAATTCCTTTAATATTACCAGATAAAGATGTCATGCAAACAGTGTCAAAAACCTAAAAATAATTCCTTTTAAAAAATCCATAAATAAGTCAAACAATGGAAAAACTTAGAACAGTCATCTTTAAAAAACAGTAAATATATCACAGAAGAAGTTAAAACTCAAAGCAATCCCCTTTAGAAACAGGCCCTAAACAATGTTAAAATTTAAACTCCCATTTTGTAGACTTGGCATTATTACCTTAGTTTGA
>NW_008360317.1:6375200-6393616 GCF_000622305.1 Nannospalax galili | reverse complement strand
TGACATCAAGAAACAAAAACAAAAATAAATTGCAAGAGAATCCTGGGCACCCCTGGTACCAGTAGATTAGGCTTGATATTAAAGAAGAAAGTACCCTCAGGTATGTATGAATAAAACCTAAATAGAAAAGCAAATCGAAAGAGTCTATGTTTCTCACCAGCCATTGTAGCTGTGAATGTGAAGCCAAGTTCTCAGGAGCTCTTACTTTGTAGACAGTAGCTATGCTGGAAAAGAAACTCATGAGGGCAGCAGAAGGAACAGGGCATATAAATCACTGGGTTGTTGGTCTGAAAGCATATGACTTGCCTGAGCAGTGCCTGTGACTTTTTATGTATAGTGAAATTTAAAATGGTTAGGTCTAGTTAGAAAAGCAGGTGCCTGAGCACTGCTTACTTGGTGCCCAAGAGGGCCTAAGATCAAAATTTTGAGCCTCTTTGACTGAGAAAAAGTTTAGGAGAAAAAAAAGGCTTTTAAAATGTTTTTTGTTTGTCCATGGGGCAAGCCGCCTGAAATGCTTTAAATGCTCCAGCGAAGCCACCCAGCCAGTTTAGCCTACTTGGGTGTAAACAGCGAGAAAGGGTCCCCTAAAGGGTTCTTAGTCACATTCATAAGAGAATTTAAGAATGGGCCCAGCTGGAAACTTCTATCATTGTTTTAAAATGTTAAAGAAAAAATCCCCAGGGCAGGTGAGCTGGCAATCTTGGCAGCTGCTTGGTTGGGGTGAAGAGCAGGGAGGAAAGAAAGCCTTGGGGTCATGCAGGTTTAGAGCCTGCATGGGAGGTCAGACATGTGGTGGGATGGCAGGCACATGACAGGGAGTAGAAAGCTTTAGTATGGGAGGGGGAGAGAGAAGAAAGATACAGAGCATTTGTATGTGTAGGAAATCCATAAGTAGAGGAAAGAGGAAAGGTAGCCTAAAGGACGGAAGCAAAGGAGAGGAGACCTAAAATTGGATTGAACGGTATCAGAAATCATCCTGAGTAAAGTGAGGAAGAAAGGCAGTGGAAGAGGACAAAGACAGGGAAAACGATAGAAGACAGCAGACCTTCCAGGCCCACAGCAAAACGGGGTGGGGGGAGATGCAGGGCGAGGGAACTGAGGTAGTGAATGGATGAAGCAGCTCTGGTTTGGAGACCAGTGCTGTCTGGGAGTGACTGAATTCAATGGGAAAGGAGATCAAAAGATGTAGGCAAGGCAGAGTATGTTCCCCAGTGAGGAGAGACAGAAAGAAGTGAAAGCAAAGCAGAGAGCTGGGGAGAGGAGGAGAGAGAAAGAAGGGTGGGAGTGTACCTGAAAGACAAATTAGTGGTGTTGGAGAGGTCCCTTGAAGTAAGAACCGAGTTTTGGCACCATCTGATAGGTAAAGTAGGTGATGGATGAATCCAATTGATCGGGAGAAAGGATGAAGACACAGATAAAACTCTCAGCGGGATAGAGTTTTATTTTGCACAAACACATTCCCTTCAGGGAAGAGAAAATGTCAGCCCACAGATCATGAGCTGGGGCAGTTGTGAGCAGATGCTCCACTAGATAACTGTGCTACTGACGTCTTAAGATTGCTCTCTCCAGTTTAGCTTTGATTCTTTTTTCGACACAAATTTTAGAAATCATTCATAAAACCTCTACAAGGTGAGGTCTGTATTTTAAAGTGTAAAATCAGTCATAAAACAGTATTTAGACACTCACAAAAGTGACATTCAATGCCTGAGTTTGTTTCTTTCCCCTCCAGGGCTAAGGTGCTGTTCAGCTGTAATATTCAAATTACGAGGTGTTGTAAGCAATGGAAAAGAAGCATTCCTCTTTCTCTGCTATGCCTTCCTAATACTTTATTGAAGCCACAGCAAGAATAACATTCTAGATTATATGAGATGTGTTAGAAGACACACCCAAGGTGCCAGAGGAGGATTCATGCAACACTGTGGCCTGCCTTGATGCAAAGACACCTGAAGGCTAGTGTAAAACCAGACTTTGATTTTGTGGAGGCTCTTCAAACATAAACCACTTAAACCTCAAGTCTTATCTGAGACGTTGTGCATGTATTATATCTACATACCTGGTATCGTGCCCAGTCTGCATGTCAGCCCTGAGGCAGTATGGGAACCATCCAGTAGTAATTCATGCAAATGGTCCAGGAGCTGTGGCTTCTACTGTAATTTCTGACATTCCTATGTTGCAGAAATCCACCTACTGTGCTATAAATGCATTGTTATACAAATTGCTACCATGATGTTGTCCAATCTCTTTGTATGCTAAGTGTGGAACTTTTAATTACATGTCATTGTTTAAAAAACTTTTCATTTCTTTCCAGGCTTGTGTGTTCCACTAGCTTTGCATCACACTGGTTAAATCTCATGCTCTAACAATAGGTTTTGGACTATTTCAAGACAATAGTCTTCATGAGGTATAGAAAAAAATGCAAGTACAAGAAATAGACAAATAGCATTATTCATTTTAAGATAGCTGGAAAATATGAATAGTATATTTCCTGGGCAGAGCATTGTCTTCCCATCTTTTCTCTTTCATCAGCCATTCAACTGTCAGAGGTGTTGGGGCTCCACCCTTGGCATCGATAATGAGTCCTCCAGGCAACCTAAGCAATGCAAGTATAAGCCCTAGAGCTCCTGATCCTGCAGTGCTGCAGGAAACCTTTTTTCTTTCTGTGCCCACATCTGATCCTGTAACCCCTATGCTAGGGTCTTTTAGGTGCTCCCTACTGCCTTGGTACAGATCCAGATCCTGTAGTGTGACCACCCACCCCATCACCCTTCTTTCCTGCCATGCTGCCTTCTTAACACCTGCTGTTACTGTGGTAAGCCAAGCCATGGGGTGCCTCTGTGCCTTCTTCTCTCCCACCATGGTTCCTTTAATCTCTTATCCCTTTCTCCCAGGTCAACTGCTAGCCATGCACCTGATACCCATTCCTCCTTGCCACTGACCAACTGTGTAGCCACGATGGCCTAGGCGCTTGGCCTTATTTGTTTGTTTATTTATTTATTTATTATTTATTTATTTATTTTGAGACAGTCTTCCTGTAGCCCAGCTAGCCTGGAACTCACTATGTAGACCAGGCTGGCCTTGATCTCACAGAGATCTGCCTGCCTCTGTTTCCTGGGGACTAGGATTAAAGGCACTTGGCCATCTTGATGACCACCACTGCCATTACCAATGTGCCCTGATGCCAGACTTCCCAAGGGCTCATGACTCACTGTCTTCCTAAACACCAAGTATCACAGTAGAGCTCCACTTTTCCCATGCTTAGAGATGGGGAAGCTGGCTTGCCCAACATCAGAGGATCTGGGCAGCTGACCAACACTTGGAATGAGGTCTGTCCTTTCCCAAAACCTCTTCTCTTTCTAATATATCATATTCATTTACCTATTATAGGGAGATTATATAGAACACAAGATTCTGACTTAAAACTGCCAAATATGTCATTAATATTATCCTAAGATCAATTAGAATTTTCTAGGTTGTGTTAAATGTTTAGTGTAGAAGATACTGTTCCAGATGAGTATGATTAGAATTGTTCTTGGGGCTGGAGTGATGGCTCGGTGGTTCAGCGAGAGGACCCAGGCTTGATTCCCAGCACCAACATGCCAGCTATCAACCATCTGTAACTCCAGTTCCAGGGGATCCAGTGCCCTCTTCTGACCTCCATGGGCCTTGCACAACATGGGTGCACTTACATATATGCAGCCAATACGCTCATAAATGTTTAAAAAAAAAAAGATTTGTTCTTGTATCTTATTGAGAAGCATTATTTGTTCCATCATAATAGCTCAGGCATTGAACTGAGTATTAGAAGTCACTGGACACTAGACACAGGACCACGAAATATAGAATCCTTCGGCCTATGAGAAATTGTGACTATGGAAATGTCAACATATCAGGGTAAAAATGGAGAGTGAGAGAGAGTTGAATGTTTAGTAATTCCATATGTACACCTTTAAGTAACATGGCAACATCAGCATTAAACAGGCCAAACTGACATTGTAGCTCCTTGATCAGCAAAAGTAGTAATAATGAGCAACAGTTATAAGTGCTTACTGTATACCCATCAGCTCATTCCATCCTCACTTACACATTTGTGATGCCCAGCTTCTAGTCTGAGCCCTATTTTACAAATTAGAAAACTGCAGATTGGGCTATCTGGTTATTTGCCCAAAGTAACAAATCAGGAGATTGAAGACTTGAATCAAGCCTATGTATTTGTATATAAAGCTCACACTTGCAGGCAGAGCCCTGTCCTGGGTGAACTGATGGCCTCTGTCACACACAAGAAGTCACCAGTAGCAGGAGAGATGGCAGACAGTATTTCTGTGCCTGTGACATGGGGAAAATGGCATGCTCTAAAACCTCTTAATTTTCAATCACCTGCACCTCTTGACTTTTTAAAAAGTTGCTTGGAATATACATTTGGTGCCACATGACTATTCAAAAAGTGGAACAAATTTACTAATGAGCCTCAATAAATTGTTAGTGTCTACTATGTCGAATTTGCATGGCAGAGGAATCAGGGAATGAGCTTTGAAATTAGAACCAGGTTATGGTCATGGTTATCGCTAATAGCTCTGTGACCTTGATTCAATGGCCTGACTTCCCTGACCCTCATGCTCCTCATTAGAAAGAGGAGAATAAACCAGCCTCATTTAGTAATGATTGAATACACTAATTTAGTACCTAAAACCTACAGGTTGGGCCCGTATTTAAAAAAAAAAAAAAAAAAAAAAAAAAAAAGCCACAGACTGAGTGGTTTACAAACAGCAGACAATAAAATTCTTCACAGTTCCTTAGACTGTGAAGTTCAAGACCATGGTGTTAGAAGAGTCAGAGACTGGGTTTCAACACACAAGTTGGTGAGGAGAGGAGAGGGCTCTATAATAAACTATCACACAACTAAGTGAGGTAGAAATGTGTGTGTGTGTGTGTGTGTGTGTGTGAGAGAGAGAGAGAGAGAGAGAGAGAGAGAGAGAGAGAGAGAGAGTAAGTGTAATACGGCTGAGAAGATTACTCAGTTGCTTAAGTGCTTTCTTTATGAGGACCTGAGTTTGATCTCCAGAACCCATATTTTAAAAGCCAGGAGTGGTGATGCATGCTTGCACCCAGCTTTTGGGAGACAGAAACAGGTGGATCCCTGGAGCTCAGTGACCACCTAATTGGTTAGCCCCAGGTCCCAGTGAGAGACCCTGTCTCAAAAAACAAAGAGATGATGCCTGAGGAAATGCCACCCAAGGTTGTCCTCTGGCCTCCATCATGTGCATATATGTACCCTCACATAAGTGCATGTGTGTGCACACACATGAATGTGCGCATGCACATGCACACAAAAAATGTTGGTAATAATTAGTTAATATTGCAAAAAAAATACATTTGTGCATGTACTGCTTGACACCATGCTATGCATTGACAAGGCACCATCTCATGTTTTGTCACAACCATATTGGGCAGCTATTGCTATTGTCATTCATTTACTTACAAGTAAGGAAACCAAGGCTTAAGTAAACCAAAGCTTAAGACCTGAGATCACACTGCTAAGGTCACAGTAAGACCTAGCCTCTAGACCCTTCATATGCTAAACAACTTCCCCATTATGCCTTTTACCTACTTCTATCTCCAATTTGAAAATAGTATTTATAATCAGTACTTCTATTTATAATGACTATTATCTCAAGTGAAGGTTACCACTTAAATTCCCATCCTAGTAATTTATTTACATTTGAAAAAATGTCTTAGATGAACATTATTATGAAAGATGATCATTACATATCAAGTTTTTTTTTAAGTTTCAAAATTGTTTTGCAACCCTTAAAAGTTAATGCAAGAAAAAGGCAAATAAGAGAAACTTAGGGGCTAGAGAGGTGGTTTGGGGGTTATGAGCATTTGTTGTTCTTCCAGAGGACCCGGGTTTGTTTCCCAACATCCACATGGTGGCTATGTCATCCTCTTCCAGCCTTCACAGGCACTACGCACATATCAGTGTATATACAAGCCATCAAAACACTTGTATAAATAAAAATAAATAAATCATTGAGAGAGAGAGAGAGAGAGAGAGAGAGAGAGAGAGAAATCATGGCCAACCTTTCACAAAGGAAAATAAGTCATTAAATATACAAAAATGATACTTTAACATTCAGTAATCGGGAACTTACAGTTCAAATCACAGTGAGGTAACTCCCATCAGAAAGCAACCATTTAAATTCTGAACTTCTGGGAGCTAGAGAGGTGGCTCAGCAGCTAAGAGCACTGGATGCTCTTGCAGAGGACTAGGGTTGGTTTCCAGCATCCACATGGCAACTAACAACCATCTGTAACTCCAGTTCGAGGGAATTCACCCCCCCCTTTCTGGTCTCCATGGGAACTACGTGCATTTGGTGCACTTACATGCAGGTAAAACACTCATATGCGTAACATTTTTAAAAGAAATAAAATATTTTTAATAATATGAAAATATGACCTGTGAAGCAAAATGAGGAATTCTTAGAAGGTATTGATGAGAAATAGGAGAGTGGGAATAGATACTTTGGAAAGCAGTAAAGTATAAGGACATTGCTCACAGATATGGGAAATCCATACACGTCTACTAGAAATGTATGTGTCTATCCAAAGCAGCATTGCTCAGAATTACTAAAACCATTAGTAGAAGCAACTCAAACTTTCACCAATGATATAATAAGCACATACACTGTGATATAGACCTATAATGGGCCATTGCTTAGCGATGAGGGTGAACTAGGTCTACAAGATACAACATGGATGAAAATTACTCATATGATATTTTTTTAATGTCAGACTATACAGTATGATTGCCCCGGTATGACCTTTATAAACTTAAGGATATTGTGTGTGAGAGTAGCAAAACTATAAAGAAAAGTAATTGATAACTAAAATGATATTTGTCCTAATGGGGTAAGAGAGGGTGAGCACTGCACACCCTGGCTCCCTCTGTCTCCCAGTGGCCCACTCCTCCACCAGGGGAGCAATTCTGTGGGTGCTGGCTTTGTTGTTACTTGTTAAACTGTACAAATAAGTATCATGCTCCAAAATACAGTGTTTGAAACTGTGATGGCTAATCCTGGGTGTCAACTTGTCTGGATCTGGAATTAACTGAGAGAGAGATCTTCTTGATTGGGTCATCTGAAGCTGGAAGACACACCCTATTTAGGGTGTTACCTTCTGATGGCAGCTGTGTAAAAGGCCCTGGCAGAGGAGAGCACTTGCTTTTTGCCGTTTGCCTTCTCTCTCGCTGGTGAGTTCGTCTTGCTCCTGTAGACTGAAGACTAGCACTTGTCTGGATCTGGAATTAACTGAGAGAGAGATCTTCTTGATTGGGTCATCTGAAGCTGGAAGACACACCCTATTTAGGGTGTTACCTTCTGATGGCAGCTGTGTAAAAGGCCCTGGCAGAGGAGAGCACTTGCTTTTTGCCGTTTGCCTTCTCTCTCGCTGGTGAGTTCGTCTTGCTCCTGTAGACTGAAGACTAGCCTAGCCAATCTTTTGGGTCAGACCATCTCTCTCCCTGGTGAGTTCGTCTTGCTGCTGTAGACTGAAGACTAGCTGATATTTTGGAATTCATCAGACCTTCAATGCCAGATTGGAACTATTAAGACATCCAGCCTCGTGGACTGAGTGACTACAGATTCTCAGCCTCTCCAGTGTGGTGCAGTCATTGTTGGACTACTCAGACTCTATTTTGTGATCTAAGCTGATAAATCTCTAAACATATATATTCATTCTACTGGTTCTGTTTCTTTAGAGAACTCTAATACAGAAACTATTGTTTTTTACTAAGAAAATCAATATAAATCCATGTGATAGATCTTCTATAGTGCCTTCCACTGGACTCATTGTGGTTATGATGTTGCAAATGAAGAAAAAGGTATTTTCATTTTTCTCCAGTGCATTCTCTTATAGGAAATGTGGGAGTCTGTTTAAATATGGTGTCTGGATGATTGAATCTTGATCTGTAATCTCAGCCAGATAACTTAGTTGTTTTTTTTTAAGGCAGCAATAGGCAAAAACAATTTGACTTTCAGTTCACTTTCTATTTTTTGTCATTATTTCCATTCATTAACAACTTCATAGTTTCCCATTTATTAGAAAGGTACAATATAATACAGCAACTATTTCATAAAACATAGTCTTATTTTGCCTTATACAGGATTTTCAGGGAGGAGGCTCAGGTACATTAAGGGGAAACTGAATAAGGATATTTGCTTTGGTCCAGGGACCTTGAACATCATCCGGGGTTACAGGCAATGTAGGCTGGCCTCAGAAGCAAACCCTCCAGTTCCATCCTGCACCCTACATGCTCTTTCTATTCTGCATTCTATGCAGTCCCCGTGAATCTTACCTTGAAACAATCCCCCAGTTTGTCTCTTATGAGAATCCGTATTTCCTGATCACATCACCTCACACCTATAAGACACCACACACTTCGCTTTGCCCCACTCTTGCATTTCATACCGTGGCTTCCCTCCCTCTTGTGGGATTCTTGTCTGGGAGTGAGACTGCAGGCAGTGTGGGTCACCACATTACCTGCCTGTCCTGGGCAGGTGGAGGCGGCACTAGATGGGGGATAAAGTCTGCCACTCTATTCCTTTATCTGTTTTTGTTTCTTTGTTTGTTTTTTATCCTTTACTTATACTGAGTTTTACTTGCTAGCATTTCCAGCCTATGGCATCTAAATTGAAAGACTTACAAAATTTTCCTTATGTTTTCTGATATGCTTATTTCTTTTTTGTTAGAAAGTATTTTACATTCTTCTAACCATTGTCTTAAATCTCAAATCATGCCAGACATGGTGGTACATGTCTTTAATCCCAGCACTCGGGAGACAGAAGCAGGTGGATTTCTGTGAGTTCAAGGCCAACCTAGGCTACATAATGAGTTCTGGACCAGACAGTACTAGACCCTGTCTCAAAAACAAATCTTAAGTCCTATTTTTTTATTTAGATATGTTAGTGAGGATCCTGAATTAGTCATTGGTACTTGTCAGTTTTTGAAATGATGGTCCTGTCTTTAGGGCTAGGGATTCCTTTAATTGAACAGCCTCAGGACTGAGCTATGTTGTCCCAGCTCCCCTGCAAGTGGTCTTTGCTTAAAGCATTCATAACAAACAGGATCTAAGTCTCTATCATAGTGGCCAGTTCAGGAATTAAGTCCTAAATGCAGCTCCCACCAGCTGCTGTCAAAGCCAGGCTGGCAGAGACCCCTGTCCTGGGAGATGTGGGACTTGACCCTGCTCTTCTCCTCCTGGAGAAACTGTTTAGAGACTTCCAGGTGTGGTCTTTTTCCACAGGCCTTTGGGCTGCTTCTTGCTTTTCTATTAAGACTGTTTAGTTAGTAGAACTTTGGAACCCCCAACTATTCTCTGTGGCAGCATTCCAAATCAAACACACTTCTGAGACAAGTCTGAGAGCCAGACATTTTGTCCCCTCCCACGTTCTTCCTCACACATTCAAAATTCCAGTATTCAATTGAATGAATGTGGTCAGTTCACAGATGATAATCTGTAAAGCGTGATGTAAATATCAGGGTAAAGATTGCTCCCTGGAATAAATGAAGAGTTCTTACACACCAATGAGAAAAATGGGCAAAATAGCTGCCCATTTAAGTGTCTGTAATTAAGTAATTGTCAAAGACATGAGTGACTGATCTGCAAAGACTCTTGATGTCTGTAAGAAATTGCATGCCTGTTTTTCAGTGCCAGCAGGACAGGGGTATGGAGAAGGTCACTCTTACATACTATCTGTTGGGAGCATGAATGAGAGGGTGGATGGTAGGTAACTGGATTCTAGCAACATTGCAAACCTGTAAGTAGACTTTAATACAACAAAAGTTAATTTTTCCTGTAAAAGGTAGATACCTGTGTATAAAGGTTAAAGTAGAAAACTCTTTATTGTACCACATTTTTCAATCTTACTAACTGCAACTTGCAAACATTCTAACTGTTCTTCCATGGAGGACAGCAGAGTGACTTGTGATGCATTCGTTCCTTAACACAATGTCATATTTTTAAAAGACCTGTAAAGTAAGATCCCTGCCACCTACCAAATGTAAGCAGTTTAAAAGATTATAGTGGGGCTGGAGAGTTGGTTCAGTGGTTAAGAGCACTGACTGCTCTTGCAGGGGACTCGGGTTCAATTCCCAGCACCCACATGGCGGCTACGAAACATCCTTAACTCCAGTTCCAGGGGAATCCGAAGCCCTCTTCTGACCTCTGCAGCATTACATGACATGGGTGCACTCACATACATGTAGGCAATACACTTGTACACATAAAATAAAAATAATAAATAAAATATTTTAAAAAATAAAAATAAAAGATTATAGCATTTAGCCAGTAACTGTACTGGTATATCTGTATGTATTCACAAATACACAGCAGATCTGGGAGGATAAACATGAAATTGGCAGCAGCAGTTACTCTGGAGAGTAGGGTTTGGTTGCAGAGTGTGGGGAACATTCATGTAGTCTGGATTCTGTGAGGTTTCTCTAGTGCATCCACTCTTCTTTGACTTCCCAACAAAGGCAATGTGAAGGTGTGTGTGTGTGTGTGTGTGTGTGTGTGTGTGTGTGTGTGTGTGTGTCCAGCATGCAAGAGAGAAGCCATTCTGGCCCCCAGTCATCTTCTTAGGATATCCACATATACCTTAGACCACACCCTTGCCTAGTTACCCCTTCTGCTGAGCCAGGTGGGAGAGTTCCAGGAAGGTTCAGCTGGAACCCAGGGAACCCAGGAAGCCCAGAGATCTCCAGGAATAAGTTAGAGCCACACCCGGTGCCCTTGGCTCAGATCTGGATGATACTGAAGTTATAGCACTTGTTTTCAGCTATACCTTCCTTCCCTCCCCTCAGCAGAGAAAGGCAAGCAGACCAAGCTGGTGACTTAAGGATAGTAAAAATTTTAATTCCTAGATGTTCTGTGAGGGTCACTAGGTACAAGGCATCCAGCGGACGGGGTGTTTTTCATCAAACCTGAGGCAACGGTGTGTCCCTTCCACTGGACACTTAACTAAGTTCTGTTTGCTATAAACAAGGAGGTCACTTTCCCAGCAGAGATGGGGGATGGGGGCTAGCCACAGCAAGTCACCCAAATATTTTGTTGTTGTTGTATTTGCCTTTTATTAAGCTGCTTTTTCCACAATTTATCTTGTGATTCTGATTGTAACTAGTTTTTCCTATTTCTCTTTTGAAACTTTATATAGGAACAAAGAAAGAAGCACAAAAAGATCAAGATGCAAATAAGCCTCCTGTCTCCTCTCCTAAGAGAACAGCATCTTCTACCACCAAACTTCATTCACCAGGTATTTAACGTGATCTGTGCTGTTTGGGGAGACTTGAACTTGGAGCTGACTTCATTCAAGTGGCGCTATAACCAGCCCAGGTGGTGTCGTGATTGTTCCTGGGGCTAACACACAGGCTGGGTGTTCTAGTTTCTTTTCAGTTGCTGTGACAAAACACTCTGACCAATACCAATTTGGGGAGGAAAGGGTTTATTTGGCTTACATTTCCTGGGTTAGAATTCATCACTAAGGGAACCCAAGGAAGAACTCAGGCCAGGAACCTGGAGGCAGGAGCTGAAGTACAGGCCATGGAGGAATGCTGCTTACTGGCTAGCTCCCCTGGCCCATGCTGAACCTGCTTTCTCATATAATACAGGACCACCTACCTAGGGGTGGCACCTCCCACAGTGGGCTGGCCCCTCCCACATCACTCAGCAATCAAGAAAATGCCCCACCGACATGGCCACAGGCCAGTCTAATGGAGGCAATTCCCCAACTGAGGCTCCCTCTACCCAAGTCTGTCAAGTTAACACTAAAGCTATCCAGTACAGTGGGCTTTTCTCATTCTATATGAAATGAACCAGATGTTGGCATGATTTTTATGTATAAAATCAAGATGTTATTTCATGTTTAGATAGGAGAATTTCTTTGTGGGAGAAGATATGCTCTTAGAAGAGCATGTAAAAAAGAATTCAGTTGAAAAAAAATCATACTTTGAAAAGTCTAAACTTAAGAAATAATATTTTATAGAAGGGATAAAAATAGAAACAAGGGATATCAAATGAATTATTTTGTCAATGAGAAAACCATTTTATATTATGATATGAATAACTGATCACTTGAAAGTTGAAAATGATGATAAATCTTTGTATTCCTAGTACTCTTTCTTTGCAGAGTAGTATGAAATATAATCTTAAAATTCATACACAGAGATTGTGAATTGCCAAAGACTAAGTGGCACATCTAGGATGCAACCTCCACACCTAAGGCTCACAGAACATAGAACAAGGGATGAAGAGAACACTAATGCATCTTTCAACTCTCATCAATTAAGCTCCCTCGAGTAACAGAGGGCCAAGAATGCAAAAGATCACAAATGGTCGAAATGCAGAGAATAAGAGTCTGCAGAGTGTATTTGGACAGGATTCCTATATTAGAATCCACCCACCCAGGGCTCAAGGACCATTTGGGAAAAGGGCAGAAAGATTGTAAGAGCCAGGGAGGAGGAGCATGATCTTACAGAAATAGTCCTACAGGTATTTCTCATACAAACCTACAGCAGCGGTGTCAGCATGCACAAGACCCACGCAAACTGAAGCAGACAAAACCCCAGCACAGAACTGTGGAAATGAACAGCAGGTCCCAATCTTAGTCAAAGAATTATTGGCAGCCGATAACTGCTTGGTGAGAAAGAGCTGATCTTCTTATAGGGAGAGACTCTAGATAAGCTGACTAAATCCCAGTGAATGAACTTGCACTGAGGGACATCTGGGGACACTATCTTTACATAAGAGGCCTTAACACAAATGACAGAATGTATGAACTCCAGTGGGGAGGCTATAGAAGGGTGCCAAAGGGGAATGGGTATTAAGATGACTTTCTGTATGAAATACACAAAAATTCAATAATTTTAAAAATATTTTCTTTAAGCACAAAAACAGTGGCTATAATGTCAGCTAATGTTTGAGTTCAAATTACATGCCAGGTACTGTCCAAGACTCTTCAAATGAATGACCTTATTTGACCTCTCACTAACGCCATGAAGTGGGTGCTGTCATTATCCCATACATGTGAAGAAACTGATGCTTGGAGATTTTAATTAATTTTCCCATAGGTAGTAAGATCATAAAGAATAGAGCCTTGGCGTGATTGACTCCAGGTAGTCTGAATCCCAAACTTGCATCCTCAGTAATTGCAATATTAATTAGAAAGCTTGGAAAATAAAGGACTTGCCGTAATTTCTGTTTAGTTGAGTCATCGCACATGCCTGTAATCCCAGCACTCTGGAGGTGGAGGGAGGAGGATTGTAAATTCAAGGCCAGCTTTGGCTGCATAGCAGTACCCTGAATTTAAAAAAAAAAAAAAGGGGGTCTGGTTGATTAAAAATTTCTAAGAAATAGACCTAAGCTCTATATGTGAGGGACAGAGGATAGAACTGGTATCTGAATAGGGTTAGAGAGCAGATCTGAGAACCCCACATAGTTCTGGAATCTCTGCAGGGCAATACCTTTCCTGGATGAACTAAGATACAGGCTCTGCTTGCAGGATGAGCCTGACCTGTTCCAGGTCTGATTCAGAAGTGAGGATGGGGTCGAGCCCTAACATGACCTCTAGCAGCAGCCTACCCAGAGCTATTTAAGATTCAAGTATCCAAAATCAAGCCAGACAAAATCCAGCATGAAGAGGGGAGGTGGTCTCATAGTCCCACACCTAGCCAAGGAGGTATGGGCAGTTGATGATTGCTGGGAGGGAGAGTCAGTTTTCTTCAGGGATTCAAGACATGGAAGACTATGCATGGTCCATAGATGATCCTAGCCCATGTACATACAGGTAGCACTAAGTGGACTCAGTGGGTTTACAAAACAGAACACATGGAGGAAAAAGTGGTAGGAGGGGTTAGGAGAGGGATTGTGCAGGAAGGAATAGGGGATAGATTTGATCCAAACATATTATATTCATGTATAGAATTTTCAATGAAAAAGGAGAGAAAAGAAGAATTGTTCCAAAATATTTTCTTAAAAAAGATTTAAGTGGGGCTGGAGAGATGGTGGTTAAGAGCACTGGCTCCTCTTACCAAGGATCCAGGTTCCATTCCCAGCACCTACGTGATGGCTAACAACCATCCATAACTTCAATTCCAGGTGAGCTAACATCCTCTTCGGACCTCTGCAGGCATTGCATGACATGGGTGCACTCACATACATGCAGGCAGTATGCTTGTACACATAAAATAAAAATAAGTAAAAAAAATTTTTTATAAAAACTTTATTGAGAATTTCACACATGCATACAAGGTGTTTTGATCAAATCAATGCCCACTCCCTCTCCTCCAACATTTGCCCCTTTGAAGAGGTAACCCTAAAATCTTTTTTTTTTATTTTTACAAAAACTTTATTGAGAATTTCATACACGTATATAAGTGTTTTGATCAAATCCATGGCCACTCCCTCCCCTCCCACATTTCCCCCTCTGAAGAGGTAACCCTAAAACACTTTAAGGATTAGATACAAGCTCCCAAATACTTTTGACATTTTTGGCCTTTGGAACAGAGTATGTTGCTAACAGGCCCAAGGACATTTTGATTTTAGCCAAGAAACTGGCTACATTTCTTTGGGATCTTTTTACCCTAATTCCCTAACCAATTCCTACCTCCTATTCTTATCACACCATCCTCTGAAGGGGTTACCCAAATTGCCAATAGGGAATAGCAACACAGACCACTCTGGCTTCTTCCATGCTGAACAGGGATGCAGGGTGAGGCAACTGGAGTATCCCTTCAAGATAAATGAGGGGTTACTGAGGTGTATGTATGACCTGAGGGTATGCACACTGGAAAGCCTTTACCCAGCATGGGTCAAACCTTCTCTTCCTAGCCTTCCCCAGATTGTATACTTAGCCCTCCCCAAATCCAGGAGGCCATGTGTGATTAGGGTCAAATTACATACAATTGGCTGGGAAGAGTGACTGTATACTCCGGTGAGGGTCCAATGACCATGCTTTGCCCTCCTTTAATGAATGAGCACAACTGTCAACAAGCCCAATTGTGACGATGTTTAGTGATCAGGCTCAGCTGAAGTCGTGATGATGTTAGTTATTTCATGTAGAAGGGACTGCTGTATAGCATCATCTTATTAAAAGGACCTGGAATTTAAAAGGATTTGGTGCTAGTAGCCACATATGAGGGAGAACATATGGGATTTATTTTTCTGAGTCTGTGTTACTTCACTTAGTATAAGTTTCTAGATCCATCCATTTACCTTCAAATTTCATTATTTCATCTTTCTTTACTGCTGAATAGAACTCCATTGTGTAAATATACCACATTTTTGTTAACCACTCATCAGTTGAGGGAAACTTAGGTTGCTTCCTTCTCTTAGCTACTGTGAAAATTTTTTAGAGACAGGGTCTTCCTGTAGCCCCAGCTGGTCTGGAGCTCACTATGTAGACCAGGTTGGCCCTGAACTCACAGAGATCCACCTGCCTCTGCCTCCCAAGTGCTGGCATTCAAGGTGTGCAGCACCACACCTGGCTTAAAAAATAATAATAAATAAGATGTTTTAAAAAATACCAAACAACAACTTTAAGGTCATATAGTTGATACAGGTTAAACTGCCTATATGTAAAGTGTACCATTTTGCAAGTTTTGACATGTGTACTCACCAAGTAAACCATCATCTTTCAATCAACAGAGCACACATGGAGCTGGAGAGATGGCTCAGTAGATAAGAGCACTCGCTGCTCTTGCAGAAAGTACCTGGGTTTGAATCCCAGAACCCATATGACAGCTAATACCCATCCATAACTCCATGCATGCACAGTGTATGTACATATATGCAGGAAAAACACTCATAAAATAAAACAATTTTTAAAAAGAGCACACGTGTCCATCCTTTTCTAAAATGTCATGGTATGTCCCATTAATAAACCCACCTGCTCAGCCCTTCACACCCCCAACCCAATCTTAACCATCTTTGATCTATTCTATCACTACTATTTATAGTTTCTAAAGTTTTATATAAATGGAATCATACAATTTGTTGCGATTTTTACTGTCTTCATTCATTCACCATAATTGAGATCCATCCATATATTAACAGTCCTTTTAATCAGTATATTCTACAATTTGTACTTGTTGATGGCCATTTACTCACTGTCAGTAAAGTTGCGATCGTGTTTATGCAGTTGTGGAATGGATATCTGCTTTCAGTTCTCATGGATGAATATCTGAGTAGCTGAATGTCTGGGTCATATAGTAGCTATACGTTTAACTTCTTTAAAATGTGCCAAATTGTTTCCTAAAGTAATTTTCCATTTTACATTCCCTGGAATAGTGCATGAGGGTTCCAGTTCCTCCACATCCTTGCCGGTGCTTGGTGTGGCTAGTTTCTAGAGCTGTAGGCACTCTTATAGGTATGTCATGGTATCTCACTGGGGTTTTAATTTACATTTCCAGAGTATGTGGTGTTATTACATTGAGCTGTGATTTGTTTTACATTTTCCTAAAAATGTTCTATGGAGAGTAGATGTTCCTCCTGAAGTTCACTTTTTTTTCTTTTATAGGCCTTGTTTTTAATGTAATCAAAAGAACATTTGCATAACCCAAAGTACCAAAGTCTCCTTGTATAGGTTTTACTTTTAAATTTAGGATTCATTTGAATCAGTTTGGGAGTACACAGTGAGGAATGGTTGGAATTTTTCTCTTTGCATTCTTCGCATAAGGATAGGCAACTAATTTCTTACTGATTCATTGATACCATGTCTTTTTATTCCCACTTACATTGAACTTAGTTTGTCAGTATCCTTGGTTTGAGATCTTTCTTGGCTCCTAGTGTGTTTTTCAGGACAGTAATTTCCCTCTTTTTACTGCAATCACTACAATCTACACAATTTGATATACTGGGTTTTTTGTGGTTTTTTTTCATCTCATAGTTTTATGTTGAACATGTTATTAATTTTAAACATTCTTAATGCTTCAACTAAAATTATGTGTCATATATATGAAAATATTATAATCAGCCATTCAGAGTCTGATGACTTCTGAGTATTTATCAACCATTTCTCAAGGTTCCATATTTTCAATCTTCTTAACCAAGAATTTGACAAGTGGGCCTTTGGGTTTATTTGAGATCCATACTTAAGTTCTTTGAAAAAATGACAGCCAGTGTTTTTCTGAGTCAAGAGTTTAAAACGCTGTGCTTTCTCACAGCAAAGAGCTTGATGACTCAAAATATCATTTGCTGTTGATAGTACTTGCAAGCAGTCAGGTTGATAAGATTTTCATTGTGTTTCTGTTGAGTTACAAGTCCATTGCTGCATCTTTAAATCAGAAGTCACTTCCACTTATGCAAAGTTAACCCATGTTCAAACATATGTTCATTTATTACATTACTCATACATTTTTTGCTGTGATAATTTTTTTACATTATTTATTTAATAACCACATGACTAGAAGAAGCATTTCATTACAGCTTTAACGTATTCAATAACAATTTCCAGAGCAAAGATACATCTCTTTCAAAAGTGGCTGTAAGTTTTTAGGTTCACAGTTGAATTAATACAGTTATACAATATTGAACTCAGTATAAACCCTATAAGACATAAAATTGAATGAGGTTTTAACCTTCAAAAAAGATCTCCATTTCATTTTAACATATACTGTCTCCTAAAGAAAGACTCATTTTTAAGGCTACTAACGCTTAGATGTTTGCACACGTGTCTCTAATTTCTATGTATCTGATTATTACTAGTCAGAGTTGGTTACACTCATATCCTTGGCATGTGAATATGGATATAAAGTCATTAGGTAGATTTCAATGGTAATGTTTTTCACCTCCACTAATTAACATGAAGCAAATTTTTTTATGCTTCTTCCTCAAATATAACTCATTTTTTTTAATTTGTTGATTTTTTTGTGTGTGTATATCAAACAAAACATCTGAAACAATCTTATTCATCTTCCCAAATGGCACCCTCCCATAGCCCCCCCCACTGGAGCCCATATACTCTGTCATCCCTGTTACTGTCCACTGTGTTGTTGACACCCCCCCAGTCATTCCCCAGTGCTTGTCCATCTGCTGAATCTAGTCAGCCTGTCTAGAGTTCCTTGTTTTAGGAAGGTCAGCTGTTCCTCATCTAGTAGCAATCAGTTACCAATATTCCTTTAGATAAGATTGGGGTCTGATGTTCATTTTCCCATTTCTCTGCTGGGTTACTGTGTGGGAGTCTCTTGTGTCATCATAGCTTATAATTCAAAGGAAGGTATCCCCTGTCTGAATTGTTTCTTGCTAAGTAGCCTTTAGCTATACACATTGACTCTTAAGGAATTATACTGATCATTTTAATCTTTGGTTACACTTTCCTTCTGGGTGTTTAAGACCATACAGTTGGCCCAGATTAACCAATAGAATTTTA
>NW_008360317.1:6358297-6369692 GCF_000622305.1 Nannospalax galili | reverse complement strand
CTAGTCACAGTTGGTTACACTTGGATCCTTGGCACCTGAGTATGGATATAAAGTCATCAGGTAGATTTCAATGGTAATGTTTATCACCTCTCCTAATTAACATGAAGTAAATTTTTATGCTTCCTCCTTAAATATGTATTTTTTCTAAAATTTGTTGATTTTTCTGTGTGTATATCATACAGAACATCCCACACAATCTTTATCATCTATATATACCCACTTCCCTATGGAACCCTCCCATAGCTTCCCCCTCCCACATACTGTAGCCCATATACTCTGTCATCCCTGTTACTGTCCACTGTGTTGTCAACACCCCCAGCTATTCTCCAATGCTTGTCCATCTGCTCATCTAGTCAGCTTATCTAGAGGTCCTTGTTTTAGGAACATAAGCTCTTCCTCATCTAGCGGCAATCAGTTGTCAATATTCCTTTAGAGAAGATTGGGGTCTGCTGTTCATTTTTCCAGTTCTGTGCTGGGTTACTGTCTGGGAGTCTCTTGTGCCATGTTGGACATTAACTCAAAGGAAGGTATCTCCTGTCTGACATTGTTTCTTGTTGTGTAGCCAATAGCTATATATATACTCTTAAAAGTTATATTGACCCCATTAATCTTTGGTTATACTTTCCTTTTGGGTGTTTAAGACCCTACAGTTGGCCCAGATACAACAATTAAGTTTTCTCTTAAAGCCATTTGAGGATCTGTTCCTCAGGAGTCACATGGGCTTGGGAAGAACCCCTGACTCCTTTCTTTTACCAGTTCCGCTCATGTGAAGATAAGTCAAAGGTCCTGCTCAACCATGGCTGTCTTCTCTTGGAAGCATGGAGGACATGTTTCCTCTGTGTTGACCCTCCTCTTTGTAGCTGGACACTGGGTTTTAATATATTGAGTTCAAGATATTTTCAAGCTTACCTTTTGGGTTTCTTTTACATGTGATTATTTAGAAGTGTATGTTTTGTTTGCAAACATATAAGTACTTTCCATAAATCTGTTATTTATTTCTTTACTTATTTGTTTCTAATTTAGATTTCCATTATATCTTAAGAACCAACCTTGGATGATAAAGAAAGCCCTTGTCCCTCTGCTCATACTTCTGACACCACAACTGTGGGTTTTCCATATCATAATTCTCTGATTCTCTGAGCATCATCTGGGTTTCATAGAATTTAATTTTGACACCAGGTATTCTAGTGTTTGTACAAACCAAGTTAAGGACTCAGTCCCACAAGACTGTCTCCATTTCAGATGTCAATCATAATTTTTCCAAATTGGCTATTATTTGGAGATACCCACAAGCCCTCGTTGGATTCAGTAATTTTCCATAACCACTCACAGCTCTCAGAGAAACCCTTGCTTCCATTTACCAGTTTGTTATACAGGATCTGGCATAGGATACAGATGCTCATCTAGATGGAGTCCATAGGGTAAGAGCCAATGAGAATATCCATCCCCATGGTTTGGGGACATGCCCTGTGGATATGTTTAACTAGCCAAGCCCTCCAGACACTGGTTTAGAGATGCTTATAGAATTTATTATTAACTCAATCCCCAGCCCCTCTCTTCTCAGAGGTCATAGGGTGGGAGCCAGCGTTCCAGGCTTCTGATCATGGCTTGGTCTTCCTAATGAACAGCCTCATCCTGAAGTGCTCTGTAAACGCACTGTCAGTCTCTTATTTAGAACAAAGGTGCTACTACCATTCAGGGAGTTCCAAGAGATGTAGGGGTCTGTATCTGGAATTGTAGTCAAAGACCAGCCAGTAGAACCAAAGATGTACCTCACATCCCTGTCAGCTGAGAAGTTACTAGAGATTAGGGCAGGTGTATCAGGACTTAAGGGTAGAGATCAAACATACATGTCTTGTTGACTTAACTCCTTTTAAATATATAAAGATTTGTCTTGTGATCACACAAAGTCTGTCTTCATAAATGTTTCATGCATACTTAAAACTGATGTCTAGTCTGCTTTTATATAAAGCGTTCTGTCCACATAGTCCATCAGGATCTGAGAGAGGCCTGGAACACTCAGGCTGTAATCCCTTCAGTTCTCATTCTTGAGGGCTCCACCCTTATGTCCTAATCACCTCTTAGAGGTCCCGCTTATAGATGTCCTTACAGTCAGGATTCTTCAATATACACATTTTGAGGAGACACAGACCTTCAGTTCATAGCAGTATATTATTACAGAAGTGAAAATGTTTGAGGCTCAGCCTAGGTACTTGCCACACTAGCCCTGGGCAACAGAACCTGGAAGTGCTGCTTACCTGCAGCAGAGATATCAGGGAGGTTAGTTCCGCTGCTCCCAACCACAAGCCCATGCTTCCTTCATTACTTTCTTCATGTTAGTGAATATCAAAGAAGATGAACTGGGATGCTTCATCAAGCCACTAAGCCATCAAATGGCTAGGAGAGATGCTATAGATGATAAATTTGAGGAGAGCATCTCTATCCTGCTTATCTGTATATTAAATGAGGGCAAGGGTTGTATCTCTCGTTATCTGTGCCATCTCCAAAATAAAATAGGCAAAATAAACTTTCCCTAACACACCTCTCTCCTTATCTGTACAGCTTAGTGAGGAGCTCCTTGTGTTTCTCATCTCTGCCTCTTTGCTTATGTGTCAAAATGCCTGAGGCAACTAACTTATCAAGAGAAAAGGTTTATTTTGTCTCACCATTTCAGAGGCTGCAGTGTATGACTGATTGGCCTTGTTGGTTTTGGTCCTGCATAAGGCCACATATCATGACAGAAGCATATGGTAGAGTAGACCTACTCATAGTCAAAAGCAAGAAACCAAGGTGATGAAGAAGGAGGTACCAGGGCCTCACTGTCCTTCTTAGTGTCCCCTACTACCCTAAGGCCCTCCCATTAGGCCCCACCTCCTACAGGCTCCACCACCTCCCAGTAGTACCACCCTGGAGAACAAATATTTAACTCATGGTCCTTTGGGAGACAGTCTAGATTCAAACTACAGTAGGTTACAAACAACTCTGCTGCCCCCTGCCACCATCTGCCCAATGCTACCATTCATGACCTCTTGGTTATTAGATCTCTGAGAGAGAGAGAGAGAGAGAGAGAGAGAGAGAGACTGAGAGACAGAGAGGGAAAGAGAAAGTGGCTCAGGCTGGCCTCAATCTTGCTGTGTAGCCAAGGATGACCTTGAGCTGATCCTGGTTAATGGGTCTTAATAAGCATGTTGTGTCCTTGTCTCTGTGCCATTTGATAATGTTGATCACCACTTCTCAAGCTCCCCTCTTGCTTTGACTATGTAACACCCCTTCCCCCAAATTGTCTTCCTGTATCAGCAGACCAAACATTGTTTCTAGTCTCCTTCACTAAGAAATCTTCTCTGGTACCTTCTGGAGGCTTCCAGATTGTCTTGTTAACAAAAAACACACTGGAGTAGTTCAAGTCTTGATTCTGTAGTTCACATGTTATACAACCTCGGGAAAATTACAAACTTTCTGAGCCTTAGTTTCTTCTACTGTAAAATGTGGTTCATGTCCATGTTTGCACTGTTCCAGTGAAGGTGAGTTATTAAATTGGGGAAAAATGACAGTAAAATACCCCTCAATCAAAAGGGTGCTTTTTTTTTAATTATTTGAGCTATCCAGTAACACAAATTAACCTTTTTCATAGTACACAGACAGTAGGTTTTAGGATAGTCACAGGATTGTCTAAATATCCCCATTAATTGCTGAACATTTTCATTACCCACAAAGAAGTCCTGTACTCCTTGGCAGTCATGCCCACACTGCTCTTACCTCAGCCTCTTGCAGCAATGAGCCTGTTCTCTGTTTTGTGGGTGTACCCTACCCTGGACATTTCAGAGAAATGAAATCATTCAAAATGTAAATGAAAGATACAGATACGACAGCTCACATTTTGAATGATTTCATTTCTCTGAAATGTTTTTCAGAGACCAGATCACAGCATGAATCAATATTCCATTCCTATTTAAATTTGAATAATACGTTATTATACGGACATACTGTGATTTACTCATCCATGTGTTGCTTGATAGACTGATCGGGGCGCTTTTCTGCTTTTGTCTTTTTTATGTTATGCTATAGGGGCTTGCAGCCCTAAATTTCTGCCCTGGACTTTTGTCTTTTTTATGTTATGCTATAGGAGCTCGCAGCCCTAAATTTCTGCCCTGGACTTTTTCTATAGGACTTTTACTTGGGTCTTTTTTTTTTTTCCCTCTTGTCTCTATTTGACATATTTAGTCACTCCTCTACTTATTAAGTTTATAAACGTAACTCTTAATGTCCTTGTCTATTACTTCTATTATTTCTTGATCAGTGAAGTCTCTCATCTCCATATTACAGATTTCTATTTCCTCATATGCTTGAGGAATTTTTAATATAAGATAGATAATGTGACTTTTTTTCATGGGGGGGTACTAAGTATATTTTTTTATTTCTGTAGTATTTTTTAGCTTAGTTCTTGAATAAAGTTTCATTACTGGGAAAATGTTGATCCCCAGGAACTTGCATTTCACTTTGTTTTGGCAGGTACTTAATCTGCACTTGTTTCAGAATAATTGTCCCATGCCACCAAGGCAACACCCTTCTGGAGCACTCTCCTTACTGCCCCCTTGAATTATGTGCTCCCGCCCCTCTGGGATGGCAGGAACGGGATCTATCTGGCCTTCTGTAAACTCTCAGGGTCAGTTCCCCAGTCTACATGCTTCTTTCACAGAAGCTTGCTGACTGACATTTGGCCGGAAGCCAAGGGACCTGTTTCAGTTCTGCCCTTTCTGGGCCCTGCCTTGTGGAATCTAACCTCCTGGCCTCCCTGAGCTACAACTTCAGTTTCTTAACTCCCAGCTCCCCTTTGGTTCCCTCCTTTCCTGTTCTACAGTCAGTCTGGGAAATTACGTAGGAAACACGAAGAAGCAGGACTCAATGAGCTCGTTGGTTTATACCCAACTCCCCAGTTTGACAGGCTTTGCAGCCTTGGTATTGACTGTGCTGTCTCGGCAGCTTCAGGTGAGATGGCAAATCTTACCTTCTAACCCTTCCAGGTCCAGAAATGGCCACATGTTTACTATAAAAACCTGGCATTTGTCTCAACAGTAGTAAGCCTCCAGTTTTCATCCTTAGAGACAGGGAAACTTCGGGCTTATCTTGAACAACAGAACTTTTGCTTCTTGCAAATAATAGTATTTTCTGGAGATAAAAAATTTTTTTACAGATAATCTTTCTAAAGAGTGAGCTTTACAAATTCTTTACCACAGGTTTGCAAGCTTTGATTGTTCTTTTATATTTTACCTTTTCCCTTCTGCATCGAAATGGGAAGAATTTGCTGCTTACTAGCTGTGGAAAATATAAGCCTCTGCTTTCTACAGGCATAATGGATCGCTAATGTGCAGCAGGATGCTGCCCGGTTACCTAATTCCTGCCCCTGCCTTTATTGGACTGACTGGAAGGGAAGCTCTGTCCTCATGCCACCTGTTCTTTGTCTTTCCTTAGGCAAACAACTGTCAATACTAAGTAGGAGAATAGTGTATTATTTGGCAAAATCTTCTGAAATATGTTTGGATTGAGTTAATAAAATTTAAAGCCATGTTCAAATCCACAAAGAGCCTACTCCTGTACCCCTGGGATGTCTCTGTCTGTTAGGATGCTGACCAAGCTCAAAGTACTTCCCCTTCAACTGAGAAGCTATCAAAGCTGTGTCTGATCATTACTTCCCCTCTTGTTTACAAGTGTGAAGGTCACAGCCTTCTCTCATATAAATATGCAGGCTCCAGAACAGCTATGTGTGTCACTGTGTCCAATAAGCTTTCCAACTTTAATTAAACCATGCTTTTCCATCTATGACACTCTTCTGGATAGTGCCCAGATGCTGCAAATGAATTTTTAATACTATCTTTCCATTTTCAAACACTATGTCCTCCCCAATGCTCAGCCTTTGCACTCAAACTATTGACATTCACCTTTGTGATGTTGTCTGGTTACTGGCTTCTCCCCAGGGCTCTCTGAGCTGCCACATGTCATTGTGTCAGCATAGATTCCATCTGCCCTAACCTTATGTATGCAGCCAGTAGGATAGCTAGAAAAAACAAAAAAAACAAAAAAAACGGTGATTGGAATAAGATTTGGACAATTTGAGGGTGTTCTGGATTTAGCACAAACCCTCAACCCTATGAAATATTCTGGAGACACAGTGGGAAGCACCTTAGGTGGAGAAAAGACTTGAGATGCCTCCCTGGCTTGGCCCCTCTTAAACAGTGCTTGGCCCAAGGCTCTGGGTAGAACTAGTCCTCTGCTCACCCAATGGGCCTCACATGGCACCAGTCACAGAGGAAGTGCTCAGTAAAAGGAGTCAAATATTTTGGTTGGTCCCTACAAATCCTGGCATGAAGTGTTCATATGAAATCAGCTATCTGTAGGTCATGGAAAGACACTGCTCACATAGTTCACTGATTGTTAGTGCATTAAATGTAAGGCTCATTACTAGGAATACATAACCTTTGCACACTGTTGATTAGATTGTAAATTTGTACAGCTGTGGTGGAAAACAGAAAGGATATTTCATTACCTCTTAGAAATACAACCACATTATGTATGGAAGTCCCACATCCACAGTGTTCACTGCAGCACTGTTCACAATAGCTAAGAAATGAATATAAGTGTCCATCAACTGGTAAACTGATTAAGAACATATGATATATAAGTCTATAACATGGGCTATTACTCAGCTCTAAAAGGAATGAAATTTTGTCTTTTGACAGAACAGGGAGGGGACCTAATATCATCATATTAAGTGAAATAATCCCACAGAAAGACAAGTATCACATGGTCTCCTTCATATGTGGAATCTTAAACAGTTGGTCTTATAGAAGTCGGGAGTAGAATGATGGTGACCAGAGGCTGGAGAGAGTAAGAGAAGGGAGGATGGGCAATGAGTGATAACTTATAGTCAGATGGGACTAAGATGCTTTGGCATGTTGTGCACAGAGGGTGACTGTCCATAATAATATACAAAGCTAGAAGAACAGATTTTGAGTGTTTTCACCATAAAGAAATGATAAATGTTTTAGGAAATAACATGTTTATATTGATTTAAACATTAAACAATGTATACATGTATCCAATACCACATAGGGGCTAGAAATGTAGCTCAGTGGTTGAGCGCTTGTCTAGCATGCACGAGGCCGGCCTGGCTCCCATCCAAGCACTCCAATAAAACAAAACAAAATCATCTCATATCCCTAGTCCATAAATATATATGATTTTATGGTTTTATAAATCATGTTAAAGTAACTTTTAATTTAAAAAGCAGTTGGGATGTGTACAAGAGCCCATTCATTCAAAAACTGGTATTTCTGCTCTGTCTTCACTTCCTTCAAAGACTCCAAAACCCCCTGTTGAAGGTCTTTATTCACTACTCTCAGTTTCTTCATCCTTTTGAATCAAAATCAGAAAGTTACTCCAGGAGGCCAGAGATTGGCTTCTGTGGGAGACACTAAGCACAGATAAGCATGTTCTGCCCACCTGGTTGGTACTTTACTCCCAGCAGAGCAGCATCAGTACTCCAGGAGCAGGGAAGGAGGTGGTGACAGATACTCCAGGGCTGGATAAGTTTTCACAGGACGTGGCATGCCCCTCCTTCAAAGCCTGCATTGTGGCTCTTCCCCAGACATACAGGTGTCAGTGACCATCACTTCTCACCCAGCTTCTACCATATGCTCTGTGAGCTCTATGTAGCCAGCACCCTCTGAAGTTGCTAGTTATCCTGTTCACCCCCATGAACCCCTTCCAAAGCGTATTAGCATTTTTGATTCATTTTATGGTCGTTTTCAAGGGAAGAAAGTGAAAGTAAACACCTGTACCACAGGACACACTGCCTGTGTATCTGTCATCTACTTTCAACATAAACTCTGTCCCTAAGGGGGCCTGTCTGTATGGATCACCCTGCAGGTACTCAGACACAAGGGTGGCAAGGAAGGAGGTTGACAAAACAATACTTGAGGATGTTAACCACAAGAGTAGTTAACAAAAATTGACAACACACAAAAACATTATTTTTAGTGAAGATTATGCCATAAGCAGGAAAATGATTATCATTCTTGAGCAAAGTTAAACTTGATGTACAACTATCCTTCCGTGTTCAAGGGGTTGGTTCCAGGATCCCCTTGGATATCAAAATCCTCACACTCCCAAATCCCTTATATAATATGTCTTAATATTTGCATAGATCCTACAAAATCATCCCTGGTACTTTAAATCATCTCTGGGTTATTTATATATAATACAATGTAAATGTTCTATAAGTGGTTGTTAGTCCATACTGCTTAGGATATATTAATAAGGGAAAAATGTTTGAGTTGCAGTTGGTGGAATCCTTGGATCTAGAACATATACAGGGTATTGTTAATTTTTGGTTGCTGTGATAAAACATCCTGGCAAAAGCAATTTAAAGAAGGAAAGGTCTGTTTTGGCTCACAGTTCAAGGTATGGTCCATCATGGTGGGGAAGTCAAAGCAGTAGGAGCTTCACGCAGCTGGCCAGAAGGCAGGAAGAAGACAACAGTAATGCTTGTGATCAGTTCAGTCTCCCCATTTTATATAATCCAGGTTTCCAGTCCAGGCAATGGTTCTACCCACAGTGGGTAGAACCCACCTCAGTTAACCCAATCAAAATAATCCCCCAAAGGTATGCCCAGAGGTCAGTCCATCTTTGGGGTATTCTAGATCTCATCAAGTTGACAATTGAGATTTATTTACCACCACAAACATTTTTCAGCTAAAGCAACAGAGAACTCCACAGCCAACCTCATTTCTCAGCTCTGCCTTCCTCTGGGGACCGAGCTTTGATCAGGCTGTGACAGTGATTGAGAACCATGGTGCAACCTATGAAGAGTCCTAATAAGTACTGGTTTCATTGGGTCGTTCAGTGTCACAAAATAGTTGCTGTATTTATCCAAAAAGTTCACATTTTCACGGGGGTGGGGTGCTCTGTCTTAGCAAAGGATGTAAGTTGCTGGGTGACCTTTAGGGGAGAAATATGAGCTGACCACATGCGTTCAGTTGAGTACTGGAATTTCAACAATTTCAAAGTAACTCCCAATGATAGTATTTTATTGGTTCTTTTCCTAGTATCCATATACCACCAACTATAATTCCTAACCTAATGATAATGATAAGAATAATTTTAAATATGGTAGGTCCTGGGGTCCGTTCCAACCAAGAGTAAATCTGACAGCTAAAAGTGCAGGCTGGTATAAGTGTACTAAGGTCCAGAAGCTCAGAGGTATCCCTGTATCACATAGGTTACAATTAGCCTTAGTTCACCGAGTTGGAAGAAAGTTATGTTATTTCCTTTAATTTCTAAAAGAAGTGTCTTCCATTGTAAAGGTGTCAGACACCTAGTGTCTCAGCTCATTAGTTAAAGCAGTGGAGTGTTTTATAAATTAACCAGCTTCAACAATGAGATGGCAATGGTAGGAGAAAAGACTCTGCTTTAGGTCTTTTATTAAAAAAAAAATTTATTTTTATTTTATGTGTATGTTTTGCCTGCAAATATGTAAGTGCACCCATGTCATGCAATGCCCACAGAGGTCAGAAGAGGGCATCAGATCCCCTGAAACTGGAGTTCTAGGCAATTGTTAGCCACCATGTGGGTACTGGGACTCAAACCTGGGTCATCTGCAAGAGCAGCCAGTGCTCTTAACTTATGAGCCATCTCTCCAGCCCCTCTGCTTTAGGTCTTAAGTTGGATCTTAGAGTTCAGTGCAGAGGTAAAATCTCTTCCCTTTTTCACTGAGGTTTTGTCAGTAGCTATTTTTTGTTTGTTTTGTTTTCATACTGGGACTATTAAGATGTCATAAGAATCAAGACTGAGTTGTTTAAAACTTACAAGTAAATTTTCTGGATTATGTCTTTTGATCACACGAAGACAGTGTTTGAGAAGCAATAATTTCACATTCTGCTATTCCATTAAGTCCTAGAAATTAAGATATGTCACCCATGGTGTTACATCTCAAGAGAAGGAAGATTTCACTAAAATTAGTACGGCTGCTGTTAAATCATCCATCAGATGAGGCCACTGGGTGTCACAGTTCACTTGCTCTGTGTCTCCATGTGTTGGCATTGTGTTTCTGATTTGCATTTTATTCTGTTTTGAAAAGGGGCAAAAGTCAGAGGAGGAAACAAAAGCACCAGAAATTCTAAAGGTAGCCTATGATTGTGAGGGTCAGCATCCTCTGAAGGGAGACCAGCTTGAACATGGGAAGACTGTGTCTACGATATCATGGCCACCTATAGGCCTTCTGACTGCCTGTGGAGATGGGGTATCTCTGTGCCTCAGTGGAGTGATGATAGTCCATAGTTCCTTGGCTATGTTAGGCTACTTTCCAATGAGCTATTTCCTGGGGTCTTGCCTCCCTCAAACTTCAGTCCAAGTGCTTCCTCCCCTGTGCCTCCCCAACCCTGTTCTCAGCCCTAGGCAAGCTCCCAGTTCCTTCTGTGGTCTACATTACCTCCTTTGCCTCATGGGAGCTTTGTAGGTAGGGTAAAGAGCAGCAGCTTCCTTTCACTACAGGGAAGAGCAAAGGAGGCCTTCACATAATGAACCGCTTTGCATCTCTGTGAAGATCATTCTACTTGCAGTGTGGTGAAAATGAGAAGCAAGGGAGGGGTGAGGGGGCTTGGACCAGACCTGTAGCAGGGGAGATGATGTGAAGTCACAGTATGGGCCACCAAGATATTCGCACAGTAGAAATTAAACCCCAGGAGAAGCAGTCATGACTTGAACTGAACACTGAAAAACAGGTCATGAGAATAGCCATGAAATGGGAAGGAAGGGGCATGGAGCATTTCTCTCTGGTACCAGTGGAAAGATCTCTGAATTACCATAAGCCTGATTTCTACCTGGGTAGATGGATGGATGAATTGGTTTATTGATTGATTGATTGATTGATTGATTGATTGATTGATTAATTGATTTCCCATTAGACATTTTCCAAGAGTAATATCCTTTAAGAAAAAGAAAAGGGGGGCTGGAGAGATGGCTAAGGTCAGCAATCAATAAGTGGGACCTCATTAAACTAAAAAGCTTCTCTACAGCAAAAGATACAATCAAAAAAGTGAAGAGAAAACCCACAGAATGGGAAAAAAAACTTCACCAGTGACACATCTGACAGATGTTTAACAGCCATAGTATATAAAGAACTCAAAAAGAATCGAGAAACCAAATGACCCAGTTAAAAGATGGGCTAAAGATCTAAACAGAGAGTTCTCAAAGGAAGAAATAAAGATAGCTAAGAAACATCTCAAAAAGTGTTCATCATCGTTAGTAATTAGGGAAATGCAAACTAAAACCACCCTAAGGAATCACCTTACCCCAAGCAGACTGGCTAGGGTCAAGAGAACAAATGATACCAAATGCTGGT